>NC_048570.1:57861341-58173841 GCF_013265735.2 Oncorhynchus mykiss
ACGATGCTTCGTGGGTGACTGTTGTCGGTGTGTGCAGAGGGTCCCTGGTTCGAGCCCGGGTACGGGCGAGGGGACGGACTAAAGTTCAACTGTTACATATGTTCTGGGGGTGGTTTTATGCACTATTATTTTACTCAAACAACAACGGTTGTAAGCCTGGATGTGAACACAAATGAGTATATTCCCATATCCTATCGTGGTGGTCTTGCAAATTTCCATCGAATTAAGAACTTTATTATTTTGTCATTGTTTCATTTTCTTGACAACAAGAAACATTGTCTCTCCTTCCTCTGACAGCCTAATAAACAGAGTCCAGGTAAACTGTGCCCAGGATGTGTTCTTCTCAGTGGCCAGGGAAATCTTTGCAGATGGTATCAACTGGGGCAGAGTGGTCTCCCTGTTTCACTTGGCCTACAAGCTTATTTACAAGGTAACACCCAGAATGTGAATGCTACTGAATATGAAATCATTGAAACGTTCAAATGTAAAGCAGAATAAATCTCCCCTCACTATATATATATATATATATATATATATGTTTATTTAATTGTTATCACCCTTTCCAAGGCACTGACACAGAACCGCTTAGAAAGCATCAAGATGGTTATTAACTGGGTATTACAGTTCATCAGGGAAAATGTCTCCGCTTGGATCCGACAGCAAGGAGGATGGGTGAGTACCCTGCTGGAGTATGCCAACATACCCACCCATGAAGACTCCCCTGCCAGATTTACAAGGAGACCATATTTTATTTATTAATACCACAAGAGCAGAGACACTGTCACAATCAGTACATACATGCAGTAAAGAGATCAATTGAAAACAGACCGTGGGGGATAGAGGAAGGACGCCATCATTGATGCCCATTAAATAAAAAAAGAAGCTAATCTAACAAAGTGGATATTCGTCAAATCTGTCATGATGTCCTAAATGTTAACCACCGTTCGGATAAGCTGATCGCATAGCTAGCCATATAGCAATCAGTGGTGGTATTTTAAGTTGTTTTTAAGTGTAATGTAATTTGATTGGTAAAAATTACGTGAACATGTATTGCGGTTTCCATACAAGCGTTGTCCAATTTTAATTTTTTTTTTTTTTTACCCCAACATATAAACAATAGCCTAAATGTAGGCTAACTTTGGGCGGTAGTGAGGAGATTCCATGGCCTGTCCATTGTTTTGGACGAACTCTTAACTGATCTATTCAAGAATGCACATCTGACAAGTATAGACATAAGTCACACGCCCATCTGACAAAACAAAAATATAAAGGATGCTAGTTGATACGTTCTTGTACATACTGCGTATGGTGACTCACATGCACATCAAGAGGAGGAAGCACTCACTCCTACTCAAATACGACCATGAACAACATATGTGTACTCGACAGCATTGTGTGCACATGTAATGCGGAGGCTCCGAAAGGAGGTCTTGCTTGGGGGGGGGGGTTGTCAGTTTTAAAACACAGATGGAGTTATTAAATGAAGCTGCACCAGGGGTTGGAGGGGGTGTTAGAGAGAGACTTCAAACGTCGCACAGCACATTGGCGCCATTGGCCAATGCAGGCAGGTAGTTCCGATGTGGGCAGCACCGAGTGCAACTACCTGGGCCACGTCACAGTACTGTCAGTTCATAAAGCTAAGCCTGTTTGATGATGAGTAACCTTGCCTCACACCTAAAGATCCCAGAACTAGCACAAGGCTTTAGCTCAGCAGGCTGAATGGTATCGAGTCCAGCCCATGACTATGGTTAGTACGGACAATGTAATGGTTCCACTGTTGCACGTGACTGTGTGGTTGACTTTTTCTTTTTTGCTCGCAGGAGGCGGTTATTAGCACCGTGTCACATTGGCGCACGGCGTCGCTTGTGGCTGCAGTGGCTTTCGTGACGGTCATGGTTTACTGGAGGAAAACACGCTGACGTCTCAGGAAGTGCCCTTGGTGAAATCAAAGTGCTCTTAAAATTTGTACATTTCTCTGGGAACGGGTTAATGTTAAACGGGTTAATATGCTATGTCCTGTGCAGTAGATTTGACTTTGGGGTAATGGTGACATAGTAATCTTGTTTTTATATGTTGAATTGATCTGAGAAGGAACAGTTGGTGCCTTTTGGTACTGTACTCCACACTGAGAAAGTATTTATTAGTACCAATGTGAAACTGTATTTTTCTAAAAATATTTTTCTATTGATCAAAAAAAGAACCTTGTAAAGTGTTTTATTGAACAATGTTTTTTGAGCATTAGAGGTTTTATTGAAGCCCTAATCTTCTATTGATTTGGAATTAAAAGTAAGCCACTACAATTTTTTTCACAGCTCTAAATATATATTATTTTTATGTATCTGAATGGAACAAATGTCTTTTAAATTGTGGCAAACATGCACACGTGTTTAATAAAAAATACTTTTGCCAAAGCAATATTGAATTTGTAATTTACTGTGTTTGAACTCCACTTCTCGAGTAAAGTTTAGTTTTGTACCCTGCTTCCTTTATCATTGTTTGGCCAGACCCCTCTTTCACTAATGTGTTTTATGACAAAAGTTTAGGTTCCTTCTCATTAAGCCTGAAAGAATTGCCACATCCCAGGGGTGGGCAATCTTACCCAGCAAAGGCTGGTGTGGGTGTAAGCTTTTATTCCAGCCTAGAGGTAACACACCTGATTCCACTAATTGATCTTGTATAATAGAATGACATGCAGTACTATGCTTAAACCACAAGATGTCCTAGTACTCTTATGAGAAACATGTCGGCATATTCTAAACAAAATTGGAATTGTACATTAGTTTAGAATATTTCACAAACTCAATTTAGTCTGCAATATAAATTGATAGGATTGGGTGAAAGGCTTCTTTCTTACTACTTCTAACCAAGGCTATGATGACCATTGTAGATATAATAAAACATAAGTTTACCTGAGATGCAGGTGCAAGATTCTAGCCCAGACACTAAAAGCAAATTGAGGTTCAGGTGGAATTACAGATATTGTATTCCCACATCACTGTTTTATTGTATTGATATTACCAAGAATATGGTGTTGTCATTTTTTAAATTTGACCTTTATTTAACTAGGCAAGTCAGTTAAGAACAAATTCTTATTTGCAATGACGGCCTACCCCGGCCAAACTCTCCCCTAACCCGGACTGCGCTGGGCCAATTGTGCGCCGACCTGTGGGAGTCCCGATCACTGCCAGTTGTAATACAGCCCGGGATCGAACCAGGGTATGTAGTGACACCTCTAGCACTGAAATGCAGTGCCTTAGACCGCTGCTCCTCTCAGTCGTCCCAGTGTTGGCACAGCTGTGAAAAACTGCTGGTTGATCCTCAATGTGAGTGACAACGATGAAAGTCCTGTAGGGAAGGTTGTCTGACTGCTGGTTGTCACATGTCACATGTGTGGCATACTTTGTAGTATGGAGCACAGTGAAGTGGTGTCATTGAGGTACGGCACATTTCCTCGAAAACATACAGTAAAGCAAACTGCCTTCATACAAGATGTATCATTAACGTCTGCCTCCCCAGAACTGTTGGACCTTTTAGGAGCTTGTGAGTGCAACCTATCCTGGCCAGGACTTATTCTGCTCTGCAGTGTGTATGCATTGTTAGTGATTCTGTTAGTCCTTTACCTGTCTGACGAAATGAACCTGCTGAGTTATGCTGAACATGATCACTGATATTACATAACAAATGCCTCTCAGTGAACCTTATTAGACCGCTCTGATCGCTAAAAGGAAATGGTGAACATCTATTAATCGTCTCAGTATAAGTGTAATTAGCTTTATTCTCAACCAAGGGCCGGATTCAATCAAAACCGGAGGAGACGGACACCAACGAAACATTCTGTTGTTCCCTGCTCAAGGGAAGGTTTATTTACGATGACGGCCAAACCCGGACGACGCTGGGCCAATTGTGCGCCGCCCTATGGGACTCCCAATCACGGCCGAATGTGATACAGCCTGGATTCAATTTCATTGTGTAAACACTCTCCAATAAGTGTGTAATTAATTTTTATGCCACTGGTGCAATTCCTGCAGGTTCCTGCGGTGTGAGTCTGATTTGAATTCTTCAAAGCCAAGTATTTTCGATTGCGTCCCATTGGCAGTGTCCCTTGCACGTGATGATTCTCCACTGTCTGCACCTGTGTCCTGCTTTGCCTGGCCCAACTCCAACAGACACAGCTGTGCAAATTGAACCAGTCTGAGCATAACATACAAGGAAAAAAGCGTGGGGATATGATAGAGCTCCCAAATGTTGCTCAGCAGATCAAAGGGGAACTCCTCCACAGTGGTTACACAATGTGTGAGTACCTGACATGTGCATGGCATCCTCCTCTTCTACAACGTTCATTATTTGGGCAGTATTATTTACAAGGATGCAGCATTCAATGATTTTGAAAAATATTGGGTGTGCACGTTTTTTCTACCTTTTTTACAATTAGTCATCGACTGTCCAACGGTAACCGGGGTGCTGATTTCTGGGCCCGGGGAAAGTTTTCACTTTAATTTCCCCCCTCCCTATTGGTAACATACATTCTGCATCAAACCATGTAACACCTGCTAAATCACATGCTCGACGAGCGTCTGTCATCTCACTCTAATTAGCCGACATCTTTAGGCAATCTGCTGAAAATGGCTGTCGCTATTGGTAACATACACTCTGCATAAAACCATAAAACCCCTGCCAGATCACATGCGTGACAGGCGTCTGTCATCTCGCTCTAGTTTGCCGACATCTTTAGCCAATCTGCTGAGCATGGCTGTCACTGGAAATCTCAGCCATGTGGTAAACACGGGGCTAATAACCAGTGATCCACACAACCTCTAAAAAGTGAAGGCAACCAAATAACACTCAGTGGTGCAGTAGATACAGAGGAGAAACCCTGAGTGGCATCTGCCCAGTCATCACTGCGTCGTCAGCGAAGCTAACACACTGACAGTGGACTGATCGCTGCACTTTACTAGATCTCACAGAACATCCTGCTGTACATGCCCCATTTGTAAATGGATGGTCGTTTATGATGTAGGTAATTTCAATAAAATATCCTTTAGTACCACTTGTGAACTTTGAACCACAGTTACGCCCTTAGATGATACCAGCCCTCCTATGACATCAGAGGGTTAATAGTTATCATGTGGTGGCAGCTAAAGCAAATTGAGAACTTCTAAAGACTGCAATAGGGAAGGTTTGCTCCATGACACTGAACAAAAGTCGGTGTGATCCTGTGGTCCTCTGTAGCTCAGTTAGTAGTGCATGGCTCTTGCAATGCAAGGATAGCGTTGGGACCACCTAACCATCAAAAATGGATGCACGCTTGACTGAGTTCGCTTTGGATAAAAGTGTCTGCTAAATGGCATATATTATATATTATCATGGTATCTTATGGCACACTGATGTAAGTAAGGAAGCAAATACCATTTCATGAAGTGCCGTACTTCAAGCTTCAAGGTCCCCAACTCAAAGGTGAATGGCATTGCTGTGATAGTCAAAGCAAACAGAAATGGGCCAATTCTATTTGCCTGTTTCTCCGACTTTTAGTGCAGATACACATCTTAAGGGGTTATTTAGGATCACTTAGTCACCGCGGCGAGAGTCAACCACCTATCGGTTCCCTTCTGCACCTGTTCAAACCCCCAGGGTCTCCTGACCACAGTGGATACCAGGGGGGCAGAACACAACGCAAGCCACTGGCACGTAGTGAGGGCAATGTACTGGGAGAAAACAAACACAGAAAAGGACAAAAAAAAGCTGAGCACATGTTTATAATTGTATTATCCGAAAAGCTGCTTCACTATGAACAAACTTGCCAACTTTGCCTAAATTCCAACTGGACAATGTCATTAAGACAATTCACTCTACAATCGTCTCCATGTGGACATATTACATTAAAGCAGTATCCTTGATCATCTGAATGTATAGCTAAACAACATTGAAACAAGCTTGGCGATGGAAGAGTACTCATATAGAATCAAATAGAATGAGATTGTGCAATTTAGTAACAGGTAGTATTAGAGCATCATAATGAGTGTCTACATCAAAGGATGTTGTAAGACTGTTGATAAGGTGATATTTTGTGCAAAGAGAGAAGACTTTTGGTCTGATGCCCAGTATGTGCCCTGTGTTTGTGTCACAGCACCTGGCCATTCATTTACCCTTTTTGTGTTAAACTTTTTGTAAGTTATATTTCTCCAAACTTTACACAAAGAGCAAAGTAAATTAGGTCCCACTTTAAACAAACAACAGCACCAGGCTTAAGGAAGCATTCATGAACTGTTTTTTAAGGCCTATGCATCATATCGTTTATAAGCATATGTCATACTCTGTAGAGGGTATGATTTGCGAGGCATATGCATATAGTGCCGATGAACACTTTATGAATCTACTGTAATGGACATTAGACTTCTTGGAAGTATAAGGGCAAAAGTTTCCGAGAATAAAAAAAAAATGTGTCCCTCTGACATTTCTTTGTAGTTAGATTCTATCCCACCAGATGTCAGTATTCTTTGTTTGTAACTGTTCGATAACTTCCTATTTTTCAGAAGAGACTATTCATGTGCCATGCAAGATAGCATTGTTGCAATTATAAACAAAGTATTGTCACGTTTGAGAATAAATCTTTTTTTTTTTTATCACTGGAGAACACAGCTTGGAAAGAATCTCAGAGCCAATACTTGGCAGCATCTGAGTTCTCCTCTTGAGTTCTAAAATCTTTGCAACTTTTCAATTCCCATCATTAATATTTTTGATTACCACTGACATTGCATGTGTGTCTGAAAAATATTTAATTAGTGTCAGTATCATTGGTAGATAGACATTATATGAAATCTTATTGTGCATACCAAGAATATATTATTATATCATTGCAAGGAGAACGTGTCCTCCTGGACAGAGAAAAAGGAGACAATGCCATTGTAACACATTTCCATGTTCAGCTTTCTGAAACATTTAGAGACACAAAAATGGTGCGCTAGATATGACAATGTATAAATATCCCTCTTATCTTTATTAATAGGGAACCAGTGAATGGTTGTGCCACTGTTCCATGGTCACTTCAAATTCCATTCTGACAGCAAGGGCACTTAAAGCACTCTCAAGGGTTCATTCATGATCAACCTACAGCAATGTGAGGTTCAGCCAAAGCTTCTTTTTTTAAGTTGAGCGGTTCACGGCAGTTATTCTAGACAAATTATCAACACTGAGGGATCCTTCAACTCCGATGTCGTCTAAGGAGGAACCTTTAACCCATTGTGTGCCTCTAATCCTCAACTCCCACCCCTGTGACCCCCGTTCACATCTCTGCTGCAGGGGAGGCCGACGACATTGCAGCCAGACTCCACACTCATTAGATACATCCTCATCACTCGTTGTGATTATATTTGACGATATAGACATGTGTACTGAGCAAGACAACACCAAGAAAAACATTGGCCCAACATTATGCTCTAATGGAAGGAAGGATTCAGACCAGTGCATGGACCAGGCTGCTGTGCAGTGCTGTTCAGCATCACCTAGTGTTTCCGTGGTTGGCTGGGTTAAAGCTTAGAGGGAGTTAATGCTCCTCCTGTGTGACCTATAATCTGCTGCTCCCTCTCTCTGGCTCTCCTGTTCAACTGAATGGAGAACTTGGGAGGTGGGTGAAAGGGAACAATTGTTATAGCTGGGGTGAACCTGCCTTTCAGACACTGTCTGTCTGCCCCTTGCCAGCTGTGCAGTTAGTGTTAGGGGATTTGTGATAATTTTCCCCACAGGGCCCTGTCCTCAACTCTGGTGAGGGAGTACTAACGGCTAGACTATGGGGAAAATGACCCCCTGCCTCTTCCAATAGATCTCCATGAGGCTTGCTGGGAGGCAACACAGCTCGGTGGTCTTACCCAACCCGAGGCCCCTCTTAAGGAATGCCTGAGAGAAGAGCCTTCATTGGTGATGCAGCTCACTTTTTAAATGAGTGTATTTACAATGCAAACCATAATTGAATGACCATTTTCCACAATTGTACGATTGTTGACTGCCGTATTAGAACACATCTGTTAAATAGATATTTTATCAGAAAATAAACTAGCCTGGGAATGTAAAAGTGAAATCATTACATTATCCCAGTTTGAACATATAGATAGATGTGATGTTTTCCAGCAGATAGGAAATTGGACCAAGCTACCCTCTGTGGATATAGTATTGCTGTGATTACTTGCGTCAACCACCTCAAATAGGACACATGTCGGTGTGGTAGGGTTCTTAACAGGCTCTTTCTAGTTCCCTTCTGATATGATCCTAGCCTCTAGATCCACCTGTCTCACATCTGGTCAGTCTTATCTCCAGTGACTGACCAGGTCAAGGACTGACCTCTTGTCCCACATCGACATACTAAGATAACTTTGTTTCCCCTGATGGTAAAATGAGTATTTATAGAAATGCCAGCTTCACATGTTTAAACACTATAGGCCTTCTGACAGGACTGGACAGGGCCTGTAAAGCATCTGTCTTATTTATTTCAACACTGCTGGCCGGCCGGCCGGCCGGCATGCTCTCAGTCTACCCTGCGGCAGGCAGCACACAGGACAGTTTTCAGGATTACAGAGGGAACTTAAGGTGTCCCTCAGATATTTTGTCAGCTAAGGGATCACTGGAGCTGGCATCTGACTGAGTGTAAGTATGTCATGACTGTGGTCGACATTCTAGGAGGCTCCGTGAATGAGAGAGATTGATTATCGCCCCAGAATGTGGAGTGAGCATTCGGATTTCCAAGAAGAGGGGCGCTAATGTTTTATTCCTCCTTATTGAACTGTTGGTCATAAAAGCAGTCACATATTTCATCACGGGATATTCATTGCTGGGATATTTATGGTGTTTAAATTTAGAGAGGGCTGTGAAAAAAAATGCCTCCCTCTGAGCACTGGCAGACAGTATATCACTGAACCCCAGCGATGGTGGCCCTCAGATCTCTGTAACAAACTGACGCTGAGCCTCCCATGAACATTTCGAACATGTAAAGTCAGCAACGCGACATAAAACGTACTTGTTTCTTTGAAGACAACTGATGTCTTCAGAGAACAAGACACAGACAGTGGTGCAAACACTCAGCTGCAGTTCTTGTGGGATCATTTACAACATCCCTCCTCCTCCCCCTGAGCCACCACTACCAACCAACAGCTTACTTACGTAGCTGTGAGTGACAACGCTGCGTGGTTCACTGATATAATAATGTAAGCCGTGGGGATGGATTGGATTTTGTTCACCAGATATGTTTATCTTGTTGCTTTCAAAGCATCTGCCTGACCCGCTGACATGGATGAAGGTGGCACCGCGTGCACCGGCTACCACCAAATACTAACAGGTCACGACCTTGACAAGATCCAACGAGAGACTGAGAGTTCAGATCACAACCCTTACTCACCAAGATACTAACCCCCCCCCCCCCCCCAACAAAGGCTCGCCGCTCAACAAAGACGACACAATTGGAAAACAGGAATGCAAGGGGCTAAAAAGGGGGGGGGGGGGGGGGGGGGGTAAGAAACAAATCCCATTTGATGCAAAGTTGGTCAATGGCTATTTAACTCAGAGCATGCTTTGAGGAGTATATGGACTGTGACTTTCAGGCCCTGTTTGCACAAAAGTGATGCACCTTTGAAAAGGCTCTGAATTGACAGCTTTTCCCTCGCTCTGTGTGGTTCAGGCCAGCCCTGAGACACTCATATCACTCGGGTGTGACGGCAGAGAGAGGAGTTACACTTTGAAAACACACACAGGGTCCTCGGCCCTGGCTTTTGTTCCCGGTTGCGGTCCACTGTTCCTGCTCGTCGCAAAAAGACAATAAGGGGGCAGCCACTGGATTGGCTGCCTCCGAATCAAATAGCGAACAGCCGTCGATGCAGAACTAATCTGTGAAGAGGTCTTTCCTGTGTGATAACCCCCCCCTACCCTTCAACCCTCCCTCCTCAAACCAGAAAACCTAATCTTTGATGGGAAATGACAAAAAAGTAACCAGCTTTAAGCAAAGCTAGACTTTTTTCATTCGTTTCGAAGGCTCCCATTCGGGATGTTCCTACTTATTTGATGTGGCAGCAATTAGTGAGAGACTTTTGTGCTCCGTGAAGATGGAGCGGCCCACTTCAATGATCCCGTTTATGCTCTGAATAGAAAACAAGAAACCCAAAAGAGGACAGATAACATGTTCACATCAAACAGCAAACCTCTTACGCCGTTACTGTTCTGGCTCGCTTGTCTTTTATGGTGACCCGAAGAAGTGTTACTTTTCCCATGAGAAAGCTTGTCGGTTAGCAGAGGGACATCATAGGGTGCCCGTGGTCTGGGCCCACCTCCAGACACTAGGGTGCTCCCATTTCTGCAAGCACCTACTTCCATCACTGGCTGCTGTTTTGATTTCTCCTCGCTTTAAAAGGACCCATTGAACAATAACAGCCATGTCGGAGGCCATGCTTTCACTGGCTCGGACTGGGAGGTGATCTTTCAAATAACCAAAAGGTACAAGGTTGCACCTCTGCCCTCAATCTACTGGACCCAAATTCATAAAATAGCCCAACTGTCATACTTGTAGCCTACATGTGAAAATGTATCTCAAACTTTGCATCTATTGACTGATACTATCAAAGGTGTAATACTAAGTATCCATATTCTATCAAAGCTTCCTAACTCCTATTTTGCTGGTCTAAGTCACAAAATGTGACAGTAGTTGTTTCCTGTGAGTTATGTTAGAAACGCGCTAGTTGTTCAAATCACTCTGGATCCAATTACAGCTGCTGAGTGAAAAAGACAACTCTGTTACATGCTGAAGGATGAATTTGTCTTGTTAGAACATGTTCCCTGCCTTTGTTTTAGCTGTCAGAAGTGTGTATTATCGTACCACTGGGTGTTCTGCTCATTGTAAAAGTGATTTGTTAATGGACACACAATGTAAGAGCTGGTGATTATGAGAGTGAAGACATTGGGTGACATAAGAAACTATTCACACCCCTCGACTTTTTCCACATTTAGTTGTGTTACAGCCTGAATTTAAAATGGATTACATTGAGATTGTTTTGGTCATTGGCCTACACACAATACCATATAAGGTCAAATAGGACTGTTTTTCATATAATATTTTTTTTTACAAACGTTTAAAAAATGAAACGCTGAGATATCTTCGAGTCAATAAGTATTTCATCCTTTTGTTATGGCAAGCCTAAATAAGTTCAGAAGTAAAAATTTGTCCCATAACTTTAACATGATTTTGGAATTACTACTTCATCTCTGTAGCCTATTCATACAATTATCTGTAAGGTCCCTCAGTCGAGCAGTGAATTTCAAACACAGATTCAACCACAAAGACCAGCGAGGTTTTCCAATGCCTCGCAATGAAGGGCACCTATTGGTAGATGGGGAAAATGAAGAAAAAAACAGACATTGAATATCCATTTGAGCATGGTGCAGTTTTTAATTACACTTTGGATGGTGTATCAATACACCCAGTCACTACAAAGATACAGGCGTCCTTCCTAACTCAATTGCTAAAGAGGAAGGAAACCGCTCAGGGATTTCACCATGAGGCCAATAGTTAGAGTTTAGCGGCTGTGATAGGAGAAAACTGAGGACGGATCAACAACATTGTAGTTACTAACCTAATTGGCAGAGTGAACAGAAGGAAGCCTGTACCGAATACAAATATTCAGGATAAGAAATGAATGGGATGGAGCTAAGCACAAGCAAAATATTAGGAAAACCTGGTTAAGTATGCTTTCCACCTAAAACACAAGGCCAAATCTACACTGGAGTTGCTTACCAAGAAGACAGTGAATGTTCCTGGGTGGCCGAATTACAGTTTTGACTTAAATATACTTGAACATCGATGGCAAGACCTGAAAATGGTTGTCGATCAACAGCCAACTTGACAGAGCTTGAAGAATTTTGAAAATAATAAATGGGCAAATGTTGCACAATCCAAGTGTGAAAAGATCTTAAAAGAGACTTACCCAGAAAGACTGCCAGCTGTAATCGCTGTCAAAAGCTGCTTCTACAAAGTATTGACTCAGGGGTGTGAATACTTATGTAAATGAGATATTTCTGTATTTCATTTTCACTACATTTGCAAAAAATCTTAAAAAAAAAAAATGTTTTCTCTTTGTCATTATGGGGTATTGTGTGTTGATGGGTGAGAAAAAAAATCTGTTTAATCCATTTTGAATCCAGGCTGTAACACAACAAAATCTGGAGTAAGTCAAGGGGTATGAATACTTTCTGAAGGCACTTGTAGCTCTAACAACACTGTATTTCTAATGTTCTTGTTGATGGAGAACATTATCACTGCTTCAGTACCAGTATAATTTACAATAAGCAGGCAATACTTTATTTGGAATTTATCAGCATCTACTGTGCATAATACCTTGAAGTCTGACAAATGTCCTTGCATGGTTTTCATGAAACTGCCTGGTGATTTGGACAAACTAAGTTGATTTTTGACATGGGCAGAGAAGGATGAGTTTGAACCATTTCATATGGATGTTTAGAGCATAACAGCAAACACCTTAAAGGCCCAATGCAGCCGTTTTTATATAATTATCAAATCATTTCAAAGTAACAATTAAGTACCTTACTGTATTCGTTTTGACAAAAATATACAGTACCAGTCAAAAGTTTGGACACACCTTCTCATTCAAGGGTTTTTCTTTATTTTTACTATTTTCTACATTGTAGAATAATTGTGAAGGCATCAAAACTATGAAATAACACATATGGAAACATGTAGTAAAAAATCAAAATATATTTTATATTTGAGATACTTCAAAGTAGACACCCTTTGCCTTGATGACAGCCTTGCACACTCTTGGCATTCTCTCAGCCAAAATCATGAAGTAGTCACCTGGAATGCATTTCAATTAACAGGTGTGCCTTGTTAAAAGTTCAGTTGTGGAATTTCTTTCCTTCTTGATGCATTTGAGCCAATCAGTTGTATTGTGACAAGGTAGGGGTGATATACAGAACATAGTCCTATTTGGTAAAAGACCAAGTCCATATTATGGCAAGAACAGCTAAAATAAAGCAAAGAGAAACAACAGTCCATCATTACTTTAAGACATGAAGGTCAGTCAATACAGAACATTTCAAGAACTTTGAAAGTGTCTACAAGTCCAGTTGCAAAAAACATCAAGTGCTATGATGAAACTGGCTCTCATGAGGACCGCCACAGGAAAGGAAGACCCAGAGTTACCTCTGCTGCAGAGGATACGTTCATTAGTTACCAGTCTCAGCAATTGCAGCCCAAATAAATGTTTCACAGAGTTAAAGTAACAGACACATCTCAACATCAACTGTTCAGAAGAGACAGGCCTTCATGGTCAAATTGCTGCAAAGAAACCACTACTAAAGGACACCAATAAGAAGAAGAGACTTGCTTGGGCCAAGAAACACAAGCAATGGACATTAGACCAGTGTAAATCTCTCCTTTGGTCTGATGAGTCCAAATTTAAGATTTTTGGTTCCAACCATCGCATGGTGGAGTATTTGTGATGAGCGATACGCCATCCCATCTGGTTTGCGTTTGTTTTTCAACATGACAATGACCCAACATACCTCCAGGCTGTGTAAGGGCTATTTGACCAAGAAGGAGAGTGATGGAGTGCTGCATCAGATGACCTGGTGTCCACAATCACCCGACCTCAACCCAATTGAGATGGTTTGGGATGAGTTGGACCGCAGATGTAGAAAATAGTACAAATAAAGAAAAACCCTTGAATGGTGTAGGTATGTCTAAACTTTTGACTGGTACTGTATTTTTAGCCAAAAAATATATCTCAAGCAATAATTTGCTAGGGCCCCCAGGCAAGCCAAAATGCCCACCCATGCAAACAGGCTGATTAGAAGGTCCTCTGTAGATTGTATTTATTTTCACACTTTTACAGTGTTAGTTTCATCAGCTGTTGTACAATATGATACAAAGCACTGGAGGAAAAAAACAACATTTTTACTGCACTGGGCCTTTAAAGACCCTGTTGATAGATGCTTTCCTAGAATCCACCTCCTTCCTATGGAGATGAAGTCAGAATCTTTGACCTAAGTGAGAAAAACACAGACACGGTCAGTTAGCAGCCCAGTAAAGACGAGAAACACAAGTCTTCAAAAGCTTCAGGGAAATGAATGGCAAGTCAGTGGAAACTTGTCCTAGCTAATCAATAAAGTGGGTTTCAGCACTGTTGTTTTACAGTTAGCAGGGGGGTAGGGAGGGGGACAGGGCCTTTAACACCCTCATTGACAAGGAGATATCTGCAGGGAGCGTGATTTAGGACAACAATTTGCCACCTCATTACCAGCTGGATTCACATCCAGGCAGTTTGTGACCGACTCTCTGTCTGTCACTTTGGGCCTGGCTGTCCAGTGGTCTCATCCCTCTCTCTAGCTCCCGTGATGGATGACTGGAAAGGAGGGATAATACCATGCTTAACAATGGACCCTGCTGTTTCTCCTGAAAATAGAACATGGAAATGTCTAATTTCTCGATGAGAATATCATAATGATGTAAGACATCACCTGCAGTACTTTGTATTCATAACACATAACCTACAGTAAACATTCAACACATAACATACATGAAACATTTTAGCAGTAATAATGCTCACTAGGGTTTTGAGCCAAACCATTTTTTATCGACAGTGTACATTGTTGATTAATTTTCCTTTTTTTGCTGTACAGGAAACTTACAGAAACACTTCTCAGCAGCCAACCCCTTTACAAAATACAATAGGAATTCTGTGCAAAGTAGGTACACTATAGTTCAGTGAATTCAATTGAATTTTGCAACAATGGCAGCCATGAAGCATGTGGAGGGTCTGGACACAAACAATAGAACTGTTCTCAGAGGCCATCAGAAAGTGTTGTTATTTTTGAAAAAATTGTACTGTATTTCTCTGCTCACGAAATCGTGATGATGAGATCTAAGACGTTTGTGTAAATGATGCATTGATTTCAAGTGTTGCGCTGTAATAATCCATGATCACAAGAATAGCGGACCACGTGCAGCCACAAAACAGCCGTCGACTCAATGCACTAGCAGTAGCCAGCAGACATCAAATTCTGTCCATCGTCAGTACAAATTAAGTCTGGCAGTCTCAACATAGAGTCAACACGCCACTAAAAGTGGCTGGCATGCTTCTATGGCAGGATACAAGAGCCAATGAAGGACTGGTTGAATAAGAACATGATTGAGCCTATCAGAGCATCTGTAATGAGGGCCACATGATCCCAAGTTTACCCCTTGAGTGTTTCTCAACTGCTTCAACAGCCGTGGCTCAGCTGTAATGGGCATGGCAAAACACAAGTGGATCACAAAATGTGTGCAGCACACAGGGAAATGACGTGAAGCAGATTTTGTACTGAGCTTAACTTAAATCAAATCAATAACGACTTGGCCTTTGGCTTGTTATGGATACAGTGTACATGTTAAACACGATGATTCTAATTATATTATTACTACCACCGAGGTGTCTCAAGAAAAGGATCCTCAGTGGGAGATTCAGTTGGAATGGCGCACACATAGACCGAGCTCTCGTGCCTGCGCTACTGATCTCCTTAGATGTCACAGGATATTGACATGCTGGGGTTGACAGGACAACATACTGAAGTTTCTAATTACAGTCCTCTATACCAACCAACGCACTGCCATCAGTATGACAGCTTCCACCAAATGATGAAATGGATGAGTACATAGACTGAGGGGGCCTGGTGGCTGCTCACATCAAACGAGTGCTGAGCACACACACACACACGCATGAGATGTCTGGATCTTGGCTGTTTTGTTTGAGCCCCATGATGCATGTTTGGTTCTGAGGTTTAAGTTGCTTTACATCTGAGGTCAGTTAAGGACAGCTGGAAATGCGTTATAGAGGCATTGATTGCATCAAGCTAGTCAGTCTTGCTGTTCCTCCCCCTTGCTCAACAATAGAAGCCACTGATTATAAGGCAGAGGGGAAACTGTGGGAGTATCTCCCATGTTTCCGTATTTTCATTGTCTTCAGCGAATATTTTGCTTGAGTCTTTGAATTATCGGCTGTAGGGTACTATCTAGGCGCTCACATCATGTCAATACCCAACATTTAACGGAGAGTTGCATGACAAATGAGGACTTCACTGGAGTGAAAGTCAAAGCAGAGAAATGCATCTCCGCGTGACTCACATTAGGAGTCCTTTATGTTCTCACATTTCTGTACATTTCATTATTCAAAATGTGGCCTCTGTCTCCAATAAAGACGTGTGAGGTCATTCAGTATGTTCTAGTACTGCTTGAATAATCCCACCAGGTCTTTCTACGGCAGACAATGGAAGTTGGGAAAAAATGGCATCGAGTTACAGGTGGTCGCATCTGAACTCCTTTGATGAATAGTAAGTATAGGGCTACCTTTGAACACAGATAAAAAGGAGAAGAGATATCTGGCTGGGTGCCAAAAAGGGACACTCATTTCTCCATTGGCAGTAGTGCGTGAAAATGGGAAGCTATGTCAGGAATCTCCTACTTTGTTGTCCCCTCTTTCTTTCTCCCATTGATGTGGAGAGAGGACCCTTTCGTGGGCTGACACGGTCACTCTCCCATGCTAGCTGGGTGTGAGGCATCTTGTAGGACAAGACTGATGACACGGCGAGGGGCGCCAGGGTGGGTGGGGGAGAGGATATGGGGTGCACCATGACCATTCCATTCAGCCCATGTCAATGCAATCTGCTGATCGATTAGTGAAACAAGAGGCACACCAACTCAACTGTCTATAGTCCCCTTCGCCCACAACACACACAATCTTATCCTTCTCACACATTCAGATCAATCCCACATGAGGTAAACATCCTTAAATTATAAAGATCAGACATAAAGCTGCACTCAATTACCATTGCAGTTTAACATTTCTCTTCAAAAGGACTACCATCAGTGGTGTAAAGTACTTAAGTAAAAATACTTTAAAGTCCTACTTTAGTAGTTTTTTGGGGTATCTGTACTTTACTATATATGTTTGACAACTTTTACTTATACTACACTACATTCGATAATATTTATTTTACTCCATACATTTACCTTGACACCCAAAAGTACTCGTTACATTTTGAATGCTTAGGTAGACAGGAAAAACAGAACATCCCTGGTCATCCCCACTGCCTCTGATTTGGTGGACTCACTAAACACACAGGCTTTGTAAATAAAGTCTGAATGTTGGAGTGTGCCCCTGGCTATCCGTAAAAAATGTAAAAACAAGAAAATGGTGCTATCTGGTTTGCTCAATAAATGGAATTTGAAATGATTTACACTAAGTATATTTTAGCAATCACATTTACTTTTGATACTTAAGTATATTTTAAACCAAATACTTTTAGATGTTTTATTCAAGTAGAATTTTACTGGGTGACTTTTACTTTTGCTTGAGTCATCTTTACTTTTACTCAAGTGTGATAATTGGGTACTTTTTCCACAACTGACTACCGTAATGAAAATGTGTGAGGGCTTTATACAAAAAATTATATGATGGGGAAAAATCAAATAAATGCTACTCGTCTGTGGTATCAGCACTCTACTCACCTCTAACAAATCAATATACTTAAAAAGATACAATAGTCAATATCCAATGCTCATCATAATGACAAATTATTAAAAACAACTTTTGTCCTTAAAATCAAATATTAGCAAGGCCTATGGATTAATAAGCATTGATTAGCCATTACTATGCAGTGCAGAGGAGCAAGGGTATGTTTAAAATGTTGTCCTATGCTTGTGTACAGAATACCAACCCTTTGATCTTCCCCGAGGTGTTTTTTTTGCAGGCTGTGGTCTCGGGATGCAAAGCAGATCCAGTTCTGGAGTTTGCGTTCCCAGGCTCGGGCTGGTTAGCATTGCTTAGCGCTCGCTCATCGCTAAAACTGTAACACAGCGACATCAAACACAAGCCGCAAAATTGCAACGCGATACCAAGCTGCCTCCCTGCAAATGACCTTTCTCCACAGAAGTTAGGGGCACATAGCAGAATGTGCTCCTCTGTGCTCCACTGGGAGAGGAAGAGGGGAAAATAGAACGAGTGGACGGACCTAAGGGTAGTGTGTGAACATGTATTATAAATCAGTGGTGCTTATTTCCAGGCCTTTGGTCTTGGAGATGTCAACAGTTTTGGCTGCATCCATGGCTTAGTTGCGTGCAACATTTCCAGCAACATTAGGAGTGATAACTGTGGGTAAAAGAATCATGGGACAAAAGGAATATAACAAATGACCACTTATAGTGCATTGACATTTGTGCACACAAGCCGGGCATGGGGGATCTCCCCACCAGTCCCACCCCCACTTCTTCGGCTTCCCTTGCTGACTGCATTTGAGAGTTTCAGATTTAATTGCATGTGCTGTTGCCAAGCACATTTCTGGATTGGTGGCGAATGGCCTGAGGATTCTGCTCTTTTCAAATTGTCAAGTAGTTTCTTGGGTTTTGGCAGACCCCCAGCTCAAATGTGGCGTAGTTGGGATCAGAGAGGCCAGCGACTCCAGCAGCCTCAAGCAGAATACTGTAATGTTTTCACAGAGGCTGGATGTCACAAGGAAGGCCAACCCAGGTTAACGTTTTTCTTGTTCTGGAGGCAGCTCCGCAGAGTGGTCATAGTCGCAGCCAGTCATAAAATCAGATTTGAAATCTAACCCTAACCACACTGCTAACTCTAATGCCTAACCTTAAATTAAGAACAATAAGCTAATTTTACATATAGCAAATTTTGACTTTGCAGCTTGCCTGTCTAAGGGCAAATCACTCAATTCTGCCTACAGAACAAGACTCATTACAATAAACGTCAACCTGCAAGGCCAACAGGAGAGAGAAAAAAAGCCTTCTGAAATGGTCTTTAACTGTGTACTTGTGGAGGAGGTCGGGTTATGTGGTCTATACATTTAAAAGCTAAACAGACGCATACCACCCCATTGTTGCATGGTGAAGCGGGGGCGCTTAGCGCCTGGCCACAGGCGTGGGACACACAGCCATTACCTCAGTACGCAGCCAGGGAGAGGAAGAAACAAAACCCTGCTGGTAGAAGAATCCTGTCGGTCACAGTGGGGAGAATCTGATCACCAGATGACACAAAGATGTGCAGAGCAGACACCAATAGGGGACGGAAATGAGTCCCCCTCTAGTATCTTGCATCTTCAGTCAGTGATCCACTGACAACTTTGTCTAAACTATTCAGAACCTTTGAAAGTGATTTAAAAAAAAAAATGTTACAATTGAATGAAAAGCTGTAGAGTAAATTGTAAATGATCTATAGCTGACACGATCCATCAGTAAACAGATCCAATCAGTTGTCTTTCCATGAACAATTCTCTGTCCTTCCCTCACCTCGAAACAGAGCCGGAGCTGTGCGACAGAGCAGTTAAGGGCATGTCACTGAAGGGTGCCCCACTCTGTGTCTCTCTAGTCGTTCTCTCTGTAAGATAACACAGTGTCCCAGTGATGGAGTACTCTCCATGTTGGCGGCCTTTGTTCCTTTGTGTATTTGTTCACTTCTCTGTAGATGTTTATACAAAGATCTCGGATCCCTCACTTTCAAAGAGCCATGTCAGTTTTAGCCACGGTAAATAGGTAACCGAAACACAGGGAGGAAGAGGGGTCTTCAGTCGAGCAACACGTTTGTGGACACATGACCCCAAAGTCTGAGTGGATGAACTAAAGGCAGCACCTTGCAGGTAGGAAACGTGAATATTAAGACATTCCTGGATACATTCCTAGATAGCTTACTGTTAAAGGTCAAGCCTACTGTTAAAGGTCAAGCTTTCTGGATGGCTTTTCTGGGTGGTCATAGCAAAGAAAATGGAGATTCTAGGGGTCACGAACAATATCAAGGATCGTACGGAGGAATGGTCTAAGAACCCTCCCAATGTGTTCTCCAACTCATAAAACATTTTAGAAAAAGGCTCAGTGACGTTATCATCACAAGGTGCGGTATTGAAAGGTATTGAAAACAGGGGTGTCTTTCTCTGAGCAATAATATAATTTCCCAATTATTTTATTGCACACAATATAGCTCAGTATTTGAATTATTTTATACAGTCATTTTTGCTCATCTTTATCACAAGTGTCAATCATTTCAGACCATACTGTATATTATGCAAAGCTTATAATACTCAATGAAACATCTACAATAGGAGAACATTGAACTACCAACTCAACTGACCGTGAACAATACATCCAAAGCAAACCGATATGGCAGAAGCAGCATACTATGTGTCAACAAGAACGAGGCCCCGTTTCAATATGAATAATGAAACTAAGGAACACCTTATTCTCCCCCACAGAGAGAAAGAGAGTGAGGGAGGGAGGAAGAGAGTGAGGGAGGGAGGAAGAGAGTGAGGGAGGGAGGAAGAGAGCGAGGGAGGAAGAGAGGAAGAGAGCGAGGGAGGAAGAGAGCGAGAGGCAGAGAGAGAGAATGTTTACTGTTCATTTTTTGTTTATTTTACTTTTGTTTATTATCTATTTCACTTGCTTCGGCAATGTAAACATATGTTTCCCATGCCAATAAAGCCCCTTGACTTGAATTTTGAGAGAGAGTGAGAGAAGGTCTTGGAATGACTCTCTCGCTTTCAGTCATATCACAACTGGGGCCAGCTAGCAAACTAAAATCTATTTGTTTACTGTCTATGGTGGCCATCAAGGTCGGGCAGTGCAGTAGTGATGTATGCCCCCCCCCCCCCTGCTGACAAACACAGTCTCGGCAAAGATGTTTGGCAGCGGGAACAGCTGGGAGGGAGGATCCGTCTCTGGATCAGGGCCCTGTGATTTAAGCGGCGGGCTGGCGGGCGGCTGCCAGAGAGACGTCTGCCTTCAGTAAGCTGGCCAGCATCCAGGGCCAAGTCAGAAGTTGTTTTATATCACATTAAACAGCGCCTAAACACGGCAGGGCCCACTGCTCATCCTGTCTGGGATGTTGCTTTGAGGAGTGCTGCCTGAGAGCCCCCGACAATGTCTGACAGGACAACTCCTTTTGTCTGGGGATGTAGCAGGATTAGGATTATCAAACGTGTTGGGTATTAGAAGTAAGAGAGACCAAAGAGGGATGTGTAAGGGCAAATCAGAAAGAGTGTGTGGTGAAGAAAAAGTTGTCACCCTGCCCCACTTGAAAGACCCACATGGTAGAATAAAAAATAAATAATTAAAGCGCCTACCACCACCCTTTAGTTCTAAGATTGCCTTTATACGTGTGACTTCAAAACTCATCTCCTCAGTGACGCAGGGATTTCCTGTGAGGTGATGATGTCAGAGCATTTATAACTCAGACCACAAAGAAAGCTCCCAAGCCCAAATGCCTTTTTTACAATCAGCCATTCTTCGAGTGTGGCCATTCTTTACAGTAAAGAGCATGTTTGAACATCTAAAATGACCAAATAAAACAGACAAAGAAACAATAGGGACAAAAAAAAAGGTTTTGGAGACGATTTCTATGAGTGTGTGTGTGTGTGTGTCAGATTGGCACCAGCCCAAACAATTCACAACATTCTTGTTGACATGTTCAAAATACACCTTGTATTATTCTTATGCCCTTCGTGTTCGTCTCCAGTGCCAGCCATTTGTGGAATCTAAGGCACTGAGAAAGAAAACACTACACACTTAAACCACAGAGCCAGAGACCTAGAACAAACTGTTGTGAAGAGTGGTTTCCTTACAAAAGCACAAGTTTGGCATAAATAGAATCCGTAAATGTTCCTATTGAGAGTGGCCAAGTGAGGTGTTTTTTCTCTTAACTGTTTGAGCAAGGAAACGCAGGGGAGACTCGTTGATTGAGCTATTGAGCAAAGTCTGGCTGCAAAAAAACAAGAACATGTCATTCTCTGTAACTGTAGACACCCTGTAGGTGGCATAGTGGGTTTACAGTGAGGTGACCCGTCTTACACTGAAACTCTTCTGTAAAGTATCCATACAACCTACCAATATACAGTTGAAGTCGGAAGTTTACATACACCTTAGCCAAATACATTTAAATTCCTTTTTTTTACCATTCCTGACATTTAATCCTAGTAAAAAGTCTTAGGTGAGGTAGGATCACCACTTTATTTTAAGAAAGTGAAATGTCAGAATAAAAGTAGAGAGAATAACTTTATTTTAAGAATGTGAAATGTCAGAATAAAAGTAGAGAGAATAATTTCATTCAGCTTTGGTTTCTTTCATCACATTCCCTGTGGGTCAGAAGTTTACATACACTCAATTAGTATTTTGTAGCATTGCCTTTAAATGGTTTAACTTGGGTCCAATGTTTCGGGTAGCCTTCCACAATCTTCCCACAATAAGTTGGGTGAATTTTGGCCCATTCCTCCTGACAAAGCTGGTGTAACGGAGTAAGGTTTGTAGGCCTCCTTGCTCGCACACACTTTTTCAGTTCTGCCAACACATTTTCCATAGGATTGAGGTCAGGGCTTTGTGATGGCCACTCCAATACCTTGACTTTGTTGTCCTTAAGCCATTTTGCCACAACTTTGGAAGTATGCTTGGGGTCATTGTCCATTTGGAAGACTCATTTGCGACCAAGCTTTAACTTCCTGGCTGATGTCTTGAGATGTTGCTTCAATATATCCACATAATTGTCCTTCCTCATGATGCCATCTATTTTGTGAAGTGCACCAGTCACTCCTGCAACAAAGCACCCCCACAACATGATGCTGCCACCCCCGTGCTTCACAGTTGGGATGGTGTTCTTTGGCTTGCAAGCCTCCCCCTTTTTCCTCCAAACATAATGATGGTCATTATGGCCAAACAGTTCTATTTTTGTTTCATCAGACCAGAGGACATTTCTCCAAAAAGTACGATCTTTGTCTCCATGTGCAGATGCAAACCGTAATCTGGCTTTTTTATGGCAGTTTTGGAGCAGTTGCTTCTTCCTTGCTGAGCGGCCTTTCAGGTTATATCAATATAGGACTGTTTGTACCTTTTGAACCTGTTTCCTCCAGCATCTTCTCAAGGTATATATACAGTTGAAGTCGGAAGTTTACAAACACTTAGGTTGGAGTCATTAAAACTCATTTTTCAACAAGTCGATTAGGACATCTACTTTGTGCATGGCACAAGTAATTTTTCCAACAATTGTTTACAGACAGATTATTTCACATAATTCACTGTATCACAATAACAGTGGATCAGAAGTTTACATGCACTAAGTTCAGGCGTTTGGAAATTGCTCCCAAGGATGAACACCTTGTGGAGGTGTACAATTTTTTTTCTGAGGTCTTGGCTGATTTCTTTAGATTTTCCCATGATGTCAAGCAAAGAGGAACTGAGTTTGAAGGTAGGCCTTGAAATACATCCACAGGTACACCTCCAATTGACTCAAATTATGTCTATTAGCCTATCAGAAACAGCTTGGAAAATTCCAGAAAATGCCATGACATTATTTTCTGGAATTTTCCAAGCTGTTTAAAAGGCACAGTCAACTTGGTGTATGATAACTTCTGACCCACTGGAATTGTGAAACAGTGAATTATAAGTGAAATCTGTCTGTAAACAATTGTTGGAAAAATTACTTGTGTCATGCACAAAGTAGATGTCCTAACCGACTTGCCAAAACTATAGTTTGCTAACAACACATTTGTGGAGTGGTTGAAAAAATTATTTTTAATGACTACAACCTAAGTGTATGTAAACTTCCGACTTCAACTGTATATATATATATATATATATATATATATATATATATATATATATATATATAGTACCAGTCAAAAGTTTGGACACATCTACTCATTCAAGGGTTTTTCTTTATTTGTACTATTCTCTACATTGTAGAATAATAGTGAACACATCAAGAATATGAAATAACATAAATGGAATCATGTATTTATATTTGAGATTCTTCAAAGTAGTCACCATTTGGCTTGATGACAGCTTTGCACACTCTTGGCATTTTCTCAACCAGCTTCATCTGGAATGCTTTTCTAACAGACTTGAAGGAGTTTCCACATATGCTGAGCACTTGTTGGCTGCTTTTCCTTCACACTGCGGTCCAATTCATCCCAAACCATCTCAATTGGGTTGAGATCGGGTGATTGTGGACGCCAGGTCATCTGATGCAGCACTCCATCACTCTCCTTCTTGGTCAAATAGCCATTACACAGCCTGGAGGTGTGTTGGGTCATTATCCTGTTGAAAAACAAATGATAGTCCCACTAAGCAAAAACCAGATGGGATGACGTATCGCTGCAGAATGCTGTGGAAGCCATGCTGGTTAAGTGTACCTTGAATTCAAAATAAATCACTGACAGTGTAACCAGCAAAGCACCCACACACCATCACACCGCCTCCTCCATGTTTCACGGTGGGAACCACACGTGTCAGTCCTCATGAGAGCCAGATTCATCATAGCACTTGATGGTTTTTGCGATTGCACTTGAAGAAACTTTCAAAGTTCTTGAAATGTTCCAGATTGACTGACCTTCATGTCTTAAAGTAATGATGGAGTGTCATTTCTCTTTGCTTATTTGTGCTGTTCATGCCATAATATGGACTTGGTCTTTTGAAGCTGACAGAGAATGCCAAGAGGGTTCAAAGCTGTCATCAAGACAAAGTGTGGCTACTTTGAAGAAACTCAAATAATGGTCGGTAAGAGTGTCCCTGATTGAGTCTTTGAATGAAGAGATTGAGATTAAACTGTCCAGTTTGAGTTTTTGTTGCAGCTCGTTCCAGTCGCTAGCTGCAGCTAACTAAAAATACTAGCGAGCCAGGAATGTGTGTACTTTGGGGACCTTTAACAGAATATGACTGGTAGACCGGGTGTTGTACATAGAGGATGAGTTCTACACTAGAAATCTCAGATGGGGGGAGTGAGGCCTAAGAGTTTTTTTTAAAATTTAGCTTCAACCAGTGGGTCTTGCGACGGGTATACCGAGATGCCCAGTTTACTGAGAAGTATAGAGTGCAGTGATGTGTCCTATAAGGAGCATTGGTGGCAAATCTGATGGACGAATGGTAAAGAACATCTAGCCGCTCAAGAGCACCCATACCTGCCGATCTATAAATTACGTCGCCGTAATCTAGCATGGGGAGGATGGTCATCTGAATCAGGGTTAGTTTGGCAGCTGAGGTGAAAAAGGAGTGATTACAATTGAGAAAATCAAGTCTAGATTTAACTTTAGCCTGCAGCTTTGATATGACTTGAGAGAAGGACAGTGTACCATCTAGCCATACTCCCAAGTACTTGTATGAGGTGACTACCTCAAGCTCTTTACCCTCAGAATCAGTAATCACACCTGTAGGGAGAGGGGCATTCTTTTTACCAAACCACATTACCTTTGTTTTGGAGGTGTTCAGATCAAGGCAGAGAAAACTTGTTGGACAGTAAGAAAGCTTTGTAGTAGAGAGTTTAAAATCCGGGGAGGGGCCAGCTAAGTATAAGACTGCCTGAGCTATGTTGTTGATGTACATTGAGAAGAGCGTGGGGCCTATGATCGAGCCTTGTGGTACTCCCTTGGTGACAGGCAGTGGCTGAGACAGCAGATGTTCTGACTTTATACACTGTACTTTTTGAGAGAGGTAGTTAGAAAACCAGGCCAAAGACCCCTCAGAGACACCAATAGTCCTTAGCCGGCCCACAAGAATGGAATGGTCTACCGTATCAAAAGTTTTGGCCAAGTCAATAAAAAGAGCAGCACAACATTGCTTAGAATCAAGGGCAATGGTGACATCATTGAGGACCTTTAAGGTTGCAGTGACACATCCATAACCTGAGCGGAAACCAGATTGCATGCCTGAGAGAATATTAGACATCAAGAAAGCCAGTCAATTGATTATTGACACGTTTTTCCAACACTTTTGATAAACAGGGCAAACTAGAAAAAGGCCTATAACAGTTAGGATCAGCTTGATCTCCACCTTTAAATGAAGGATAAACCGTGGCTGCCTTCCAAGCCATGGGTACCTCCCCAGAGAGGAGAGACAGGTTAAAAAGGTCAGAGATAGGCTTGGGGATGACAGAGGCAGCAACCTTAAAGAAGAAAGGGTCTAAACCATCTTACCCAGATGGTTTTTGGAGTCAAGAGCTCAGCAATGTGCTTCTTGTCAGTAACAACCACATCATCAACATTAAGGGACATGGGCAGGCGTGAAGCGGAGGGTTTATTCTCCAGGTCTTTAACCGTTTTCCAGAACTTCTTGGGGTTACACACACAGAGAGAGAACTGCTCCTTAAAGTAACTAAATTTGGCCTTCCGGATAGCCTGGGTGCACTTATTTCTCATTTACCTGAACAAGAGCCAGTCACTCTGAATATGCTTTTGCCAAGCCATTCGCCAAATGCAATTCTTGAGGTGGAGTAACTCTGCAAGATCACGGTCAAACCAGAGGCTGAATCTGTTTTTAATTCTAATTTTCTTTATGGGTGCGTGTTTGTTAACAATATCACTGAAAATATCAAAAAAGAAGGTCCAAGCGTCTTCGACAGAGAGGATCAAGCTGATTCTATACCATTTTACAGAGGCCAGATCATGAAGGATGGCTTGCTCATTAAAGGTTTTTAGGAAGTGTCTATGACAAATCAGGACAGGTCGTTTCACTGTGCAGCTATTATGAACACAGGATGTAAAACAATGATCACTAAGGTCATTACAGAAAACACAAGTCTGATACCTACCAGGATTATTTTTGAGGATAACATCGAGGAGGGTAGCCTTTACTGGGTGTTTGGAGTCATACTTTGTGGGATTGGTAATAATCTGAGAAAGATTTAGGGAGTCCCATTGCTTTAGGCCTTGGTCAGGTGGTTTAAGCATGTCCCAGTTTAGGTCACCTAGCAGGACAAATTCAGACTTAGTGTAAGGTGCCAGGAGAGAGCTTAGGGCAGGTAGGTACAGGCCAGTGCTGATGGAGGATGATAGCACCCAGCAACAGTCAACACAGAGCTATTTGAAAGTTTAATGCTTAAAACCAGCAAATCAAATTGTTTGGGGACAGATTTGGTGGAGACAACCGAGCACTGAAGGTGATCCTTGGTAAAGATTGCCACTCCCCCACCTTTGGAAGATCTGTCTTGCTGATAAAAAGGTTATAACCAAAAAAGGTTAACATCAGTATTCAAAACACTCTTCCTTAACCACGTTTTAGTAAGGACCAACACATCTGGATTGGAGCTGTGAACCCACACTTTCAATTTATCTATTTTAGGTAATAAGCTTCTAGTGTTAACATGCAGAAAACCCAGGCTTTTAAGAGAACAGAAATCAGTGATGCAGATATCAGAGCACAAGTCAGTATTGGGGCTAGCAACAGTAGATGGGCTAGGGTGTACATGCACATTTCCAGATATCATCAGCAGTAATACAATCAAGGCATGGCAGAGGACAGGGAGAGCTCTCCAGTGTTGATTTATGACATGTGTATGTGCATTAGATGGCAACAAGATCATATTGTACAGCAATTTCATCAAGTAACATGAATACAAAGCTGGCGAGAGGTGGTTAGAATAGGATGGGAGGCCAAAAGTCTGTGTAACCAATAGCGAGTCAGAGTCCCGAGTGTGGGAACAAACATTATCTGTTCCACAGTTGGGTAAAGAAAGTTTGTAGTTAACAAAGCATGCAGGAGTCATGAGGCAAATAGCAAAATACAAAATAATAAAAAAATATAATGACTTGGTGCTAGCCATTGTAAGTTAAGAGTCACTTGCCCTAACAGTGCTTGTGTTCTGGAGACGAGCGAAAGCTCGGGAGAGAGGGGGGAGTGTGGTGGGGGTACCTGTACCAGACAGGGGGAGACAACCAGGGCAGACGGTGAACAGATCGCCAGGTGGAATCCAAGCAGAAGTGCAGCAGGCAACGGCAGTAGGTGTCACACCCACTTGGGGGAGAAGCTTTTATTTCTGGAGGGAGAATTCTCGTAGAAAATAGAGTCAGAGTCCCAAGTGAGGGAACAAACAGTCTGTCCCACGGTTGGGTAAACAAGAAAGTTAATGGTCAACAAAGCATGCAGGAGTCATGAGACAAATAGCAAAATATATAATTGTAATGTCCTTTATTTGTATTAATGTTTTTATCTTTTTCTTAGCTTTCAAAATAGCATCAGCCAAAACACTACTCACTCAGTCTCAAATTGGATGGTGTCCTCAGGTCTCTGCTGTCTGTTTGCCAGAGTACCCTCCATATAGCTTGGAAGGGTAGCATCCTGCATATGTCCCTGCCGAAAAATCCAAGTTTATGCAACTCCAAATCTATCCTCTTGCAAAAGAACATGTTGAAAAATGTGAGCGCTCACATGCAGCTGTGTCTCTCTCTCCCTAGCCTCTTCATTAATGCAGTTTGAACCTCTTAAAGTAAAGATTCACCCATTTTTTATGTTTTATTGTTTTTGTGCGTCTATGAGCAATGTTCTATTGATTCCCTGGTTCAGTTCATGTTGTCATGTGTATCTGAGATATCGCCATTCAAGCAGGCAGACATTCGGCCGGTATAACGTAGCATGGTGAAAAAGCCGCTCTCACTACACTGGAAGTTAATAGGAATACGACTTTTAGAATGCAAAAATATCTATCATACATGTCAGATTTCAATACTGGCCTATGTCATAACGTGGTAGGTTGTCTTCTGTCTAATGAGCCATTGATCTTATTTTTGCAATATTCCTACCTCAAGAAATTTATAAAATAACAGAGGGACTAACACATTTCTCTGATTTGTCAGCCTCTTCAGTCCAAAGTGCATTGCATGGTGGTATTGTGAATGTCAGAATCCAGTCTGAGGCACATTGATCTACAGGTTTAACATGAGATTGTAGACTCCTAAATTGATAGTGCAGTTTGTTTAGATGATTTTACAGCTAACTAGCTACTTCACATGTTGATATTGACTTTGGTATTATTGTGCAGCTACGTTTGCTACATAGCTAGCTATAGCTAGCCAGCCCATATAGAGAGAATTGCATTGTGGGTTTTGTAGTCGACTTGAGCTGCAGCAGATTTCCACAATAATTTTCTCATTGCCACCAAACTTATTAGAATGATGAAATTAAACATTTGTTCACAAAAAATATTGTTCTCACATACTAGTGTTATGTAACACTGTAAATGATAGGAATTAGTGTTTCTGGGAGGATTTTTTCCATTAACAACAGCCACTACCAGAAATATCAATAATAACAGATGCTGTTGTAGCTTTATAGGAACTGTTATAGCCCTACCATGAATACCCAAAAGTCATACCAGAGCATAAACTTCAGCCCACCTTTTAATCAAACAGTCTCATCCTCTGGTTAAAAAAAACCCTGTGTGGTGTAGCAATATGGGATGACTGCTAGTGGCAGACCAAACTTAAAAACAGTAACACCTGCTATAAACCACAAAGCTAAGGCCCAAGGACAACACACAAAAGGTAGAGAGAGAGAGGGAGAGGCTGTCTCCTGGAGATGAAAGACACCACCGAGAAGGCTTTTCTTCTTTTGATGGAAACAAGAATCAGACGATTGAGAGCAAAGAGAACCTGTCATATCGTGGCTACGTTCAAAAGCCACACCTGCTGTTTGCAGTGGTCGTCTCTTCACTCCTGGTGCACAGACGAAACAGCACACACAAAAAGTTCACTTCAAACAGTCCACTGTGTCCTGCACCCAGTGCCACACCCACAGAGACAGACAATATATTTTTTACAAAGCATAGAAATCAAATCGGTTTTTATTTCCATGTTACATATGCGGAGGGTTGTAACAAGTATTTAGCAAGTTAGATAATTCATGGCATCTGTAGTTTCATAAACCTTTTAACATCAATAACAACAATGGCAACCATATGAGATCTAGGAGTTGGAATAACTTTGAACCAATGGAACAGCCCGAGGGTGATGACAAGGAGTAGACCATAGGTTATCTACAACTGGAGGGGCACTAAAAGTAGGGGTGAGGGGCCAAACACCCTGCTAAGTGAGGTTCATATGATTATATTTAGCTGGCCACGTCCTTGTCCCCTTTGAGGTGTCACAGCACACAATCAGTCCAATTGACATGCACACACCAACTCCACAGTGAGGCCACAAAGCCACGTATACCTGAAAAACCTACTTGATGCTCTTATGAGTTTGTCTGCAGTCTTTAGTTGACAGCACTCACCTTGTAGGATTCACCCCATCAAGTCACTTTACACGAGATAACAAATTAAAAACAGTATTCTTCAGCAGGAAATCATTGGGGAGGAAAACACAAAACACACACACACACACACCCAAACACACATAAAAGAGTAAGGTCATGTTGCAGACATCAGAACACACATTCTTACAGCGGTGCTGTGACCACATCAAGAGGCCAACAGACAGCCAGCTCCAAACAAAGTGCTGCCGTGAAGGGAGTGGAGACGTCAGAGATTAGCACTCTACAAGGTGCCCCAGTAAAACAGCAGGTTCACAACCACCGTGTCTATATACAGGACAGCATGCCTCTATCTACCGACTGCCAGATTCCACACAAATACAAGAGAACGTTTCTAATCATGTCCACCTAGAACACCTTAGAACACTTCAACCCCGGGTCACCAACAGACCAAGATTCAAATAAGAACAGATCAGTAGGTCATATACTTTCCCAAAAGTAATATTGCCTATAAAAATGTATTACATCCTAACAAACACCAATACTATTTTGTTTCTGAATGACTAAGGGTAAGATTCTCTGATACTTCTCCAGTGCAAAGGCATGCTGTCTAACACAAGCAACAGCTAAGCCTGGGACGGTCTCCCAACATGTTCCTCACCATCCTCTCACTATATATGTGCCCATGTCAAGCCTACAATGGTCACACACAGATCCCTCCCCCTCCAGCCCTGATGTAATTGTTTGTGTGTGTACCCAGCAGGAGAGGAGAACAATTTAAGGAGGTAGGCTGGAGGATGTCTTGCTCTTTCTTTTGAGTTGTGGTGTCTGAAGGGGTTCCGCTTGCCTTCGGGGAGGGAAATTAATTTGTCGACTGCACACACTCCTGCACACTTTGAAACTAGAGTGGGCCTGGCACTGTGTATGGCCTGAGGCCTTCACCAGTCTAACCCAGCCCACTGCAGCTCTGCTCAGCCCCGGTCTGGTGAGTCTAAACGGAAATGGCTGGCCAATCCAGTCCACATAGCTGATCTCCCAATGGTTACCCAGAGCAGGGAGTAGAAACTAGTTGTATTCTGGGTATGCTGTGTTTCAACAATCTCTCTGGCCCCCATCCTGTTTGGGCGCTTCGGATTTTTTTTCTCCTTACAAAGCTTTCCTTTTTGTTCTACCTCAACTATGTCAGCCATTGATGTCCCAACCCAAGTTTTTTTTCTTTTGATTCCTTTTTTTTTTTATCTAGGGATACCTGCATAGAGCTCTGTAAAGAGTGGGAGCGAGAGAGGGAGGGGTGGGGACTCTGCGTTGACACATAAAACCTGAGTTTCTCAGTTTTCAAATGTTTCATTGAGCCTCTCGCTGCTTTGATATTTTAAGTAGGTATCACAACAAAAGGAGCAACAAATGGCTGGAAAGGTAATTCAGAATATTAAGGCTGCTAATGGCCCAGGCCCTCTGGAGCAGATCTGCCCCGAAAGGAGAGCCCTGTCCCATGGGTCCTATTTGGTTTCCAAGGGGAGGGCCATCCTTCCTCCTGGTTACACCGGGCTACCCTCTGCATGACAAGCAGGCATTTTTCCTGTGTTGTGAGGGGCTGCTGACTAATATAGCAATCAACCAAACCTCACATACTTAGCTAATTTGACAGGTTGTGTTCTGCAGATGTTACACCTTTAATAATCAGTTAAAGATGATTCTCTGTCTATCTTCCTTATCTCCAGAGAAGAACCCTTGCATTTGAAAGTTGCCCTCAAATACAGTGTCGTAGCAAAATGTTATTGTACCCCCGAGAAATTGTTCAGGGTAGGGTATAATTTTTTCTTTGTTTATTTATTAAAATCGACAATCTCTGTCTCATGTATATCTGTATATCAAGCCTTAACCATTACTAAAGCCACTTCTGAATATTTTTATTTTCCCTTTATTTAACTGCCTTGTTCAGGGACAGAATGACAGATTTTTACCTTGTCAGCTCGGGGATTCGATCTTGCAACCTTTCGGTTACTAGTCCAACGCTCTAACCACTAGGCTACCCGCCGCCCCAATATCTAAAATATATTTAGTTTGAAGGTGGGGCATCCTCTCTCAAAAGGAATTTGATCAGAAAATTTATGGACAAACATCAGAGGTTCAGCTCATCAAACAAACCTCAAAACACTGCCAAACATGTCCCAAACACAGATGAGGAGCAGAGGACTACCGTCATCCTGGGGCTTAGTACCTCTCCAACAAATCAGTCTTATCTAGGCTGACCTGGAAGCCTGCCAATTTGCCACCTCAACTGACACCAGGGATTAGAAGAGGAATCTGTAGAGCAAGTTGAAGGGAGCCTGTGTTTTAGATTCCACTCCCAACTCACCAAGGTTGCCAACTGGCTCATGTTAAAAAGGTTCACTTCTGGTGTCATTTCCCAATGTAGGATCCCCCTTTAGTTAAGGTACAGTGCCTTGCGAAAGTATTCGGCCCCCTTGAACTTTGCGACCTTTTGCCACATTTCAGGCTTCAAACATAAAGATATAAACTGTATTTTTTTGTGAAGAATCAACAACAAGTGGGACACAATCATGAAGTGGAACGACATTTATTGGATATTTCAAACTTTTTTAACAAATCAAAAACTGAAAAATTGGGCGTGCAAAATTATTCAGCCCCCTTAAGTTAATACTTTGTAGCGCCACCTTTTGCTGCGATTACAGCTGTAAGTCGCTTGGGGTATGTCTCTATCAGTTTTGCACATCGAGAGACTGAAATGTTTTCCCATTCCTCCTTGCAAAACAGCTCGAGCTCAGTGAGGTTGCATGGAGAGCATTTGTGAACAGCAGTTTTCAGTTCTTTCCACAGATTCTCGATTGGATTCAGGTCTGGACTTTGACTTGGCCATTCTAACACCTGGATATGTTTATTTTTGAACCCTTCCATTGTAGATTTTGCTTTATGTTTTGGATCATTGTCTTGTTGTAAGACAAATCTCCGTCCCAGTCTCAGGTCTTTTGCAGACTCCATCAGGCTTTCTTCCAGAATGGTCCTGTATTTGGCTCCATCCATCTTCCCATCAATTTTAACCATCTTCCCTGTCCCTGCTGAAGAAAAGCAGGCCCAAACCATGATGCTGCCACCACCATGTTTGACAGTGGGGATGGTGTGTTCAGCTGTGTTTCTTTTACGCCAAACATAACGTTTTGCATTGTTGCCAAAAAGTTCAATTTTGGTTTCATCTGACCAGAGCAGTTTTTGATTTGTTAAAAAAAGTTTGAAATATCCAATAAATGTCGTTCCACTTCATGATTGTGTCCCACTTGTTGTTGATTCTTCAAAAAAATACAGTTTTATATCTTTATGTTTGAAGCCTGAAATGTGGCAAAAGGTCGCAAAGTTCAAGGGGGCCGAATACTTTCGCAAGGCACTGTATCAATCTGATTCAATTTTGAGAGTGTCTTGCATTTTTTTTGTGAAATGTTTGTTTGGGGGTAACGAAAAAGTTAAATGTTTTTCACATACAGTGGGGAGAACAAGCATTTGATAACCTGCAAAATCGGCAGTGTTTCCTACTTACAAAGCATGTAGAGGTCTGTAATTTTTATCATAGGTACACTTCAACTGTGAGAGACGGAATCTAAAACAAAAATCCAGAAAATCACATTGTATGATTTTTAAGTTAAAATAATTAGCATTTTATTGCATGACATAAGTATTTGATTCATCAGAAAAGCAGAACTTAATATTTGGTACAGAAACATTTGTTTGCAATTACAGAGATCATACGTTTCCTGTAGTTCTTGACCAGGTTTGCACACACTGCAGCAGGGATTTTGGCCCACTCCTCCATACAGACCTTCTCCAGATCCTTCAGGTTTCGGGGCTGTCACTGGGCAATACAGACTTTCAGCTCCCTCCAAAGATTTTCTATTGGGTTCAGGTCTGGAGACTGGTTAGGCTACTCCAGGACCTTGAGATGCTTCTTACGGAAGCCACTCCTTTGTTGCCCTGGCTGTGTATTTCGGGTCGTTGTCATGCTGGAAGACCCAGCCACGACCCATCTTCAATGCTCTTACTGAGGGAAGGAGGTTGTTGGCCAAGATCTCGCGACACATGGCCCCATCCATCCTCCCCTCAATACGGTGCAGTCTTCCTGTCCCCTTTGCAGAAAAGCATCCCCAAAGAATGATGTTTCCACCTCCATGCTTCATGGTTGGGATGGTGTTCTTGGGGTTGTACTCATCCTTATTCTTCCTCCAAACACGGCGAGTGGAGACCAAAAAGCTCTATTTTTGTCTCACCAGACCACATGACCTTCTACCATTCTTCCTCTGGATCATCCAGATGGTCATTGGCAAACTTCAGATGGGCCTTGACATGCGCTGGCTTAAGCAGGGGGACCTTGCGTGCGCTGCAGGATTTTAATCCATGACGACGTAGTGTGTTACTAATGGTTTTCTTTGAGACTGTGGTCCCAGCTCTCTTCAGGTCATTGACCAGGTCCTGCCATGTAGTTCTGAGCTGATCCCTCACCTTCCTCATGATCATTGATGCCCCATGAGGTGAGATCTTGCATGGAGCCCCAGACCGAGGGTGATTGACCGTCATCTTGAACTTCTTCCATTTTCTAATAATTGCGCCAACAGTTGTTGCCTTCTCACCAAGCTGCTTGCCTATTGTCCTATGGCCCATCCCAGCCTTGTGCAGGTCTACAATATTATCCCTGATGTCCTTACACAGCTCTCTGGTCTTGGCCATTGTGGAGAGGTTGGAGTCTGTTTGATTGAGTATGTGGACAGGTGTCTTTTATACAGGTAACGAGTTCAAACAGGTGCAGTTAATACAGGTAATGAGTGGCGAACAGGAGGGTTTCTTAAAGAAAAACTAACAGGTCTGTGAGAGATGGAATTCTTACTGGTTGGTAGGTGATCAAATACTTATGTCATGCAAAAAATTTCAAATTAATTACTTAAAAATCATACAGTGTGGTTTTCTGGAATTTTGTTTTAGATTCCGTCTCTCACAGTTGAAGTGTACCTATGATACAAATTACAGACCTCTACACGCTTTGTAAGTAGGAAAATCGACAGTGTATCAAATACTTGTTCTCCCCACTGTACCACAAAAGTTGTCAATTTCCAGAAGGTCTGGGTGCCATATTGGCCTTTTGAATGTTATGTCTGGATACCCTCTAGGTGTGTTTATAGCACACTCACAATAAAAATGGGTAAATATCCAAATATGGGGAAAAACATTGAACATCGATGATTACTTCTGCCCGGGCTGTCTTCATGCAGGTGGAAACACACTATAAAACTAGGAAGAGAGTCTTCAAACAGGATGTCGTCGGCTTTATTGGGGTATGCTAAGCATGATTGCATCACGCTTCCTAACTGAAGCATATTGAGCAGAGCTCTGCTTTTCATTAAGCAGCCGACCACCCTCCTCTGCTGCACCTATTCAGTTCTGTCTGAGACTAGCACTCCTGCATGATTAGTGTGTTTGAATGTGTGTTTGGGTGAGAGGTGTTCTAAAGCTAGCCTGTGTGCCTTTCAGAAATTTTTACCCCACTCAGTCTGGAAGCCACTCGATTGAGTTAGGATTTATCAAAGCATAAGAGAGGGAAATGTGTAGCTAACATTCAATGAGCGGGGTTAGCAATTACTGAGAATGGGAATTCCATGCTAAGTTTCAGGACAGAAATATAAATTCAGTCAGAAACATCTGCTCTCTAATTCATGCATAAGGAAGAGCAAAATAGCATTCATACAGTACCAGTCGAAAGTTTGGACATACAGTGGGGCAAAAACGTATTTAGTCAGCCACCAATTGTGCAAGTTCTCCCATTTAAAAAGATGAGAGGCCTGTAATATTCATCATAGGTACACTTCAACTTTGACAGACAAAATGAGAAAAAAAATCCAGAAAATCACATTGTGGGATTATGGTGGAAAATAAGTTTTATTTGAGACAACTGTACAACCATCAAGATTAATTGTCAGATTCAACAGAAGATCTCTTTGTTTCTTGGGACCTAGAACAAGCATTCTGTTTTGTCCGAGTTTAAAAGTAGAACATTTGTAGCCATCCACTTCCTTATGTCTGAAACACAGGCTTCTAGCGAGGGCAGTTTTGGGGCTTCACCATGTTTCATTGAAATGTACAGCTGTGTGTCATCCACATAGCAGTGGAAGTTAACATTATGTTTTCGAATGACATCCCCAAGAGGTCAAATATATAGTTAAAACAATAGTGGTCCTAAAACGGAACCTTGAGGAACACCGACATTTACAGTTGATTTGTCAGAGGACAAACCATTCAGAGACAAACTGATATCTTTCCGACAGATAAGATCTAAACCAGGCCAGAACTTGTCCGTGTAGACAAATTTGGGTTTCAAATCTCTCCAAAAGAATGTGGTGATTGATGGTATCAAAAGAAGCACGAGGACAGATGCAGAGCCTCGGCCTGATGCCATTAAAAGGTCAATTATCACCTTCACAAGTGCAGTCTCAGTGCTATGATGGGGTCTAAAACCAGACTGAAGCATTTTGTATACATTGTTTGTCTTCAGAAAGGCAGTGAGTTGCTACGCAACAGCTTTTTCTAAAATCTTTGAGAGGAATGGAAGAGTCGATATAGGCCGATAGTTTTTTATATTTTCTGGGTCAAGGTTTGGCTTTTTCAAGAGAGGCTTTATTACTTCCACTTTTAGTGAGTTTGGTACACATCCGGTGGATAGAGAGCCGTTCATTATGTTCAACATTGGAGGGCCAAGCACAGTAAGCAGCTCTTTCAGTAGTTTAGTTGGAATAGGGTCCAGTATGCAGCTTGTAGGTTTAGAAGCCATGATTATTTTCATCATTGTGTCAAGAGATATAGTACTAAAACACTTGAGTGTCTCTCTTGATCCTAGGTTCTGGCAGAGTTGTGCAGACTCAGGACAACTGCGCTTTGAAGGAATACGCAGATTTAAAGAGGAGTCCATAATTTGCTTTATAATGATCATGATCTTTTCCTCAAAGAAGTTCATGAATTTATTACTGCTGAAGTGAAAGCCATCCTCACTTGGGGAATACTGCTTTTTAGTTAGCTTTGCGACAGTATTGTCATGACATTGCCCTCTTTGGGTACAGCAAGCCCCATCCCCCTCTCCCTGCCTCCCCCTTGCCTCCTTCAACTAGGCTGCTGTGGTCAGAGAGAGGTAAATTCCTGAGGAGAAGCCTCATGACCACACAGTATAAGAGACAGAGTGAATTTTCATAGAGAACAAAGGAATTTCTTCCACCTCACAGAACTTGAGGTCCAAACAAATTTCATGTTCCGGAGAAGGTATAAAAGATCGGTGAAGAATCCAGCTACGAACTGGTCCGTTTGTTACAACTTGGGGAAGCTCATGGGAGATGGTGTGGCCGCATTACCATAACGCTGTTTATATAATAGCCTCAGATATGAGGTTTACATCTAATTGTTGTATACGATGAATGAGTGAGTATGATACTGTGTGTAAAATTGTATAATGTGATTTTGGACTGTTTAATGAAGGAAACTCCAATTCCCTTTTGAGTTTAACTAAATCATAGGACTGCCCCTGAGCCCAGTTAGGGTCGGGCATCCTGGGACAACCCCTTTTCTGCAATTCCGAATTAAACCCAACTTTGAGAAATTCTCAAGCAGACCATGTTTCTCTCAATCACGGGAGTACAAAGGTTGCAGACCATTGCTGAATATTTTAACCATACCACGTGGTTAAACTCCTAGACTATCGATACAGACAGAATAAGAACAAGTCTTTTATATTAATTACTAGGTCTGCAGCTAGGAATTCGGTATCATTGAACACGAAGAACGACAACCGCCGAAACATCCATTCTACAACATGAATGTCGCTCTGAACTATCCCCTCTAACCACGACAGACAGAGACAGAGACAATTCTACAAAAGAAACAACTTTTCAACAAAAGATCAAGACGACACACTGAGCGCGTAAATATATATTGATTGCAATTGTTCCCGAATGAGTGAGCTTTCATGTGTAAAGGAGTAGCATTTCAATTGTTATAATTATTAACTCTGTAGTGACTTCTTAGTCGACCGCCACTTCCCTTTTGTTTAACAAGCCACTATGCCAGTTTAGCCCACTAGGGCACATTTCCTTATCATTTCTTGTAACCATATTGACTTTGTTTGTTTGTTTATGCATTTCTGTGAATTACTTCGTTAGTAATAAATAAATGATTTAAGACAATTGATGTATGGATGACTCATAGTGAAGACTGGGTTCGTGCAGATAACCAACAATTTACAATGTTTGGAATGAGACTAACGTGAGTTAATATAAATAATTCATTAATTCGAAGACTAATTGATCAGATGTAAAATAGTTGAAAAGTTATTTTAGGAAATGATAACTTTGTAATCGGAATATTTTCCTTGGTGCCCAGACTTCCTAGTTAATTACAATTACATGATTAATCAGTTTGATCGCGTAATACTAATTACAGAGAATCTTTGATAAAAACTAAGTCTTCAATTTAATGATAGTAAAGACACAACAGTATCAAAAAGAAATTTCGGATTGTTCTTATTTTCCTCAATTAAGTTGGAAAAATAGGATTTTTATTTTTATTTATTTATTTCACCTTTATTTAACCAGGTAGGCAAGTTGAGAACAAGTTCTCATTTACAATTGCGACCTGGCCAAGATAAACGCAAAGCAGTTCGACACATACAACGACACAGAGTTACACATGGAGTAAAACAAACATACAGTCAATAATACAGTATAAACAAGTCTATATACGATGTGAGCAAATGAGGTGAGAAGGGAGGTAAAGGCAAAAAAAGGCCATGGTGGCAAAGTAAATACAATAAATACAATTTAGTAAGTACAACACTGGAATGGTAGATTTGCAGTGGAAGACTGTGCAAAGTAGAAATAAAAATAATGGGGTGCAAAGGAGCAAAATAAATAAATAAAATAAATACAGTAGGGAAAGAGGTAGTTGTTTGGGCTAAATTATAGGTGGGCTATGTACAGGTGCAGTAATCTGTGAGCTGCTCTGACAGTTGGTGCTTAAAAGCTAGTGAGGGAGATGTGTTTCCAGTTTCAGAGATTTTTGTAGTTCGTTCCCGTCATTGGCAGCAGAGAACTGGAAGGAGAGGCTGCCAAAGAAAGATTTGGTTTTGGGGGTGATCAAGCAGCAGTGAGGGCTCTTCGATACTGCACGGTACGGTCTTTCCAAGCTAGTCGGAAGACTTCCAGTTTGGTGTGGCGCCATTTCCGTTCCAATGTTCTGGAAGCTTGCTTCAGAGCTCGGGTATTTTCTGTATACCAGGGAGCTAGTTTCTTATGACAAATGTTTTTAGTTTTTAGGGGTGCAACTGCATCTAGGGTATTGCGCAAGGTTAAATTGAGTTCCTCAGTTAGGTGGTTAACTGATTTTTGTCCTCTGACATCCTTGGGTAGGCAGAGGGAGTCTGGAAGGGCATCAACTAATCTTTGTGTTGTCTGGGAATTTATAGCACGACTTTTGATGCTCCTTGGTTGGGGTCGGAGCCAATTATTTGTTGCAATTGCAAACGTAATAAAATGGTGGTCTGATAGTACAGGATTATGAGGAAAAACATTAAGATCCACAACATTTATTCCATGGGACAAAACTAGGTCCAGAGTATGACTGACAATGAGTAGGTCCAGACACATGTTGGATGATGGCTCCGAAATCCTTTTGGAGTGGGTCTGTGGACTTTTCCATGTGAATATTAAAGTCACCAAAAATGTGAATATTATCTGCTATGACTACAAGGTCTGATAGGAATTCAGGGAACTCAATGAAGAACGCTGTATATGGCCCAGGAGGCCTGTAAGCAGTAGCTATAAAAAGTGATTGAGTAGGCTGCATAGATTTCATGACTAGAAGCTCAAAAGACGAAAGTCTTTTTTTTTGCAAATTGAAATTTGCTATCGTAAATGTTAGCAACACCTCCGCCTTTGCGGGATATGGTCACTAGTGTAACCAGGAGGTGAGGCCTCATTTAACACAGTAAATTCATCAGGCTTAAGCCATGTTTCAGTCAGGTCAATCACATCAAGATTATGATCAGTGATTAGTTCTTTGACTATAACTGCCTTTGAAGTAAGGGATCTAACATTAAGTAGCCCTATTTTGCGATGTGAGCTATCAGGATCTCTTTCAATAATGGCTGGAATGGAGGAGGTCTTTATCCTAGTGAGATTGCTAAGGCGAACACAGCCATGTTTAGTTTTGCCCAACCTAGGTCGAGGTACAGACACGGTCTCAATGGGGATAGCTGAGCACACTCCACTAAGCTGGCAGGCTGGCTAACAGCCTTCTGCCTGGCCTGCACCCTATTTCATTGTGGAGCTAGAGGAGTTAGAGCCCTGTCTATGTCGGTAGATGAGAGCACCCCTCCAGCTAGGATGGAGACCATCACTCCTCAGCAGGCCGGGCTTGGTCCTGTTTGTGGGTGAGTCCCAGAAAGAGGGACAATTATCTACAAATTCTATCTTTTGGGAGGGGCAGAAAACAGTTTTCATCCAGTGATTGAGTTGTGAGACACTGCTGTAGAGCTCAACACTCCCCCTAACTGGGAGGGGGCCAGAGAAAATTACTCTATGCCGACACATCTTTCTAGCTGATTTACACGCTTAAGCTATGTTGCGCTTGGTGACCTCTGACTGTTTCATCCTAACATTGTTGGTGCCGATGGGTTTCTCTTTAGTTTTTACTATTTTCTAAATTATATTGAAGACATAAAAACTATGAAATAACACATGTAATCATGTAGTAACCAATGAAAAGTCAAAATATTTTATATTTGAGCTTCTTCAAAGTAGCCACCAATTTGCTTCTGACAGCTATGCACTCTTGGCATTCTCTCAACCAGCTTCACTTGGAATGCTTTTCCAACAGTCTTGAAGGAGTTCCCACAAAGGCTGAGCACTTGGCTGCTTTTCCTTCACTCTACAGTCCAACTCATCCCAAACCATCTCAATTGGGTTGAGGTCAGGTGATTGTGGAGGCCAGGTCATCTGATGCAGCACTCCATCACTTTCCTTCTTGGTCAAATAGCCCTTACACAGCCTGGAGGTGTGTTGGGTCATTGTCCTGTTCATAAACAAACGATAATCCCACTAAGCTCAAACAAGATGGGATGGCATATAGCTGCAGAATGCTGTGGAAAACATGCTGGTTAAGTGTGCCTTGAATTATAAATAAATCACAGACCGTGTCAACAGCAAAGAACCCCCACACAATCACACCTCCTCCATGCTTCACAGTGGTAACCACACATGCAGAGATCATCCGTTCACCTACTCTGCGTCACAAAGACACAGCGGTTGGAACCAAATATCTCAAATTTGGACTATTCAGAGCAAAGGAGAGATTTCCACCAGTCGAATGTCCATTGCTCGTGTTTCTTGGCCCAAGCAAGTCTCTTCTTCTTATTGGTGTCCTTTAGTAGTGGTTTCTTTGCAGCAATTCGACCATGAAGGCCTGATTTACACAGTCTCCTCTGAACAGTTGATGTTGAGATGTGTTTGTTACTTGAACTCTGTGAAGCATTTTATTTGGGCTGCAACTCTAAATGAACTTAACCTCTGCAGCAGAGGTAACTCTGCGTCTTCCTTTCCTGTGGTGGTCCTCATGAGAGCCAGTTTCATCATAGTGCTTGATGGGTTTTGCGACTGCACTTGAACAAAGTTTTCCAGATTGACTGACCTTCATGCCTTAAAGTAATGATGGACTGTCATTTCTCTTTGCTTGTTTTAGCTGTTCTTGCCATAATATGGACTTGGTCTTTTAAACAAATAGCTCTATCTTCTGTATACCACCCCTACCTTATCACAACACAACTGATTGTCTCAAACGCATTAAGAAGGAAAGAAATTCCACAAATGAACTTTTGACAAGGCACACCTGTTAATTTAAATTCATTTCAGGCGACTACCTCGTGAAGCTGGTTGAGAGAATGCCAAGAGTGTGCAAAGCTGTCAAAGGCAAAGGGTGGCTACTTTGAAGTATCTCAAATATAAAAATATATTTTGATAATGTTTAACACTTTTTTGTTTACTACATGACTCCATATGTTTTATTTCATAGTTTTTTAAACTTTTTTTTTTTTTTTTACCTTTATTTAACTAAGCAAGTACCTTGTACCTTGTCAGCTCGGGGATTTGAACTTGCAACCTTTCGTTCACTAGTCCAACACTAACCACTAGGCTACCCTGCCACCCCAATTTTGATGTCTTCACTATTATTCTACACCGTAGAAAATAGTACAAATAAAGAAAAACCCTTGAATGAGTCGGTATCCCAAAACCTTTGACTGGTACTGTATTTAATTTGCCACCATTGACAGCCTTTGTCAGTGGATCATTTGTGATAATTTCTACAAGCCACAAGCAAGGTTTGGATGTCAACATCTAAATTCTCAAGAAAACTGTGTTCAAGGAAACGTCGCATCTCAGTATCTATTTATGGGAAAAACAACCAAACTTAACCCAATGGTTCCCAAACTAGGGGTCGTAGGAGAATTTCCAAAATCCCACAATACCTTAAAAATCAAAATGAAAATTAGCTCAGGACCTGAAACAAGGATAATCATATTCTTGATACCATTTGAAAGGAAACACTTTGAAGTTTGTGGAAATGTTAAATTAATGTAGGAGAATATAACACATTAGATCTGGTAAAAGATAATACAAAAAAATAAAAAAAAGTGTTTTTTATATTTCTTTGTACCATCATCTTTGAAATGCAAGAGAAAGGCCATAATGTATTATTCCAACCTAGGCGCAATTTAGATTTTGGCCACTAGATGGCAGCAGCGTGTGTGTGTTTTAGACTGATCAAATGAACCATTGCATTTTATGTTCAACATTTTGTATCAAGACTGCCTAAAGGTGCCTAATTGGTTTATGTTCAAGTTCATAACTATACTCTCCTCAAACAATAGCATGGTATTCTTTCACTAATAGCTACTGTAAATTGGACAGTGCAGTTAGATGTCTATGTTCTGGGACATACAACCTCATGCTAATCACATTAGCCGATGTTAGCTCAGCCAATGTGAACTTTTTTTTATTTTGGGCTATGGCAGTCAATTGCAAAACATTCTATCAGTATTTCTGATTGTCTTAACCCATGATCACATACTTTTTTAAGCATTTAAAAAAAAATTGTACCCCTTTTTCTCCCCAATTTCGTGGTATCCAATTGTTTTAGTAGCTACTATCTTGTCTCATCGCTACAACTCCTGTACGGGCTCAGGAGAGACGAAGGTTGAAAGTCATGCATCCTCCGATACACAACCCAACCAAGCCGCACTGCTTCTTAACACAGCGCGCATCCAACCCGGAAGCCAGCCGCACCAAATGTGTCGGAGGAAACACCGTGCACCTGGCAACCTTGGTTAACGCGCACTGCGACCGGCCCGCCACATGAGTCGCTGGTGCGCGATGAGGCAAGGACATCCCTACCGGCCAAGCCCTCCCTAACCCGGACGACGCTAGGCCAATTGAGCGTCACCCCACGGACCTCCCGGTCGCGGCCGGTTATGACAGAGCCTGGCCGCGAAATCAGAGTCTCTGCTGGCACAGATCTTAACCACTGTGCCACCTGTGAGGCCCCTTGATCACATACTTTTAATGTGGGGCTATGACAGTCAATTTCAAATTCGTCTGATATAATTTCTCTAATGCCATATTCAAAACAACTGACAACCCCTTCACAAGTGCAAATTACTATTTTGATGGATTTGCTACCATTAGCACCAACAATTCCACAACGTCACCTCATGTCACGACAAAGAAAAATAGTCTCTGCCTGGAAAAAAAATTCTGAGCCCCATCACATACTAAATCAATGATGATGTAGTCTGGGCAGTGGGAGATTGATAAATCATTAAATCAGGAACAACCTGGTCTCAGAGCATTTTGTATTATTCTGTACATAAATCTGAGACACTCCATTTGGTATTGTTAAATGAGACAGACATTTACTTAAGGCAAAAACGAAAGGAGGATTGTAGGCCGGGGTAGATTACACAAATGTCTAGCAACCAAAAGTTGCGAGTTCAAATCTTACCATGGACAACTTTAGTAGTATAGCTAATTAGCAACTTTTCAACTACATACTACTTTGCAACTACTTAGCATGTTAGATAACCTTTCCCCTAACCCTTAACCTTTCCCCTAACCCTTAACCCTTTTAGCTAACACTTCAAAACCTAACCTTAACCTTTTTAGCTAACCATTTCCCTAACATTAACCCTTTAACCAAACTGTTCAACTTAACCCTAACCCCTAGCATAGCTAACATTATCGAGCTAGCTAACGTTACGAATTCTAGCAAGGAGGCTAGGTGGCTAACATATCATCATTTTTGCAAATTAGTAATATGTTGTACATTTTGAAAATGCATAATATATTGTACGTTTCGCAAATTCGTAGCATATAATACAAATTGTAATTCGTAACATATCATACGAAATGGGTGATGGACGTCCACAAATTAATACTTGCATACAGAATCATTTGAAAAGCTCTGAGACCAGGTTGAGGAGAAGGCTGTAAATGGAAAATGTTAGCATTGCTGTGGTTTCCAACTGTACTGTCTAATATCATCTGCATGCTTCCTGCAACCAGCTACAGCTTTTAAACTCTTTGTTTGATGTGTGCATCCTCAGGAAATATAAGCACTCTTAATTAACGTTATGGCAAAACTATACACACCTGTGACATTTCCATGAAACATTGGTAGATCATTGAAATAGAAACCAAGAACCCTTTTTTTGTTGCTCCTAATACAAATAGTTGTTATTCCCTAAGGGGGTGGATACAAGCTGGGTAGCTTCTCTGACCATGAAGGAAGAATGCATGTGCGCACATACGTATTCTAGAGTTACCACCCAGTATGTCAGAAGTAGGGACAGTCTCCACATTCAGACAGGCAATACTCTCCCAGTGGCCATAGGCTGTGCCGGGGCCACATAATAGGAACCCCCCCCCCCCCCCTTCTGTCCCCTGAAATCAGAGAGCAAGACCACTGGCCTCTAGCTTTACAGTCTGCAGCTCCGTAACACCTGTTCTCAGTCTGACTGACAAACAATTGTGTCTTTATTCATCACTAAAAGAAGCAAGGCCAAAATCGGCCACGCCCCCCTCGACCAGTCTGGCCCCTAACCCCAATCTAGCATCTGAACAGGTTCTAAAACCTTGTGTTTGTGTTGTTTGACGCACATCATTGTACATTTTATGGAGAATCGCGAAGACATTTTCTTTTCGCACTGAACAAAAGTTCCATGGCTAAACCCTGCAATAAGTGTTTCATTTATGTATGGCCATCACAATACTGCATAAAACTATAAAATACTACTACACAAACCCATTTTAAGTTACGGATTTATACATGTTGTCGGTGCATTATTGCAGAAACGCTAATTCCATTGCTTTTGACAAGAGTTTACGCGCCCTCTTAGAGCTCTAGGTTAAATCTTTGTTGTATGGTGAATTCAATGATAATCCTAATCCCCTCTTCACAAACAAGAGTTAAGAGGGGGAGAGAGAGTCAGCAAAAGCCAGGCCCTTACCACATGCTTCAGTGTTATCACTAATTGCAATGTTGTATGATGTCCTTTATAAATGGCCTCAACATTTACATAAATTGCAGCGCATACAATTGGAAGTATGCAAGGAATATGTGTGGCATTTCACCTCGTTGGGCAGGCTTTCCCACAACCACTTCTAATAGAGGATCAACTTCCGTCCCTGGCTTGGTATGCTTCTACATTTTATTCAGAATTTTGACTAGTTGAAATCCAATTATTGGTTGCAAACACATACATAGCAGATGTTACTGCAGGTGTAGTGAACTGCTTGAACGTGGCAAGCAATTCTGAGTACTATGACTTGAGTACAGAGAAGAGTAATCATCCACTTGTGTCCATGTATGCTGTAACTATTGTCTGATTCCTAGGAACAGCAGCACATATGCCTTCTCCCCTTCTTAAAAAGGTACTATATCCAGCAGGGTGATGAATTATGTGGAACCACTTCACACACACACACACAAGGTGCTATTTTGGGTCACTCAGAACCCATCAGAAAGAATGGAATTAACATAGCTCAGCCATGTCAGTTGAAAGACATCAGCAAACAGTGCAGTGGTGCTAAGTACCTGCAGGACAGAGATCTGTCAGTGGGCCATTTTGCTCAAATAGTGACAGTCAGAGCTGTCTGAGGAGAGAACGTGGCCAGGGAGAGAGACACTCTAGGAAGATGGCGCAGTTCTAGGGCAGAACGTATGGGTACACTCATTGAAAAAAAGGTTTCCAAAAAGGCTGCTCCCATAGGGGAACTATTTTGGGATCCATATAGAAACCTCTTTGGAATTGAATTGGATTGTGTGAAGACAAGAAAATCACAACCATCATCTTTCCTTGAGTCATGTCATGGTCTCTTCCTTGGATCAGCCAGGTGTTGATGGATACCAGCCCACCCAGAATCGCTGCAGAACGTGGCCCTCCACAGGTCAATTGCAAACTCCACAGACACGCCAGCCAACTGCTCTGCTGCCATCACCTTTACACCTGGGTTGATTTCGTTGCAAAAAAACTGATTCTAAAAATTCCCATCCATAATTTTTTTTTTTTAAACACACAGAAACATGATCATGTTTCATCAAGCTCCTTCCATCCTCAATTTTTTTATTTTTTTTTATCATTCCATATCTAAAATGCATACATCAATTTAATAACGTATAACAGCTTAACCATCTAAGCGTGAAGCTAGGGCCATACTCATGTAGCCTCTCTGGTGTGTTCTTGCGTTTCTATCGTGTGTCTCTCTGGATGGGGGCACAAAAGAAGGCCAGAGTAAAAGTCCACCAAGGGTCCATATAAATGTCACGGTGATGCTTTGAAAAGGAGACCAGAGAACAATACACCATGCTGTAAACACTCTTGTCATCCATCTTTTACACTATAAACATGCAGCTTTCTTATGCAGTGGCCCCCGTGGAGAATCCCACCCCTTGTGTCAATGGCCTTATATTAAAGGGAAATTAGGTGACATTGAGTTTTAAATTAGTTCGCGACATCTGCTCCGTTGCTGTCACTCCAAACCATTAATCTCACTGCTACAAGGGGACGGCATTGCCCACCTCCCAAGCCCTGATGGTAAGTCCAGCCACTTGAGGGGGGAGCAAATGGTGGGAACCACAGAGGAACTTCTCTAGAACCGGTGAGAGGAGCGCTGTTTGACAGATACACTAAATCCAATCATCATCTAGTTATATTGTAAAATGAATGGGTTTAAATGGAGCAATGGTTGTGGGAATGTTAATATATGACCGTGGCTGTCTTTTTCATCGAACAACTGGATGCCTTTTGAGTGAGTTTAACGATAACAGGACATCTGTATTGGACCACTTGTTATCAACCTGTGACAAGAAACGGGCTAATGTTTTTGTCCCTCCCACAGGCTAACCCTTGCACCGTGACTGTTTGTTGTGTGACAGCCATTGATGGCTTATTGAGTTACAACCCACCACAATCATTTTACTGTTGGAAGGTGCAGTGCACTCCACTGTCCCACCGAAAGGTATTTGAAATCTGCAGGTAGGAATCAAAGGGCTAGAAGTATAGGACAGCCCTATCCGGTTTCAAGCGGGGCAGAGTGAAAGAGCGAGAGAGAATCCTCTTACCAGGACACAACTTGAAGTACTGCTGTTTAATCAGGTACAGCACACAGATCTGTACCTGTCTCTCACAAAAGGTACATGGATGAAGTCTGCTCACCCCCAAGCCATCCATGCTCGCATAATCAAATCTGGGTAGCCATTTGATTAGCTGTTCAGGAGTCTTATGGCTTGGGGGTAGTAGCTGTTTAGAAGCCTCTTGGACCTAGACTTGGCGCTCCGGTACCGCTTGCTGTGCGCTAGCAGAGAGAACAGTCTCTGACTAGGGTGGCTGGAGTCTGACAATTTTTAGGGCATTCCTCTGACACCGCCTGGTATAGAGGTCCTGGATGGCAGGAAGCTTGACCACGGTGATGTACTGGGCCGTACGCACTACCCTCTGTTGTACCATGTGGTTGGAAGCCGAGCAGTTACCATACCATGCAGTAATGCAACCCGTCAGGATGCTCTCGATGGTGCAGCCGTAGAACCTTTTGAGGATCTGAGGACCCATGCCAAATCTTTTCAGTCTCCTGAGGGGGAATAGGTTTTATCGTGCCCTCTTCACGACTGTCTCGGTGTGCTTGGACCATATTAGTTTGTTGGTGATGTGGACGGCAAGGAACTTGAAGCTCTCAACCTGCTCCACTACAGCCCCGTCAATAAGAATGGGGGGCATGCTTGGTCCTCCTTTTCCTGTAGTTCACATTCATCTCCTTTGTCTTGATCACGTTGAGGGAGAGGTTATTGTCCTTGCAACACACGGTCAGGTCTCTGATCTCCTCCCTATAGGCTGTTTCATCGTTGTCGGTGATCAGGGCTATGACACTGTTGTGTCATCTGCAAACGTAATGATGGTGTTGGAGTCGTGCAGTTATGAGTGAACAGGGAGAACAGGAGGGGACTGCGTACACACCCCTGAGGGGACCCCGCGCTGAGGATAAGCCTGGCAGATGTGTTGTTACCTACCCTTACCACCTGGGGGCGGCCGTCAGGAAGTCCAGGATCCAGTTGCAGAGGGAGGTGTTTAGTCCCAGGGTCCTTAGCTTAGTGATGAGCTTTGCAGGCACTTTGGTGTTGAACGCTGAGTTGTAGTCAATGAATAGCATTCTCAAATACAGTTGAAGTCGGAAGTTTACAAACACTTATGTTGGAGTCATTAAAACTTGTTTTTCAACCACTCCACAAATGTCTTTTTAACAAACTATAGTTATGGAAAGTCGGTTTTGGACATCTACTTTGTGCATGACACAAGTCATTTTTACAACAATTGTTTACAGACAGATTATTTCACTTATAATTCACTGTATCACAATTCCAGTTTGTCAGAAGTTTACATACACTAAGTTGACTGTGCCTTTAAAACAGCTTGGAAAATTCCAGAAAATGGTGTCATGGCTTTAGAAGCTTCTGATAGGCTAATTGACATAATTTGAGTCAATTGGAGGTGTACCTGTGGATGTATTTCAAGGCCTACCTTCAAAATCAGTGCCTCTGCTTGACATCATGGGAAAATCAAAAGAAATCAGCCAAGATCTCAGAAAAATAATTGTGGACCTCCACAAGTCTGGTTCATCATTGGGAGCAAATCCACATGCCTGAAGGTACCACGTGTATCTGTACAAACAATACTACGCAAGTATAAACACCATGGGACCACACAGCCGTCATACCACTCAGGAAGGAGATTTGTTCTGTCTGCTAGAGATGAACGTACCATCCCGACCTTAAAACATGGGGGTGGCAGCATCATGTTGTGGGGGTGCTTTGCTGCAGGAGGGACTGGTGAACTTCACAAAATAGATGGCATCATGAGGTAGGAAAATTGTGTGGATATATTGAAGCAACATCTCAAGACATCAGTCAGGAAGTTAAAGCTTGGTCGCAAATGGGTCTTCCAAATGGACAATGACCCCAAGCATACTTCCAAAGTTGTGGCAAAATGGTATAAGGACAACAAAGTCAAGGTATTGGAGTGGCCATCACAAAGAACTCAATCCCATAGAAAATGTGTTGGCAGAACTGAAAATGAATGTGCAAGCAAGGAGGCCTACAAACCTGTGTTACACCAGCTCTGTCAGGATGAATGGGCCAAAATTCACCCAACTTATTGTGGGAAGCTTGTGGAAGGCTACCCGATACGTTTGACCCAAGTTAAACTATTTCAAGGCAATGCTACGAAATACTAATTGAATGCATGTAAACTTCTGACCCACTGGGAAAGTGATGAAATAAATAAAAAGCTGAAATAAATCACTCTACCATTATTCTGAAATTTCACATTCTTAAAATGAAGTGACTGACCTAAAACAGGGTATTTTTTACTTGGATTAAATGTCAGGAATTGTGAAACGGAGTTTGAAATGTATTTGGCTAAGGTGTATGTAAACTTCCGACTTCAACTGTAGGTGTTCCTTTTGTCCAGGTGTGGAAGGGCAGTGTGGAGTGCAATAGAGATCATATCATCTGTTGGTGTGGTATGCAAATTGGAGTGGGTCTAGGGTTTCTGGGATAATGGTGTTGATGTGAGCCATGACCAGCCTTTCAAAGCATTTTTATGGCTACAGATGTGAGTGCTACGGGTCGGTAGTCATTTAGGCAGGTTACCTTAGTGTTCTTGGGCACAGGGACTATGATGGTCTGCTTGAAACACGTTGGTATTACAGACTCAGAAATTGAGAAGATGAAAGTGTCAGTGAAGACACTTGCCAGTTGGTCAGAGCATGCTTGGAGTACACGTCCAGGTAATCCGTCTGGGTTTGCGGCCTTGTGAATGTTGACCTGTTTAAAAGGTCTTCCTCATATCGGCTGTGGAGAGTGTGATCTCACAGTCGTCCGGAACAGCTGATGCTCTCATGCATGTTTCACTGTTGCTTGCCTCAAAGCGAGCACAAAAGTTAATTAGCTTGTTTGCTAGTGTCACTGGGCAGCTCTTAGCTGTGCTTCACTTTGTAGTCTGTAATAGTTTGCAAGCGTCAGTGTACTACGATTCAATCTTAGTCCTGTATTAACTCTTTTCTGTTTGATGGTTCGTCAGAGAGCATAGCGAGAGTTCTTATAAGCTTACGGGTTAGAGTCCCGCTCCTTGAAAAGGGCAGCTCTACCCTTTAGCTCAGTGCGAATGTTGCCTGTAATCCATGGCTTCTGGTTGGGGTATGTACGTACAGTCACTGTGGGGACAACGTCCTTGATGCACTTATTGATAAAGCCAGTTACTGATGTGGTGTACTCCTCAATGCCATCAGAAGATTCCCGGAACATATTCCAGTCTGTGCTAGCAAAACAGTTCTATAGTTTAGCGTCTGCTTCATCTGACCACTTTTTTATAGAGCAGAGTCACTGGTTATTCCTGCTTTAATTTTTGCTTGTAAGCAGGAATCAGGAGGATAGAATTGTGGCCAGATTTTCCAAATGAAGGGCAAGGGAGAGCTTTGTACGTGTCTCTGAGTGTGGAGTAAAGGCAGTCAATAATTTTTTTTACGATAGAAATTTGGTCAAACTGATTTAAGTTCCTCTGCATTAAAGTCCCCGGCCACTAGGAGCACTGCCTCTGGATGAGTGTTTTCACGTTTGCTTATGGCGGTATCCAGCTCATTGAGAGCGGTTTTAGTGCCAGCATCAGTCTGTGATGCTATGTAGACAGCTATGAAAAATACAGATGAAAACTCTCTAGGTAGATAGTGTGGTCTACAGCTTATCATGAGATTCTCTACTTCAGGCAAGCAAAACCTACAGACTTCCTTAGATATTGTGCACCAGCTGTTTACATATTTGCATAGGCCCCTGCCCCGTGTCTTACCAGAGGCTGTTGTTCTATCCTGCCGTGTATAACCCGCCAGTTGTATGTTCTTAATGTCATCGTTCAGCCACGACTCGTGAAACATAAGAGATTACAGTTTTTAATGTCCCGTTGGTAGGATATACGTGCTTTCAGTTCTATTTTCTAGTGAGTGAGTATTAGCTAGCAAGACAGAAGGCAACGGAAGATCAGTCACTCATCGCCTGATCCTCACAAGGCCCCCTGATCTTTTTCCGCAAAATCTCAGTTAACTTCTCCAGCGAATGACGGGGATCTGGGCCTAGTCGGGTGTCTGTAATGTCTCCCTCCCATCAGACTCATTGAAGAAACAGTCTTGAGGGGAGTAATCGCAGTTCTGATGTCCAGAAGCTCTTTTCAGTCATAAGAGACGGTAACAGCAACATTATGTACAAACAACTAATTTTTTTAAATTTTTTAAATAGCATGGTTGGTTAAGAGCTGACAAGACGGGAGCCATCCCCTCCTGCGCCATCTTTCTAATGCTCACATATCCAGTGTACCATATCAGAGCTAACCTGCACAAGGGAAAATGTGCATGAAGGTAACACAATATTATGTTCTTGCATCTCCTAAGTGCTTGCTCCTTACGGCAGTGCTGCAATGGTTGCACCTACAGTTTGAAGTGGCTTTGTAATAGACCTACTTCTCATAATAAAAAGAGCATCCCTTGTGTCGTCCTTCAAATAAACAAATGCAAGTCAACAAATCCACATCAAACTCCAGCACAGATGCTGTGGCAACCACTCATTCAATGAGTCTTGCTTCAGTGCCCCAGATACTATTTTAGAACAAATTATTTCGATAAATCTGTGGTTAAAATATATTTTTATACTCCGAAACTATCTGTCTATTTACATGGCAGTAATAAGCCACCCTAAAAGACGTGATATAATTTCAATGCTGTCTAACATTCACAATTTCAAATGTAGCCAGTTAATACAAATAGGACCACAACCAAACTATCTCAAATCTAAACTAAGATTTGGTGGTTAAACTACATCAGAAGAAATATATAGTAGATTACTAACTTCCCACAGTCTATTACAAAATAAATCTGAATGGGGAAGCCAAAATCATGTTGTTTAAAAATCATTTTACAAATCACATAAAGTGTTGCAGAAAATCAATGTGGATGCAAAACTAGGGTTAACATTTTCAAACCAACTTGGATTAAAAGGGGTTGAGAGAAGAAAATGGTTGCCAATTTGTTTGCAATGCGCTCAAACTGTACGGGAGTTCTTTCTTAGTCTCTGACAAGCAGGTGAGATCAAAGTAAAAGTGGACAAAAGAGGCTCAGCAGTGATTTGTCAGGGGACGAGAGGCATTCCCATCTGGGAAAGTGGCTACAGCCTTGGCCGGGCCCTCAGATCACTAGCTCACTAAAAGAAACCATGCCATGAGAAAAAGTACAGCAAAAAAAGGTTCAAAGGTCACTTTGATTTGGTCTGGATTATTGGTACCTCCTTTTTTTCTGCAAATGGGCCAAGAAAAGGACCTGTGGCTAATAACCTTTGTAATGTCAGAAAATACACTATTGTGTACTTTTTGGGGAATTTGGGGTCAATTAAAAAAAGAAGCTCTGAAATTCTTGCTTTCATTTTTCAAGTTATAAGGTTCAAATGTATGTGTAGGTTGCCCTTTATATAGCATTGTTTTTTTTTTGTTTATCATTTTTCAAATGGATGCATACTCTTTGAAAAAAAAAAAGGTTATTGATAGAACCAAAAAGGGTTTGATTGCTTGCTTCATATATGGCACCCCTAAAGGTTCTATATAAAACCTTTTTGTAGAGTTCTTTGATCAGAACCCAATGGGTTCTTTTCAATGAACCAAAATTGGTTTCATATAGAACCCTTGGGTTCCATGTAGGGTTCTATATGCAACCAATTTCGGTTCTACATGTATAGAACCTTACGGGATGCCATATATATGAAGCAAGCATAGAACCATTTTTGGTTCTATCCAGAATATTTTTTTCTAAGAGTGTGGTATATCATGAAGCAGTCTTGCTAACACATTTAACCAAATGGATCATGGAGATGACACGTTGTTTAAAATAATAATCCACTCGTGTGTGTGTGTGTTGCGAAAATCAGACTGTTCATACAGATTATTACTGAGATGCTTTGTGAGCTGCTGTAGACCATAATTAAAATACTTTCTGAAAGAAATAGCGGACCACATCTTAAGTCCCAGCAACCCAACATCTGTCAGAATCAAGCCACATCAAGACAGTCTCTCTCAGAAATGGTCACCAGCACAGCGTATGAAATACATTGGTTGGCTGATGTTTTTGTATGTTGTCTCACTCGCAGGCGTCTATGATGCGCAATGCTGAATATGTTATGGCCACCTTTCTATTGACTAGTAAACTACTTATATTTGACAGACAGGGGTACCATAATACCGTATTCGAAGGGAAGACTAATTTTAAAAGTTCACTCCTTAGGGAGTTTTGAACTATGGCCTTCATAGCATTCTCTGGATTAGCGCCAAAGGACAGGGAGATTTGTAGACTGTGCTAATTACGAGAATAGTGACCATAATATGAACAAGAAGGAAGCAATTTTGGCAGTAGTCATTTGCGTGTTACTCTTCCGCCCACCGGCTACAACATAGCCGGATCCTTAATATTAGGAATAGAATAGCCTGGGACAGAGGAATGAATGAGCAGATTGTGCAGAAGGAGATAAAATATTACAAATTGTTGACTGCAATGGGGACGCAAACATTGGATTAATGCCAATAATGGTGCTTCTCGGCGTATTCAAATATTCTGGAAATATATAATGAAAAGTTTATTCTCCATCTTTTGATTTAAAGAAAAAGCTGTCGATTGTTAAGTCAAAATATAATTTAACGGTTTGCTCTCCCCGATGGCGATGATACGAAATTCTGAGGCTATCGGTCTGACAAAAGGTCGTTTCCGAAAAGTTATTCTGTTGCTTGCCACACTCCGTCACTGCGTTATTGGAGATAGGCGATGCTCTCCATCAGAAGCACACTGCTTGAAGATTCCGTTGTGAAAGTATCTCACCAAAACAAAGATTCGGACAAATTATAAAATACTAGAGCTCGTAAAAATGTATTGCGTAATCTTTAATGACACCTGCTAGCGTTAATAAATTGGTAGGACAGTCACTTGAGATATTTGGACCACCCTAAAAATGACTGAAATTAATATTTTAACGAATATATTCCGATTATTTGAGAGTATGAAACACATCACATAAATTAGGCTGTTTAGATTATCTGATCAAAATCCAATAGGAAAATGTCTGAAATGTAACCTAATTATGCAAATAATTGACAAACCCGAAGGCATGGGCAAACAAATGAAATGCTCCGAAACGCTCAGTTAAATTGAATCTATCAAACCACTTAAACAAACCCTAGCCTAATTTATAATATTATGAGAGACACTATTTTAAAATGGACCTAATAGGCCCTAAGAAACTTAACCCTAAAAAGGTGGTTCTCTGATCCTTGGGGGTGCTTGGTTAGGATAATTGAAAATAAACAAAAACATCTTCAAACTTTTATGTAAGACTCTTACCTTCACCTGTTAGACTGAATTGATAGGCGCACATGTCTTAAACCACAATGTATAATGTGGGATGTATTATTCGTTTTTGGGATATTTCAAAAGACGAGTTCAGAGGAAACCCCTGCCATCAGATGGCACGCTCTTTGAAATGCGGTTTTCCGCAATAAGCCACTGTGTGTAATGCTGTGTAATTTTATCCACGCTGCACTCTCTTGATTCACACAAGGCTGATACCTTGCCTCCCCCTTTCCTTTGTATCAATTGGTCGGAGTTCAGGCTATTGTCACTGGAAGGTTCTTTTATATCTGTGGACGCTGTCGATCAGCGAAATCTCACGATAGGCTCCTTGTAGGATCCAGAAGTTTTTGCAGTCCTCTGTAGAGAGAGCAAAGGTGACGACAACGCCAGGACGAGACCACACTGTTGTCAACGCGCCGGCTCTAATCGATGACCACGGCTTCACCAAATCACTTCAGATAAAGAGACTGCAGAGGAGCACTTCTACTTGCCAATGTTTCGTGGGCAGGATCGTTGCGTTTTGCCGACACGACAGCAAAGGCAAACGCCAACTCTTTAATGGGACCCCGGATGCCATTTCTATCCATTCTTGCCAGAATCTTACGATATACAGTCATGCCACAATGGTTATAATTCAGCTCCTGTTGTTGCTGAGTTTCTTGGACCAAAGCAAGCAGGATTATCTGTCTCCGAGGCTTGCTAGGACTTCAGGGGCGCCTTGTGCCATTGGCCAGGCGTGTGACCCAAGGCAGCGGAGAGATGCTGGGGGACGCGGTGGAGTCTACGAGCACCTCGGAGGAGCACCAAGATGCAGAAAACTTTACTGTGCAACTAAATATCATTTGCAAATACATCCAAGCGGGAAAATAGACGGTTCTCTTGAGGAAAACAACCAGTTAAGTAAGTATAGGCTATAATTAATTTTGTATTTCCTTTATATATGTGTAGCCTACACTTATATAAAAAAAGGTTTGGGGTAGAAACAAACATGGTTATATGCTTGCTTCATATGGCACCCCTTAAGGTTCTACCATGAACCGAAATTGGCTCCATATTAAACCCTATGGAACCCAAGGGTTCTGATCAAAGGGTTATTTATTTATTTATATATAATTATATATAAACCTTTAGGGGTACCATAATACATGAAGCAAGCAATATAACCTTTTTTGGTTCTATCCAGAACCTTTTTTTCTAAGAGTGTATATATTATGTTTTATATTGAAGATCTCATGTGGTTAATGAACACCATCTTTATACGCATTTTAAATAACTTAATTATAAAGGAAATGTGTTATATTTAATCCTTTGTTTTAATTGTGTGGCGCTGGAAGTATCATTCCATGCGATTTGAACTAGATTTTCATTCATAGCTGTATTAAGGTGGTAGCCTATAGCCTACATTTGGCTCCCAATTTTTTTCATTAAAGATGTAGAAAAGTGTGTGTATATCTTGATACCTATAGCTAAAGCTGTGACCGTAAAGTGTATATATTTGCCTCTGTGGGACAACATTGGTTTAAAATAAGTTATGCGTGCTCTCTATAAAACAGTATTAGCCTATGGGGTACAGTAGATCATATAGACGACAACACCGGTAGGTAAGCTTGTGAAGCATACTTGTGCAGCAATCTTTACCGAACTGATCACTTCCCGCTGTTCCCCAAGTAAACTGCCTCCAGGCTACTTCATCAGGGTCAACATTACGGTGTGCACAGATAAGTGGTATACTGAATGGTTTCCTCTTTGACTTGGGCAGTGTAATCATGTTTGTAGATCTTTGAAAACGTGACCAGAGGACACTTGTTCTCTGTTTTATTTAAACACTTAGGCCTAGTCACTTATCAGACAACAGAGCTCCCATTAGCCAAACCCAAACACTAAAATGAGGCCTATTTCCATATGAACATCAGAATTAACAGACTGACACACAATAGCTGAGTCGTAGCGGATGTATTTATCCAATCAAAGACGATTACACGAAACCACTGAATACCCTACATAGACTAAATCAATGGATGAGGATAGAGCAAATAAACCCAAACGTAATATTTTTCAATCTTACATCTTCTAAACATCCAATTGGCTTTTCATTTATCCAAATTATTTGCGCGCAAATGGACTTTTGTGATGACATTTCAACCAACAATTAAAAAAAAGATACACAGTACTGGCTATTTTATTGACATTTCATAGTCGTTGTATTTCGACATCCGACATTTAACCAAAACGCGTAACGTTTATTATCCAGATAAACCCAACGTTTTTCTGTGCGTAATGGAGCCCAAGGACTTCGAAGCCACTGCAATGTCATCAAGATGATAGCGTCATGAAGGAGAGTACGACTACTCCTATAGCTGGACGTAAATGTTCTTCAGAATGCATCAATGCATAACATTTGGTCTCATCTTCTCAGGCATCATGGAGATCACAGCAGTTGATGTTGGAGTGGTAGCGATAAAGGGGATATTTTCCGGGAGATATCTGGCCATGAATGATAAAGGACGTCTATACGCCTCGGTAAGTGTTATGTCACATTTGCCAAGATACCTAGATATGCATTTAGAGGATTCGGTAAAAAAAAGGAGCGCTATTTGATTCCATCTAGCCACTGTGGTGTTTATCTTGTGTAAAACTGCACCAAACTGTAGGGATTTCCCTAAACAACCTCTCTTACGTGAGGTTTGTGCGACTTCTCCAACTAATTGGTCACTGCTCTAGTTCAAGAGTTTGAAGCAGCCCAGCATTGCAAGGCAATATGATCAATCAAATGGAATGTGTTTGTGTGGGTGTCTGTGTTTGGTTTTACTATCTTTGTGGGGACCAGAAGTCCTCACAAGTGGGGACAAATCGCTGGTCCGCACAAGGAAAATGTGTATATTTTAGGCTTAGGGGTTTCTGTTAGAATTAGGGTTAGGGAAAATAGTATTTTGAATGGGAATCAATTGCTTGGTCCTCACAAAGATAGCAAAACAAACATATGTGTGTGTGTGTGTGTGTCAGTGAATCAAGGAGGTCTATTTGAATAGCTTATGCAGTAATCATGTGAAATTGTGATTTCATAGATTCAGGTCTATTTGAGCATTGGTCCAGGGCCATAAATTAAGGATTAATGAAAGGACTGATTGACAATGATGGAAGGTTGACCATGATGAAAGGTTAAATCAACATTTTTTTTTCTCTTTCAGGATGTGTTCAACCAGGAGTGTGAGTTCCTGGAGCGGATTCATGAGCTGGGCTACAACACCTATGCTTCAAGACACCACTCCACCCTGCAGCCCCCTGCAGGGGGTGGCAGTGGCAAACGACGAGCCACTGCCAAGAGGCAGTGGTATGTGTCCATCAATGGGAAAGGCCGGCCAAGGAGGGGCTTTAAGACGCGCAGCACTGACAAAGCCTCCCTTTTCCTGCCTCGAGTGCTAGGCAATAAGGACCATGAGATGGTGCGAAAGCTCCGTGACAGCCAGAGGCACCCAGCTGGACAGCAGAGTCCCCCTATGGGCCGGGCTGAGCACCGGAGACGGAGACACCGGGCCAGGGGAAGAAAGGGTAGAACCAAGAGGCCTAGTGACTGACTGACACTAGCCACTGCCCGAGAGCAGTAGGCCCTATTTATCCGCTAAGGAACACCAGTTCACAGCACATGAAACTGACCAAAAATGAACTTACTGAAATATCGGCCTTAGATACTTGGATCAGCCAGCGGCAGCACAACTATACTTTGTTGTGCAAGCTCCCTCCAAAATCCTTGCCTGGGATACATGCAACTCAAACCATCCCCTACAACTATTGCAATACCAACACAAGATTTGCCTGGGAATTCGAGTTAGGCACATATATCTGAAGTTAGAGCTACCAATACACAAGTATGAAAGGATGATAGGTTTGGTGTTTGTTTTGTACATACACTTGTGAATGCAACTAAAGTCAATACAGCTGGATATCTTCCAACTGTTGTATTACCTGGAAAGAGTTGTTTTTGTGTTCTTGTGGAACTTTTTAAAGATACATATGTGTACAGTTATTTTTTTAATATCAGTTTCATTTATCAGCGGCTTTAATGTGGGAAAATGAGTGCGTGTAAGAACTGGACATCATTCAAGTGCTTACAGATACCAAGGAGGTGGTATGGTCCATCGTTCAAGTTCTTACAGATACCAAGGAGGTGGTGTGCTCCATCATTCTAGTGCTTACAGATACCAAGGAGGTGGTATGCTCCATCATTCTAGTGCTTACAGATACCAAGGAGGTGGTATGCTCCATCATTCTAGTGCTTACAGATACCAAGGAAGTGGTATGCTCCATCATTCTAGTGCTTACAGATACCAAGGAGGTGGTATGCTCCATCATTCTAGTGCTTAAGATACCAAGGAGGTGGTATGCTCCATCATTCTAGTGCTTACAGATACCAAGGAGGTGGTATGCTCCATCATTCTAGTGCTTACAGATACCAAGGAGGTGGTATGCTCCATCATTCTAGTGCTTACAGATACCAAGGAGGTGGTATGCTCCATCATTCTAGTGCTTACAGATACCAAGGAGGTGGTATGCTCCATCATTCTAGTGCTTACAGATACCAAGGAGGTGGTATGCTCCATCATTCTAGTGCTTACAGATACCAAGGAGGTGGTATGCTCCATCATTCTAGTGCTTACAGATACCAAGGAGGTGGTATGCTCCATCATTCTAGTGCTTACAGATACCAAGGAGGTGGTATGCTCCATCATTCTAGTGCTTACAGATACCAAGGAGGTGGTATGCTCCAGAAAAATAGAAATACAGCAAAGCACTTTTTCATACGAACATAAAAAGAAAACAAGCAAAAACATGGGAACACATTTATTTTGAAATGTACTTATGTGATAGTCTACTGTCTGTAAACTGCGAGAAGTACTTTGTATATTACTAATGATATGAATATTTATTTGGTACCTGTGTTTAAGTTATTGATGAGATTGTTTCTACATTTACCAATGTTATAATTTTTTAAAACGTTGTTGTAACCAACCAGGCGTGCCGTGCCCCTCACTCAAAACAAGATATATTGTCAAAACAAAATGGTCAATCTGACTTGTCAAACATTACCATGTTTTGTTAATTGGTGTAACTAGCTAGTACAACTGAACAGACAAACTACATAAAATGTACTTACCGAATCATCTGTCAATTTTTGGGGCATGAGACCACACTCAGCAGACTCCGTCTTGTCCTGCCCATGACCATGTTTTGCACTTCACCGTGGGCTTGGGTTAATCTCTGTCAGTCCTGACCTCACTGTTCCTACACCAGGTAGAACCTAGCTTTGGCCTTCCATGTTACTCATAGATTGCTGTTCTGTTCAGAGCATGGGGGATACAGCTTTGTTCCACTCCATGTTTACACAAATATGTAATTGTCATGATTTCTCTCACCACCAATCAATTATTTTACGGTGAATGTTGAGTCATGAGGCTATAGTGAACACTGTAACATGTAAACAATAAACTATTAATTATTTTGATTAATGTCATATGGAAATGTTTAACCTGTAAACATTGTGTTTAAAAGGGATTCTGGGGTTAAGAGGGAGGTCTAATTTTAGCATCAGAGTTACTTCTCAATGTAAGGTGATTTTTACAGTTTCAAAATAATATAGGCTACTGATGGCAACATGTACATTTTAAAAGCTGAATGGTTGTTTATTTTCAAGTACCAGGACTTTGTAGCTTGCTTTCATCATTCCAAAATAGTGTGATCCCACAGTCCTGAAGTAGAATGTCTCATGGCCTTCCAGCAGAATGGAACTCTCTCAGGGGAACCAATCCCTTCTGTGTGCTGTACCCTTCTCACTCATTCAGAGTGACTGCACCTGTTTTAATGAGAGAAGAAGTGTTAGGGATACAGTAAGATATTTTTTTTCAAATTGAGCGTTTAAAAAAAATTGCAAGCGCTGAATCTGGTCATTGACTGTTCAATTCAAGTTTAGATGAAAAACTGAACCTAGCAACCAACCACTGACTGTGCGTTGCTCAATCTATAGGAGCATATAAAATAAGTGTTATCCTATACCTTGAGGTTCAGAAAGCTTCCTGAGCATGACAATAGAACGTCTCTGGGGGAACCTGGGAAGCTGTGTCGACCAAAGCTTCAGATCCAATAAACAAGGCAATCCCTCCTGAAAAAGAAACCGTGTGATAGAAAGTGTAACATGTTGCTATAGTTTGTTATGAATGCCAAACTCTTATATTACTTAACAGGAATGTGGGACTTCAGATAAGTGGAAGTACTTGAATTAGCCTTCGCCTTTCCCCACCCGCTGTCTTATTTTCAACTCAGCTGCATCTCGTCTAATCTGACGGGACAAATCTTATCTTCATCTCCATAGGCTAAGCAGTCACCCTACAAAGATATGCATTTATCAGCCGGACAATAAGATCTACATTCTGATGTAGCCGAATATCCGCTGGCTGACGAAAATATATATTTCCCATGAGAGCATTAGACGAGAATTATATATACACTGAACAAAAATATAAACGCAACTATTTAAACAATTTCATTGAGTTACAGTTGATAAGGAAATCAGTCAATTGAAATACATCTATTAGGCCCTAATCTATGGATTTCACACGACTGAGCAGGGGAGCAACCATAGGCCCACCTAATTGGAAGCCAGGCCCACCTACTGGGGAGCCAGGCCCAGCCAATTAGAATGAGTTTTTCCCCAAGGTCTTAATTACAGACAGAAATACTCCTCAGTTTCATCAGCTGTCCAGGTGGTTGGTCTCAGACGATCCCGCAGGTGAAGAAGCCCGATGTGGAAGTCCTGGGCTGGGTGGTTATATGTGGCCTGCGGTTGTGAGGCTGATTGGACGTACTGCCAAATTCTCTAAAATTACATTGAAGGCGGCTTATGGTAGAGAAATTAACATTATATTATCTGGCAACAGCTCTGGTGGACATTTCTGCAGTCAGCATGTCAATTGCACACACCCTCAAAACTTGAGACTTCTGTGGCATTGTGTTGTGTGACAAAACTGCACATTTTAGAGTGGCCTGTTATTGTATCCTGCACAAGGTGCACCTGTGTTATCGTGCTGTTAAATCAGCTTATTGATAAGCCACACCTGTCAGGTGGATGGATTATCTTGGCAAAGGAGAAATGCTCACTAACAGGGATGTATACAAATTTGTGAACAACATTTGAGCAAAGCAAGCTTTTTGTTCATGTAGAACATTTCTGGGATATTTTATTTCAGCACCATGAAACATGGGACCAACACTTTACATGTTGCGTTTATATTTTTGTTCAGTATAATTAACCCATCAATGTGTGACCCACTGGCATTTTGTAAGAGAAAAATAAAGAGACAGGATTAATTTAATTTGCATGTAAAGGTTGTAGCCTAGTCTGCCATGATAACCCAGTTGCAGTTATTCGTCAGACCTATATTTTAGACCCACAATTACACCCGGTCGGTCCACAAACAAAGTACAACATTTTTAAATGAATTGTTGATACCCTCCAATTAAATGTTGATATCGGCTTTATGGGACATGTTCATTCAACCTAATAGGAAGCATAAAGAAATCAGGAGTTCAAACTGATTTAGTTCAAACTGATTTCAATTGTAGAAATTGAGGCTACCATGCAGCTTGGCCCCTTCCGCATATTCCCACACAGATCATGTTTTTCTCCTGTTCCCCTCCGTGCTCCCGCAGAACATCGATTCAGGCACATGGCGCTCTTATTAGTTCAGTGGCATTAAGCAAGTAAACAAAAGCTCAGTAGTTAAGAGTTTGCGTCTCGACCGGGCGACTTCTGTTGACCCGCACAACACAATGTGTCGCCATGTCAAGGGGAGATGCTCATTAGCGCTCTAGCAAACTTCCCCTCCCACAGTCGACGCGGTAAAACCTGTAATGACATCCAGCGATTGAAGGCCTTTTATTCCACAACTACGGCAGACGGCGGGATAAACCATAGGCCATCACAGGTAAGGAAGCAGAGACTCCCTTTTCCCCCATCTATGGAAAGCATCTATTGTGTTAACTTGTAGACACTGCACCCTAGGGGTAGGACGTTAGGCTAGTGGTTTCCTAATAATACAAACGCTTTACAGAAAATGAGAAAATATATATATTTTTTGCAATTTATTATTTAGCCCAAACGTTTATAACGCGAAACATTAACATTCAACGTTTTACACTTTTCCGCTAAACAACGATTGTAGAAATGAAGCAATGCACATCAATTTGGATTTTTCAACAAATATATGGAGTGCAAATACTTTTCCTTTGAAACATCAAACGCTTATATACGCATATACGACACGAAATGTGACCTATATCAAATCAATAATGAGCTTATGAGCAAGTCATAATTTGAGCAAATTCAATATAATAACCACGCAATCGTCAAAATAATGATAAAACGAAGAGTGATCAAGATGCAAAGATGAAATCGAATAATTTGAATAAGCTACCATTATTGTTGCTTGAACATGTCATCTTAACAAATCAGTGAAAGATGTCCTATACCAAATTAAAATAGCAGGTATTCATTGTCTCGCCAACAGGAGACAGGCCCTCATGCCTGTCGAATTGGTGTGGCCAGGAATTCCACCTTCACATAACCTGTGGGAGGCAATTTATCACTGTCCTGTGCAGGCCGTCTGCACTGCTTACCATGACCTCTCAGCCAAAGAGACATTTCACTGTTTTGGTTTTCAAATATTTTATTTGTTGAGCATCTTCCAAGTGGTCAAATAACTTGACTGAGGAGTGACATATTGACGTGAACTAAATGATGCTTATATAAATATAGACACAATTTCCAAATTGTGTGAGACTGTCTCAAATAGTATTTGTTGCGCATCAGCAAGTATTTATAAGATGCCGTGAAATAATGAGCAAAAGTTAAAATCACGACTTATATCCCACAAGAGTGATAGGCCTTTGAAGTAGGCCTATTGATCTATTGACGGTAAAATAAAAAAGTGACGTAGCCTACCTGGAAAACATCCACCCCTGAGTCTATAGGAAAATTGTTATACCATTTTTTTGGTAAACACATTTGACACAATTAGTGACATTCACTTTAAAATGTTCTTTCACCAGCAGAACGAAAACGATAAAGAAATGATAAGTCACTGAAATGGCTGATTTGTTCACCTACTGCCAGTTAGCCTGGCTGACGCAACCCACGTGATATAGGAGGTCGCCGAGTTTGGTATCAGCAGTAACTGCTAGTAGTAAGCATCATAGAAGATCAAACCAGGATGATTTCTCCCTTTATAGGCAAAAAGATAGACACTGGCCAAATCAAACTTGAAATATCATCAAGTGGATGATATTCAAATGAACAAAATTGTGGAAATGCTCAGTTTCAGCACTGAAGAAATATGAAACAAATCGAATACAGCTTTGAATGATTTCACTCATAAAATACATAGTCAAGTATGACTTTAGGTCATGTGCACTATGCAAAATCCTAGACCTAGAGCATGCTAAAATGTTATCATCGTGTTCCTTTTCACAAAATAGATTTCAAATAGGGGTATCAAGTGTATAGCTTCTACGGTTTGTATCGGGTTGTTTTACAAATGTGCAGTTACGGGTGTTACTATCACAGCCTATCAACGCATAGCCTACAAGTTGAGTGTATAGATAGATCACAGTTGCATGCGGTTGGGTCAATGTCATTTAAAGCTCGCACATTTATAATTTATAAATCCCGATTACAACCTAAACAAAAAGGTTTAAAGTTGAGTGACTGGATCGGTGAACAAACAGTCCCTTGCATAATACACTATAGCGCTCTGCCAGCTGTCTTTTGTAAGTGGACAAGGGGTGGGTTATCACGTGCAAGACATGAGGGCAATTTAAGTGTATGGTTTAAGTGTACGGTGTCCCTCAATCGTCAGGTAGGGCGAAAGCAGAGGCAGACATCATAGACACTTGTCGATTGCCTTGCTGACCATGAGAGATTGTGTGAAGAGAACAATATATTTGGACCAAAACAGGCTACAACCACCTGCCAATTGACGAAAGTGCTGTCAGATTCAAACATCCTCTTTACACATTAATGGTGTCCTTGTTTTAACAGGTTTAAAGACATGCTCAAAAATTACAGGCTTAGATGTGGAATAACCTCAAGCAATCAAGACAGAAACGTCGAGAATGTATTCAGTCAAATGTCAGTGGAAAAAAAATATTGAGCAACCGAACTACTAACACGAAGACAGTAAAACAAAACAAAAAAGTCGTACAAAACGTTACCCATTGATAGCGAATCCCAATGCAGCGCGATGTGTAGCCTACTTAAAAATGCGGATACACATTACAGTACCATGGAGAGCAGCACCACAGCAATACATGAAAGGAAAAACGTCACTTATTGAAGTATGGCAAATAACTTGCATCTGCAGAAGACCGTTAGAAACTGTCTAAGTCCGTTATATTTGCTTGAAAAAGTCTGCAAGTTATTAAATCAATTCTTAAAACATTTGTTTGGGTTGTCCGATTTTTGTCCAAGCTTTTTGACGTCTGCTTCATTTATACAATAGTTTATTTCCCCTCACTTATAAGGAATTGATCCAAAACGAAACCAGGGGAAAGTATAGGCCTGAAGCTCAGTTGACATGGGGGGAAAACCTCCAGAATCGATGCTCAAACGTGTACAAATAGACCAACGTTGATCGCTGCCAACGCAACAACAAATGTCACTCCCGATCTTTTTGACGATCCATAAGGCAGAGAACAAACAGCCCACGTGTGAGACACAGAAAAAGATCAAATGAACCGACTGAAAAAGACACGCTGCCTGCTGATGACACAGAAGACGCATAGTGAACTAGCGAACCCAGGAGAGAGGGGCCGCCAAGCTAAAGGTTGAACAACTCGGGGTACGGCTCCAAGATCTGACTGCATTTAAAGTTCCAATTTGCAGCATAGAGTGGGGGGGGGGGGGGAATGTTATTAACCTATACATTGAGAATTACCCAACCGTGAACATGAGAAAAAGTTTTCATGAGAATCATCAGCTTGTGACTGGGGGGGGTTCAGGGTCCACAAGAGCGCCGGTAAACCCACCAACGATTTCCAAGGAATAGTTTGTTTCTTTCTCTACGCATAGCGATCTCAGTGTATTAGAGATACACGAAAAGGCAGAAGAAGAAAAAAAAAGGCACCAGAGTGCACTCAAGATTAAACATATTTTACTTAACAGTTTTGACTAGACTAATGAAAATATTGTTTCCCCCAATCCATTTCACCAACGTGTAGAGATGTAAGTAACTTATGTATTGTAGAAGCAAAATGGGCGGCTTATAGTAGACAGTTCATGCAGACTGTCTCTCTCTCTTTTTTCTTATTCGGAGTTCAACGTAAAGACCGGCACTGGGGTGATATTTTTAGTCCCTTAAACTCCCTCAAACACTGTAGGCTGCACTGCAGTGTTGGCAAGGATGGCTTTTCAATCGGCCCTCTTACCAATATTGGTCTTGGGACTGATGACTAGTTTGGTGCGGGATGGAATTTGGGCATTATTTGGACACAGACGAACGCAGTAACTGAAAACAAGAACAATTGCTTTGGGGACACTGATATTGGCCATGTAACACAAACCTTTTTTTCCCCCCAATATTATTCACTAAGCTTATGGACCACATGAAACGTGAGCAAACATTCTGCATTGTCCACATTCTCAAATGTGTTCGTAGATTGAATAATAATTGTTTATCATTATCAGCGATGTTATAGTCTACACTTTATTGATGTTATTGTAACTATGACAAAGCTAGAGCCAGCAATAGCCTAATGACTCACATTGTCGCGATATCCTCCACAAGGCAGGCTCTCTAACGGAATAAGTCGTGAATGGCTTTTCTGTGCCACTATTTTCACTGTGCAGATTATCAGTCGGAGCATCTACTTATCATGCTTTTCATATTCTATTTAGTCTCACCATTGTTCTCTTTAAGAACCGGGGTATTTTTTTCTGCCAGTCTTAAATTAGTGTTTTCAATTCGATGAATTCAACTTTTGTTTTTTCCTGTTATTGTTCATTTATAGAACTGTCTCCTGTCTGACACCGCAGTCAGTAAACTTGGCTATTTCCTATTTTACATCCTCCCATACATAAATTATTTCATTTCAGTCCGATAATGAAAGAAGCTTTACACAATGAAACCCTATTACAACGTCTTTATTCTAATTTTCACTATTAGATAAGGGCATTATTTGTATAGACAACTTCCCGCAGTCTTGCTCTTTTCAATATGAGTGAACACTGGCAAATGTCGTTTTGTTATCTGGGCAAGTCTAGTTTTGACATTTGTTAAAACGCCCCCCTCCCTTGGCACAGCATGTACATTATGAGGGCTCCATCTGTTTAAAGTCGCTTAGAATACTGTCCCGTGATGCAGTAGGTAGTGCGTGATGTAATTTCGCAGCAGATATAAATATCGTAGACGAGGGAAAAGCGGCATGGCTGAGCCGCGCTTGCCTAGACGGCCAACACTTCAACTTATACTTGGACAAGTTCGACTCGAATCTACACACGTTACCTCCGAGAGGGACAGTCATACCAAGCAATAATAGATGTCGCACCAACGGGAACTCATCTTTGTCTTGGAATGAGCGTCTTTTGTAGCTTTTTTTCATTCGTTCCTTTTTTCTTATTCGGAGTTCAACGTAAAGACCGGCACTGGGGTGATATTTTTAGTCACTTAAACTCCCTCAAACACTGTAGGCTACTGCAGTGTTGGCAAGGATGGCTTTTCAATCGGCCCTCTTACCAATATTGGTCTTGGGACTGATGACTAGTTTGGTGCGTTGTGCCCCCTTCCCTGGCAGGCTGAATGGCACAGTGGAACGACACTGGGAGACACTCTACTCGCGGTCCTTGGCTCGGATCCCCGGGGAGAAAAGAGAGATAAACCGGGACAGCGACTATCTTATGGGCATTAAACGGCTACGACGCCTTTATTGCAATGTAGGAATTGGGTTTCATATTCAAGTTTCACCCGATGGGAGAATAACAGGAGTGCACAGTGAAAACCGTTACAGTAAGTTCAACGTGATTATTTCGACTTTTCACGCATTAGACTGCCTCCTCGCATTAGTTGCATATGCCTCTTGTGCTGTCATTCCCAACCTGATCTCTGGCCTGCCTGGTCATTCCATGCACTTATAGCCCGTTCCCGTGCGAACCATTGGTATTAGAATAGGCCTAGGCTATTCATAAAATGAAATCCAATATTTCATAACATATTTCATGCAATCAATTATAAAAAAAAATATTAGTGACTTACGCCCCCAAACATTATTTATAAAAACACGTTTTTATGTGGCACTTGTTTATTCCAATTAGCCTATACTTATTTGAAGTGACTGCTAGATTGTGTCTTCATAAACATATTATCGCGATGAATATATGGCATATTATGTGATAGTGTCAGTGTCGGGGCAGGGGTCTCTTGGCACGGTTTGAAATGCCTCACCAATGTGTTTAATTTGAAAGTGGAATAGATAGGACTTGATTGCAGGATTAGAATGTGATTCTTATTTCACTGCTGATGAAATATGTTGTCTGTGTGGCATCGGTGACATGCAGTGCTATGCTAGCAATCTAAAAAGCGATGCTCCTATTAAATAAATAGGCCTAAGTGTCTTGTGTCAAAGGAGCAAATAAGGTGGGCATGCGTTGGAACATCTGGAGGCTAAAAATGACGTGTGGGTACTTTCCACTCTGAAACCAGTGTCTGAAATCAGAGATTTCTAGGAACCAAGCCAAGATCCAATACGTCCTAAAGTTAGGACGGAGATAAACCCATATGTTACGGTAAATTAACCCCTTGGCCTTGCGTGTCAAATTAATGTCCGCTCGAGACAAAGTCATATTCGATTACACTTGCAGACACAAATAACAAACATTTAATTGTCTAACAGTTGTCATTGAAAATATGATCCTATATCTTCTCAACGACGTAATGTGACAAATACGCCCCGATCGCCTATATCGAAAAGGTCTGCCTGTGAATGTAAAGGTTGTTTTGTGTTCCCTTGGCCTATTTTGAGACATGACATACAATTCAAGCGAGATACATTACATAGATTCTGTTTGAACAGTTCTAGTCGCCATAAAAACACATTCAAAAAGGGAGTCAGACATCATTCTGGACTCAAAAGTGACATATGATGCTTCCGTTTGCACACTTTTAACAAAAAGGCACAAGAACAGCATCAGAGGTCCATAGGCGTGCTTGATTGACCTGATCTGTAACAAATGATGTGTCAATGTGTGTTAATGCACTGGCAAACATTTCCTGTAAAATGTACAGTAACTTACTGTCAGCAATTGGCCAGTAGGTTACTAAATAATTTTACAGTACAGCTACTGTTATCCATTTTATGGTACCAAAAGTGTTACTGTATATTACTGGAAATACCCCTGCAGCGACATATTACCCAGTGTTCTTAGCAAGTTTTCATTTAGTTCATTCAACGGTGCTCTTGTCCTTAACAACTTATAGTCCGTGCATTCAACCAAGGTTTATAGCATGTAAAAAGTCATAGCACGTAAACATGTCTGTAACCATTACTGAAAATGTTGTTGTAGTTGAGGATACATTGATCTTCAATATAATTGTAATTACAACAAGATATCTTGTCAATACAATACTGAGATATTCATGGTAACTTGATTGCAGAGCAATGAAATACAGTGCACAGACATTAAAAGTGACCATTAAACTGTAAGAAAATGATTTCTACAGTATTTTACTGTAATTACAAGGGATTAGAGCAAGCAAGTTGGCTATATGCATTTGCATATTACCGCATACTAATGGTGCTTTCTATCACTTGCACTTCTAGAGGCTGAAACAAAGTCTTCCAAACTGGCCGATTACAGGGCAAATCAGGTCAAACGGACCTGGGTAAATATTCAACCATTAAAAAGGTTTATAAAACCCGCTACCACTCTGATCTGTTCACTATATACATTGAAATTGTCAGGGAACTACTACCACATATCACTTAAATTGGTACAGGACTCTCGCTATCAGATGCAACAAATATAGCCACTACAAGGCACGCCTTAAAATATGTTAATGAGCCAGCGATTCTTTCTCCTCCCACAATATTTCCCCCACAACGCACAATATTTTACAGTATGCTGCAGTAAAAACATAGCAAAACAGTACTTTATTGTTGAATTGCATTGAATATTTAACATTCACAATGGCTAATTTCATTATATATTACACAATACCAACTGATATTTGGTGTTTTATAATCATTTGCACTTTAGGCCTTAACAAAAGCTTCTAAACTGCCAGTGACTACAAGCCTCTTTCTTGGAGGATGCATGCTTGCACATTTAACATTTTTAAATATAAAAAAAAGTTTGTTTCTGTCTCCAGAAATGAGCGAAATCAACTGACGACGTGATATGAAGTTAGTTGCTTGTGAACCACATACAAGACTATTTGTTTTCTTCTTTCCAGGTCTCCTTGAGATATCTCCAGTAGAGAGAGGAGTTGTGACAATCTTTGGCGTCCAAAGCAGTCTATTCGTGGCCATGAACAGCAAAGGGAAGCTGTACGGATCTGTGAGTGTACGAGATGATTTACGGTTGATTTCTGCCGGGAGATGTTATTATCGGTAGCCTACTCGATGACATGTCACCATTTGAGCTGTAGCAACCACTTCCTCTGCTACATACACCGCAGCACCCCCGACAGCTCCTTTCCGCGTCACATTGTTGGGCTGGGTTATGGCATGTTTCCAGTGCCTGGCCGTGTTTTCATTGTGGGCCGGATAAACCCAGGAACGGTAGCGCAGTAGATCATTCAGACTGCGCATTCCATTCTTAGCATTGCCAGCCACCACATGCACCTACTGTCTTTCTCAGAGTAAAGATAAACTGGCCAAAAAGACCACCCACACACACTGCCTATAGACCCCACCACACAGCACATTCATGAATGTTCTTGATGGGATAGTTAAATAGTTGGATTGTGGCTCTTACGTAATCGGTTTTAATCACCTGCCCCAGTTATCCCTACCTAACAAAAGCATCAACAAATGCAAAAACCAAGCAGTCAAATAGACTAACCTACCCCCATGTCATTCATTAAAGGATATATGGCATATAACTGTTAACATTATACAATATTTTGTCAAGTTTCAATTTCCACAAAGTAGGTAACGTCTTGTCTATGCAATTATACTGCTCATACTACACCTGTAGCCTGTAATTAAACATCATTCTAATCTTCTCTGTTTTAGGTTCATTACAACAACGAGTGCAAATTCAAAGAAACTCTCCTGGCAAATAATTACAACGCTTACGAATCGGTGGCATACCCAACGATGTACATTGGACTAAGCAAGACTGGTAAAACAAAAAGGGGAAACCGAGTGTCACCAGCCATGACGGTGACGCATTTCTTGCCAAGAATCTGAGTCACTCAGAAATAGACTTAACCTCAAAGGTGGGGTGAGGGGGACTCAAAATGATGCACTTTTAACTGGAGTTTTATGCAAGACTAAGTGTATCATCCTGTTTAAAATGTTATGTATAAGTTTGTATATCAGTTTATTTATTATGTAAAACAATTTTGTATTTGGGCAGGAAACAGGTCCTCACATCAGGGGGAATTTCAGAAATCAACACATTTATTTATGTTTTTTAATTTATCCGAAGTCTGCTGCTATTAAGTGTTTGGGTAAGTGAGATTCCTTTGTTGAATTATGGTTTTCTTTGCACTGTTTATAGACAAAATATTCTACAGCGACAGAGCAAAGGATACTTTTGTATGACTTATTTTTCTTCTATGGAATTAACTTCTAAGTCTTAGACCGATGTTCAAACAAGGGAAATATCAAATGATTGGTTTTAGAAGCAGAAGCAATTGTCCAATGGCAGGACTCTTTGTAGGCATTGGAGTCTAATTGAAACAGTATCAGCTTACTACTGGTTACAGAATGAGCCGCGTTGAAGTCCTATCCTCTCAAATCTGTTTTTAGCTCTGCCAGGGGGTTGAACTTTGAACTTTTCTGCAGTCAATCTTTGTCAGATCTATAAGACTCTGGATAGAGAGAGGCATCTTCTTGACATTGTATAAGCAGAGAATTTGAGAGTTTATAGGCAAGGTCAGTGTGCTGACACACAAGGCAGAAACCATAGCCATGGCTCTATAACATACAGCTTTTACGAGGGGAAGTAAAAAAAAATCAAAGTCCTCAGCTGTATAGAGGATATATGGATCCCAAAATGATTAATTGAAATCATCACAAGTTCCGCATCAGAGCTCCTCCCTGAGTGCAAAAAAAGAAGATAATGTAATGATTGTCACAGGTTGTTTTCCCCAAGTGTGTACACCGAAAAGGTATACTTTTTTTTTTTTTTTTTTTTTTTGGGGGGGGGGCATGCATTGCCTCCCATTTCTTCCCATTGCCCCACTGTCCTTGTTATCTATCCTCTACCTCACATAATCAACAAATCCCCTCAAAACTTCTCTAAAGTTTGTCCTGTAGTAACTCTGTTGAACCAGTTTGAGATTAGCCCTAATCTTCTCGGAGCACCATGCCATAGGCAGAAGTTCAGGCAGCCATTTTGTCCCAGTTGCGCCTTGTCACGTTTGAGCTATCTTTACCCTGTGATTTACTTTTAGAAAGGATGATCATGGTGGGAATATTTACAGACAGCTGTTAGACTGCACTATATGCTTAACCGGTAACCCTATATTTTTCTCTATATATTTTGTAAATATAACCCCTGGTAACTGGCGGAGCAGAGCGATGCTGCTTCAAAAAGTCTGTTATTCCTCCTTTGGGATCATTCATTCACAGACGAAGGGGATTGACCAGGAGATGGCCCATGCCAGAGGGTGTCTCTCTCTCTCTGTCTGTAGTCCCAGTCGGTATTCGCTTAATAATAAGGAATTCCCTCCACCACAAATTGGGGAAAAAACAACATTCTTTCCTATTGACCTCCATTGTAAAAGAGGCAACTTTCTTCATCGTTTTTTTACAATGTCGAAAAGCTGCTGTGTTCAACGTAACCAGGTCAAAAAATCCTGACCTACGGTTTGCAATGCTCCCACGTAGGGAAATAGAGCCTGCGAGAAGAGCCCTGTGCTGGGGCTTCAGGCTAGTCGGCGTGGGAGAGAGCGGGAAATCTGGGGACCCGGTGTCCAAGTAGGCTACACCTAGCTATGTGTGTGGAAAACATTTCATCACAGCTAAGACATTTAACTTGCTTAGTATAGTCCATTTGTAACTCCACTCATTACTTGTAGCTGTATAAGCCATTTGTTTGTGTTGTTGGTTTTGGCTAATGTTAGCTAGCTACCACTAACGTGGCTGCTAGCACGGTCATGAAAAGGGGCATAAGGGAAGACCTACAATGTTACGTTTTTTTGTTGTTCTATAAGTAGTGAGAACACTAGGAAGCTGGCAATGTTGAAAAGTTATCTTTAGGCATGTTGTACTTTTCGCAAATGTTATTTTGTAATTGACTAAAACAAGCAGACAACAAGAAAGTTGCATTTGAAAAAGGTAACGTTTTTACTCTGAGCCAACAGAGCAACCTATGTTGCGGATGTTTTCCCCACAAGCGGGCCGGGCTGCAGCGTTCTATCTAATACCGACTGGGACTATTAGAATAGTTCTAGATTGTACGATGGTGTTCATTCTCTTCTGAGAGGGTTCCATCTCAGGTTCAACATTCCACATACCATGGCAGTTTACAAGGTGCAGTACTGATTTCAGACAACTCAAACTGGAAGCGAAGGCCCAGTGTTTTATATTCAATATAACAAAAGTAACAATAGCGTCCAAATCCTGAGAAATCTAACGAGGCGTAACTTTTGACACAGCAAATAGCTTTTCTAAATGCATCTCACTGGGTAGTAGTAAAAAATAGAATGGCTGAGGCTCCAGCAAATATCTCAGGGTGTTGTTGGTGAACTCTCGGTGTCCATTTCTAAACACCTGCTGTGGAAGTCTAGGTCTCCCGTAAAACAATCCTAACCTAGATCCCGTCTTGCCCTTCAAAAAAAAAGACACGAGCACACGGCAGCCAAAATGAGTCAAGACTACGATGCTCTTGTCTACCCTCCAGCTCCTGAGACCGACTGGTCAGAGAGCTATCCAATGCTGTACCAAACTTAATATTGTCACATATGACCTGGACGCTCAAAACACCTGTTGGTAATATTATTTAGTCACCCGAGACATCAGGCTGCACTGCCAATCCCATAACTATTTTCCTTTGCCACAGCTGTGCCAAACGTTCCCCAACAGACTGTTTTGCATGGCTCACCATAATGTTTACAAAAAGACTGAGAAGCCACTGGCAAATATTCTGTGACCTCTCCCATCGACCCTGTTCCAACCCCAGGAGAGTCACCTCATTTGCTTACACAGCAAGTGCACAAGCAACACAACACAAGTGCACAAGCAACACAACACAATGATCGGAGAAGTGCACCATGTAGACAAGAGAGTTTGAACAATTGTTCAGACATTTAAATCTATCCCTGAATCTATCTGATGAGACGGCACAGAGACAAGAACTTCAAGTGCAGAATAACGAGCATGTTGTCAGTGTTAAATGGTCATCATCTATTGTCTCCTCTGGGCGCTCATTTCTTCCACTGCGGTGCGGTTTCTGCACCCATTGGAGGGCTCTTGGGTCTCAAGTAACAAGTGCTTTGAGTCCTGTGGTCTTGTTACTCATCATCTCTATTATCTGTAGTTTTATACAGGTCTTGTTAAATTATTTTGACGTATGTGCTGTGCACATGACTAATGCCTAACTTAAATTTGAAGTTAATAAAACTCCCAATGTTGTAAAATGACTCTTTCTTGTCTGAACCCTTGTTGGAACATGTCTTCACAGACTATAAACATAGGAGTTCAGGATTCCAATGGCTCTCTAACGCACAGAGTTTCACATCAAATTCTATTTTATCTACCGCACTACAATACACACTATTCAATGGCGAAACCAGAAATATATCTGTCAAACTGAGGAGAGGAAAGAAAGTTACGTCAATTCCAAGTTATTTCTTTGTTGAACTGTCCATTTTGATAAATGCCTCAAAGAAAAATGGCCTTGGAAGAGTGAGACAGGTGTGGCCACTCAATACACATGTATTTCTGTCCACTGGGGAGCGCGAGCTAAATGGAGCCTCGTCTTTGCCTGAAAGAATGACAGCTTTCTGCTCCAGTAAACGGAGGCTGCAATGTTTAAGGATTGTAAACAATCCCTAAAAATAGTGGCTACACGCCATCCATCTGCCCTGACTCGATTGTCTGTCAACCAAATAAACATCCATCAACCCACGGGCCAACACGTCTTTCTATTTCAGATGTGCCTTTCAAGTTCTGTAAAACACAAAAGGACTTCACAGAGACAGCCAGGGAAACTTGCAACGATTTGTTCACTAACAGAGATGGGTAATTGAATGGTTGCCCAATGGCGCTATGTAAATAGGCAGCGGAGTGTTGGAGGATTCCAACGAGGTAAGGTTGAAGGTAGCCATTCTACATTTCCAATGTGACTTTGTCCCTCTGCCCTAACAGAGTTCAGTGAATACTAGGGGTTCGGCACTGGGGGACTGACACAAGGCATGTGACGTGAGGTAGAGTATCAAAGTCTTTGTGAAATAAACAAGTCAAACTAAATGTAATTAGCAACAAAAGAAAAAACGCTAAATAAGTGATATTGCGGAATTGTGAATGGCACAAACAATCTCCACAAACTCTGTTTTTCCCTGCCAAAAGCTATTTAAGACTGACAACTGCATACACGCACCCCCCAACATACACACAAATCAGTCTATTTAACGGCAAGATCATCAAGTGTCTAAAGCCATCCGCGTAGATGCCAGTTGTAAAGAATGATTAAAACATCACGCTGCAGTGGGATGGGGCCAGGCGTGTTGCTGACTGGCAGGGGCACCTTGAGCACTTAGTTATCTAGGCCCCCTCGCAGAGTCCCTGAATTCCATGGGTATCGCACCTCCTAAGCCCCAGCTTATAGGGTTTTGCTGCTTTATCCAGCCGGCAAACACAAGCGAAGCCTGAGTCTTTAACGCCAGTGAGACTGGATCATCTCTGAGGGGAAAAGGGGGCAATGAGAGGAGATGGATGAAGCGGGACGGGGCTCAATTGTTCTCTACTGTCAAAACAAAATGAGATTGTGTGGGGCTATCTATCCCTCATAAGCGCAGCAGCAGAGAGGATATTAATGGACATTTTTCTACGGTTGCATTATTCCCTGCTAATCAACCACAATATAGATGCTTCAGATTAACTAACTTCTCTCAAGACATCAATGAGTGGAGTTTTTTTGATCTATGGCACTATGACACTGTTAATTGGCTAAATAAAACAGTGAGGCGCTGAAGCACATCAGCCAGACGCAAGGAAATTCAAATAGCCACACCTGGCCTAAAACCACATGCAAACAACCGTTTGTGTTAACAAACACCTGGTGTACTATCAGGTGACTGGCTCCTCGGCGTAACCCTTGGTTTAGCTTTATTCAGCCACAATAATAGGCGGCATCTTTGGCAGACCGAGTGTGGTTGGCAGAACTTGGCACATAGGAGAGCATCAGAGCCAGGGTGTGTCACGCTGCTGCCCATTTCAGAGGCGTATTATTACATCACATAATGTTTCAGTGTAACACAGTAAAACCTTGATAGTGTCTCACTTGAATGTACTGCGACGCCGAGTCATGGAAATGTGAATATTTTTGTTCTAAATGGCTAAATCTATGGATTGAATTAGCCAAAACTTGACTTGACGTTGAAGTACCTTTCTTCAAGTCGAAATGCATTCCACCCATAACGTTTGCAATGTGGTGACGAGCGCGGGATATGGCTCAAAAACGTACCTCAATCCAGGGATGGAAGATGTCATTGTACTCTTAATTATCCCATTATCCAAAATGACAAATCGAGAAGATTAAAATACTGCTTGGTTTAACAAACAATTAAACTGCCATTTGCGTCCTCATGCTAGGGTAGCTTTAGCATTTACTAGCGTAAGGACGAAAAATGCTGACTCATTGAAAACGAGCAGTATTTCAATCTTCTTGATTTGTCATTTCGGATAATAGGATTGAGGCACGTTTTCGAGCCGCATCCCGCGCTCGTCAATGCGGTGCAAACATTATGGGTGGTGTGCGTTTCGAACCTGATAGGAATCAGATGTATTTACTGTTGATCCTCAGGTCGGCTAGGATTAACAGTCCCACAGTATTCCACCTGAAGATAAAACTCAAAACATTACAGAGAAAAACAACCAAACAGGCTTTGGATCAGAATGCAAAACACCAACTAGGTACAAATGCATACATCCCTACCAGAATCTTAAAGTGTGTGCTTAAAATATGTCTGAGAGGGAGAGGGGGGTGTATGTTTGAGATCCTCCAGATGTTTGCCTATAAAGACAAAGTACTTCAAAAGGTGCTGAAAAGACTCCACCCCCCTTTCACTTCCATGCTGTGTAATGCTTTCTGTCTTGGGGCATTTAGGAAATGACATAGACCTGTAATCATGGGGCCGATGGTCACCATTTCAGCAGAAACAGTGGAGGCCATGAGCCATTTCCCTTATTTCATGCAACAAACAAATTTCCTTGGAGATTTAGAAGATGGTTAAGCCTACTTACTGGGGAACTAGAACATGACTCTAAGTAACACATGCGTATTATGCAGCCAATGACATCACTCTGTGTGTGTCAACTTGTTTTGCCGGTTTCCCAATGCACTACAATAGCAGTGCATCCTATGCACAAAATCCTTCTGCAGTTTATGGAGTGACGATGGTATCCTTTATATGCTCTACTCTTTTCTCTCAGAATATTTATATTGTAAGACAGTATTTTTGAATGAGCCCCAAGTGGAGTGGCCTCAGTAAATCTTGGGCAACAGGATCAAAGCCACGTTACGCTGTTATCCTATGTTACAATAAAACTACAATATATGTATAATAACGGATGGAAGTTGCCTGCTAGTGAGTGCATTAGCAGAGCAATCAACTCTTATTCGATGGGACATCAGGATGACCACATAGGTCAATAGTGCTGTAGATCAGTAGGCCTATGAATGTCACATCCTCTGCACTGAGCGTCACACAGAAGCCATGGACTCATTTCAGCATGACATCATGTTTCTAAAGTCTTTCACCAGACAGTTCGGCCTGGCAAGAGAGCCTAGTTTAAACTGTGACTCAAGCAGTGCAATGAACATTACTCATTCATCCAAAGCATGAAGGCGTTCTCTCAAATGCCACCATCAGGTAACAGCACAGGATTGCAGTGCAGGCCTTCAATTCACTGTTGATGGGGCCATTGGTCGAGGCACGCGAACTGACTCTTACTAAGAGGTCTGGAGCAAACAATTCGCGAAGTCTACCAACAAGTATAAACACAACATTTTTGTCGCCATTCGATCATCAGAGGGCAGGAGCCTGTGTGAGACTATGGGCATGATACTGACTGACAAGGCATACTGATCAAAAGTAAAAGACAACATCAGCATGGCAATATGACTTTTCCTTTTCGGTATGCCTACAATTAAATGTAGCTATAAAAGGGTTAAGGCTACCATCTCATCTCGTTAACCAGCCTAGGTTCCCCTACTCACCATCAACCTCTATCACCCTGAACAGACGAGAAGACAGCTGGCCTCCGTGCAAATAAGGAAGGCAAATGCGCAGTGCACCAATTCAAGGCGTAAAAGTGCGCAAAAGCAGGCCTTTCCTTTCCAATATACTTGTAAACTTTGAAGACGTCATTAGCGCGAACTTCAACCAATTGCATGTGTCAAGGTAAGACTCCATGAAGCTCATGAAGACGGTTTTGAATTTAAAATTGATAATGTGGTATTGTGCGCCACCTAGTGAGTATAATGACATGGACCACTGAGTGAAAAAAAATCTGGTTTACAGAATTAGGCTATTTATTTTAGGCAGAGCACGGTCTGTAGTGGTTAGCCAGTAATCTTCAAGTAGTCTCCCGTTTAGTCGGTCAAATCATAATGTTATGAATAAAGTTAAAGACTTCAGTTTCATAAGGAATTCAAAACATGAATTTTGACAAATGTTGGCCTACTGGAATAAGGTACTCACCGAGAGATGTTGTCTCGACCGTCCACACAGTTTAATACTACCTGATCTGGCGTACTGCGCTTTGAAATGTCGGTCCTCGGCTGCATTTTCATGAATGGGGATATTTGCTCTAAATTACTGTTTAACTTCTATGTAGCCTCCATTTCACAGTCCACCGAGGAGTTCGTCAATTGACCACGAGTGCACACTAAACATCGGAAACCCTCGGTCAAAATCAGATAACAGAGGGGTAAATCTGTTATTTGTGCTAGTTGACCAAGTCCAACAAAGACAGATATGTTCCTGTGCCAGAGCTGGTTTGAATTACACATAATTTGTACCCTTGGTATTTCGTGAAATAATGGAACGCTCCCCGTGATTGAGCAATGGCAAACCGGATTTAATTAGTATAGCCTAATTTAAAAAGGTTGTTGTTATATTATAACGACGAGTGGATGGCTATACTTTAATCCTGTAATTCACTTTAACTTCTCAAGACCTTATGAATTACACAGGGCTATAAATCAAATCTGCATATTTAAACAAAACATATCATTATAATCAATTAATTATAATACTATATGATCATCAATGTTTTGACTTTGATAACTAAAGGGCGAACTGCTCTTATAAATCTTTGGTCGTGGCGTGGGCCACCAGTCACCTATGATTTTGTTGGATGTCGAGAGAGTGTGTTGTGTTGTTCCCAGAATTGGCTTTGGGAAAAGGGTTATCGATCGTACTGATAAGCAGCACATTTAAAAAGGCTGGGACATTGTCTTACTAGAAAATAACGACAGATACAAAGAAGGGAGACGGTCTGGGATAACAGACAGAGAAAAGCATAAAAAAAGAGAATTTGATATAGTCAAGAGCAAAATGACACTTGCAGTGACTGCAGTATGCATGGTCAGCGTGTTTTTTGCTGTTGGAGTTGTTTGTCTACCACTGCCAGACTCGGGGCCTCATTTAGCCAACGGATGGGGACAGACGGTCCGGCTCAGACATCTGTATGCGGCCAAACACGGATTGCATTTGCTAATCAACGATAATGGCAAGGTGCACGGATCTCCCGAGCAGAGCTCTTACAGTAAGTAGGCTACCACTATGAATAGAGCAGCGGTGAAAAAGTAGCATTTTGTTGAGACATAGAGACCCTATTAACTTTGCCATCTTTGAATATCACTGGCAAGGTCATTCACAATATTTATTGGAGACTGCATAACCAGAACTCATATTCTGGATAGGTTGTTTTGATGAAAGAGGTGGTGAGCTTTTGGTTGAGGATTGTATTGGCATCCTTTGAGAAAATAATTTGAAAACGTGTGAGTATGAATTTGAAATTTGTGGATTTTAAAATGGTAACTCTATTAGGTTGTTCATAATATTTAAATACATCAGAGATATGCCTAATAGTCAATAAAAATGAATTTAGAAATAGTGTAAACCTGTCTAAACTCCAAAGAGTAATATCCACTATTAACTGCGCTTACTGCAGCAAATAAAAAGGCAATTTTGAAAGCATGGTTTGATCAGGAGGCTCACTTGAACACTCTGTGGATCTACAACTTGTTATCTCCTGGAGGGATCCACCGCTAGAATCAACTGAGCTAAAGCCACCACAATATCCACCTGGTTCTCAGCCATCTCCTTCATAACATCCAAAATAAGGAGAGGAGTCAGTCAGCTCATGTCCAAATACTGAACTTTTCCCATTTCATCCCAAATTTGAGATATTATTCAGATTGGGCACAATATAAACCCGTGTTTTATGTTTTGTCTTATCACGTGTTGTGGTTGTCTATTGGTATGACTTTATGTATTTCTGTTACTGTTTTATTATTATTTGGAAATATTTAATACTTTTTCATTTAAAGTCAACTGAATGACCTGTTGTGTTGATACAGGTTTGGTGGAAATCCGACCTGTAGACACGGGCTGTGTCGCAATCAAAGGAGTAGCAGCCTCGCAGTATCTCTGCATGGAAGGGAATGGAAGACTGTACGCATCGGTAAATCACATTTGACTTTTGATTGTAACCTTTATTTCACGTTCACATTGATTGAACAATTTCAGATGCAGCTCCGATTTGTGAATAACAGCAATTCATAGTTTGGAGATGCATATAATGTTAGATTACATTTCCATACCAGATTTAAAATACATTTGTCTAATACTGAGAAATATATAGGTTTAATATAGGTTATATGTCACTGCAGCAACCTTTGTCCACTGTTAGGGTATAGTTAAAACCTCATTGGAAAGGAACAGGAATAACAGCCTTGGCCTCTAGTGACTCTGTGTACCCTATGCAAATAGCTCTCGAAGAACTCCTGGCAGGAGTCAGTCAGGATGACACACTTTGATGAAGAGGATCTGACAAATAGCCTATGTGTGTCACTCCATATTCACTAAACCTTATTTTCTCCCTCCTTTTCCCAAAGAAAACCTATATGAAAGATGACTGCTCCTTCAAGGAAAACATCCTCCCAGATGGCTACAATATTTATGTCTCTGACAAGCATGGGACCCTGGTGAGCCTGGGTGGCAGCAGGCAGAGGCTCCAGGGGCGAGACAGAGGCATTCCTGCACTGTCCCAGTTTCTACCAAGGGTGAGCACCCTGCCCCTGGATATAACAACAGATTTTGGGTTGTCAAGCCACCCCGAGCAAGGCCCTCAGTCAGGCCTGGACATAGACACTATGGATGCCTTTGGGAAACTTTCCCAGGTCTCAATCCAAAGCCCCAGTTTCAATAAGAGATGAGCAACTGATGGTGCAATCTATACTAAGAAGCTTCTACATCTACAAGGTGTCTCCAATCTCAATTAGTTTTTGGCACATGACATTATACACCACTCCAAACATACAGGCCCAAGAAGAACCGGATTGAAATCAATTGTAGTATTTATTTTGTTATAATTTTTTAAAACTTTACTTTTAGCCATATTATTTAATGAAAATACTTGATCCATGTATTTTGAAAAACAAATATGGGGCTCTGTATGCACTTTGTCTACATTTTTGTAGATGCAGTCGAAGTCGGAAGTTTACATACACTTATGTTGGAGTCATTAAAACTCGTTTTTCAACCACTCCACACATTTTTTGTTAACAAACTATAGTTTTGGCAAGTCAGTTAGGACATTTACTTTGTGCATGACACAAGTAATTTTTACAACAATTGTTTACAGAAAGATTATTTCACTGCATCACAATTACAGTGGGTCAGAAGTTTACATACACTAAGTTGACTGTGTCTTTAAACAGCTTGGAAAATTCCAGAAAATTATGTCATGGCTTTAGAAGCTTCTGATAGGCTAATTTACATCATTTCAGCCAATTGGAGGTGTATCTGTGGATGTATTTCAATGCCTACCTTCAAACTCAGTGCCTCTTTGCTTGACATCATGGGAAAATCAAAAGAAATCAGCCAAGACCTCAGAAAAAAAAATTGTAGACCTCCACAAGTCTGGTTCATCGTTGGGAGCAATTTCCAAACGCCTGAAGGTACCACGTTCATTTGTACAAACAATAGTATGCAAGTATAACCACCATGGGACCACGTAGCCATCACACTGCTCAGGAAGGAGACGTGTTCTATCTCCTAGAGATGAACGTACTTTGGTGTGAAAAGTGCAATTCAATCCCAGAACAACAGCAAAGGACCTTGTGAAGATGCTGGAGGAAACAGGTACAAAAGTATCTATACCCACAGTAAATTACATAACCTGAAAGGCAGCTCAGCAAGGAAGAAGCCACTTCTCCAAAACCGCCATAGAAAAAGCCAGACTACATGGGGACAAAGATCGTACTTTTTGGAGAAATGTCCTCTGGTCTGATGAAACAAAAATAGAACTGTTTGGCCATAATGACTATAGTTATGTTTGGAGGAAAAAGGGGGAATTTTGCAAGCCAAAGAACACCATCCCAACCATGAAGCACGGGGTGGCAGCATCATGTTGTGGGGGTGCTTTGCTGCAGAAGGGACTGGTGCACTTCACAAAATAGATGGTATCATAAGGAGGGAAATTATGTGGATATATTGAAGCAACATCTCAAGACATCAGTTAAAGCTTGGTCGCAAATGGGTCTTCCAAATGGACATTGACCCAAGCATACTTCCAAAGTTGTTGCAAAATGGCTAAAGGACAACAAAGTCAATGTATTGGAGTGTCCATGACAAAGCCCTGACCTCAATCGTATAGAACATTTGTGGGCAGAACTGAAAAAGCACGTACGAGCAAGGAGGCCTACAAACCTGATTCAGTTACACCAGCTCTGTCAGGAGGAATGGGCCAAATTCACCCAACTTATTGTGGGAAGCTTGTGGAAGGCTACCCAAAACGTTTGACCCAAGTTAAACAATTTAAAGGCAACACTACCAAATACTAATTGAGTGTATGTAAACTTCTGACCCACTGGGAATGTGATGAAAGAAATAGAAGCTGAAATTAGTAATTCTCTCTACTATTATTCTGACATTTTACATTTTTAAAATAAAGTGGTGATCCTAACTGACCCAAGACAGGGAATTTTTACTCGGATTAAAGGAATTTAAATGTATTTGGCTGAGTTCTATGTAAACATTCGACTCCAACTGTATTTGTAAATACTTATGTATTTGTACAGCTTTTAAAAAAAATAATTAGGCCTTAATTTTAACTCATGTGTTTGCATTTACATTTTCAAATTTACTAAAGACACCATGTGAAATAATTTGTCCAAATGTGTAATTGTTGTCACCTCATTGTTGGCACCCCGTGTTATTGGAATGCATTTTGATCATTCAATCAGTCATCAGATCTAGAAAGCCATATTGATGATTAGTTTCTCACAGCAGTTTTTGGTTTAACAAGACTAACACATGCAAAAAAAGGTGTTTATTATTGGCACACAATGTAGTCAATTCTAGCACATTGAACATTTTCGAAGTCGCACAATTCTTTATCAGTTTTGGAACTCTAACAAACATCATTATCATCCATTCCTTTCACACGCTCTTGAGTTTGTCCAGAGTAGCTTTGATGATTCAGTGTATGGGCTTATTGTACACTGAAACGACTATCATTCATACAACAGTATCAGTATCAGTATTTTATTATGATTATTTCCAATGGTTGTTTGTGCATTTTACATTTTAGTAATTTATCAGACACTCTTTTCCAGAGCGACTTACAATTAGTGCATTCATCTTAAGATAGATAGGTGGGACAACCACATATCACAGGCATAGTAAGTCAATTTCTCCTCTTTACAATAGCTATCAGCAAAGTCAAACATTGGTTTCCTTACCCTGTAAATCAAATAAAAACATAATTTTATTTGTCACATGCGCTGAATATAACAAGTCTATTTTAATTTTATTTAACCTTTATTTAACTAGGCAAGTCAGATAAAGAACAAATTCTTAGTTACAATGACGGCCTACCCCGGCCAAACCCTAACCCGGACGACGCTGGGCCAATTGTGCGCCGCCCTATGGGACTCCCAATCACGGCCTGTTGTGATACAGCCTGGAATCGAACCAAGGTGTTCGGCCTCTAGCACTGAGATGCAGTGCCTTAGACGCTGCCCCACTCGGTAGACCTTACCTTGAAATCCGGGTGGCCATTTGATTAATTGTTCAGCAGTCTTATGGCTTGGGGGTAGAAGCTGTTAAGGAGCCTCTTGGACCTAGACTTGGCGCTCCAGTACCACTCTGCCGTGCAGTAGCAGGGAGAACAGTTTATGACTTGGGTAACTGGAGTCTTTGACCATTTTTGGGACCTTCCTCTGACACCGCCTCGTCAAGGTCCTGGATAGCAGGAAGCTTGGCCCCAGTGATGTCCTGGGCCGTATGCACAGCCCTCTGTAGCACCTTATGGTCAGATGCCGAGCAATTGCCGTACCAGGCGGTGATGTAACCGGTCAGGGGGAATGGACTATGATAGTTTGTTGATGATGTGGACACCAAGGAACTTGAAGCTCTCGATCCACTCCACTACAGCCCAATCGATGTGAATGGGGGCGTGTTCGGCACTCCTTGTCCTGTAGCCCACGATCAGCTCCTTGTCTTGATCAGGTTGAAGGAGAGGTTGTTGTCCTGGCACCACACGGCCAAGTCTCTGACCTCTTCCCTCTAGGCGGTCTCGTTGTTGTCGGTGATCTGGCCTACCAATGTTGTATCATCGGCAAACTTAATGATGGTGTTGGAGTTGTGCCTGGCCGTGCAGTCATGAGTAAACAGGGTGTACAGGAGGGGACTGATCACTCATCCTTGAGGGACTCCTGTGTTGAGGCTTAGCGTGGCAGATGTTGTTGCCTACCCTTACCACCTGGGGGCGGCCTGTCAGGAAGTCCTACGGTTTCCAGGATGATGTTGTTAATGTGAGCCATGAACAGCCTTTCAAAGCACTTCATGGGTACCAACATGAGTGCTACGAGTGGTAGTCATTTAGGCAGGTTACCTTGGCGTTCTTGGGCACAGGGACTAACTATGCTGGTCTGCTTGAAACATGTAGGTATTACAGACTCAGTCAGGGAGAGGTTGAAAATGTTAGTGAAGACACTTGCCAGTTGGTCCGCGCATGCTCTGAGTACACGTCCTGGTAATCCGTCTGGCCCTGTAGCCTTGTGAATGTTGACCTGTTTAAAGGTCTTGCTCACATTAGCAACGGACAGCGTGATCACACAGTCGTCTGGAACAGCTGGTGCTCTCATGCATGCTTCAGTGTTGCTTGCCTTGAAGCGAACATAAAAGGCATTTAGCCCGTCTGGTAGGCTAGTGTCACTGGGCAGCTCGTGGCTGGGTTTCCATTTGTAGCTCGTAATAGTTTTCAAGCCCTGCCACAGCCAAGAAACCATAAGTGGCAGAACGGAGTGCTCGGGTTGGGGTGTAGGGTTTGCGCATAGCCTGAAGGTAGGGTTGGGGCAGTAGCCTACTAAAGATATAACACATTAAATATACTGCCATAGGCAAAGTACTAGGCCAGTATGATAACTGATAGGCCTACCCATGCATGGACAGAAATTCAGCGAATGCTAATCCTGTTATTTTTAAAAACAATGTTTTGTCATTCATATAAACAAAAATGTTTGTTTGTTTTCTGTATTTTCAAGCAGCTTCCATCTCCTGGTAGGCCTTTTTAGGGTAAAGAAACTTTCCTTGCACTCAGTGGTGGAAAAAGTACTACAGTGTCATACTTGAGTAAAAGTAAAGATACCTTAATAGAGAATGATTCAAGTAAAAGTGAAAGTCACCCAGTAAAATACTACTTGAGTAAAAGCCTAAAAGTATTTGGTTTTAAATATACTTAAGCATCAAAAGTAAATGGAATTGCTCAAATGTACTTAAGTATCAAAAGTAAAAGCATAAATAATTTCAAATTCCTTATATTAAGCAATTTTATTGTATTTTTTATTGACGGATAGCCAGGGGCACACTTCAACACTCAGACATAATTTACAAAATGAGCATGTGTGTTTAATGAATCTGCCAGATCAGAGGCAGTAGGGATGACCAGGGATGTGCTCTTGATAAGTGTGTGAATCAAAATGCATTGACTACTTTTGGGTGTCAGGGAAAATGTATGGAGTAAAAAGTACATAATTATCGTTAGGAATGTAGTGAAGTAAAAGTTTACCAAAATAAATAAATAGTAAAGTAAAGTACAGATTCCCCAAAACACTACTTAAGTAGTACTCTAAAGTATTTTTTACTTAAGTACTTTACACCACTGCTTGCACTGGGTGCTGCTAGAGCACCTTACTCATTGAGATACATCCGCATCTCTTTACTGGTTTTATCTGTAACCTCGGCTCCAACAAACTCCAACTTAGTAGAGTGCAGTGATATGCGAGCTAACTGTTGGGCTATCCAAAGCAATGTTGTAGCCACAAATTAATGTTTGCAGAAGTGAGAGCTGTTGGCTAGGCTAGATAGCTAACCAAGTAATCTTTCTAATAGCCGATACTCTTTTAATACTCTTCGAAAATGGCGCACAAAAGTTAAGATAGGCTAAACACTGCCTTGCTCTAGTTATGGTTAGCTAGCTAGAGTTGTAGCAATGTTCCGTGATTACGTATGAGTTTCTAATGATTTCAGGTTCCACGTAGAGGGGTACCGCAAGGGGTTCGATGAAGGCACGCGACAAGGAATGGTTTATGGTATGAAACATGGAGCATCACAAGTTTTCAATGGAGGAGAGTTGAGCATCACTCAGTCAGGGTCATGTCTATATTGACGTCAAAAGTTGATATTTTTTTGCACTTGAGCTAAACCTAACCTACTACGTTAATTAACCTAACCTACTGCGTAAATTCCAACATGCTACAACAAGTCAATTCTGACAAACTGTAAACCATATAGTCAAAGATATTAAACTAGATGATAGGAACACTGTGGACAATTTTCAGCAAGTTGCAACCATGAAATACAGAAATAAACAGTTTTCCATAAACTAAAGGTCTAAATCATGTTTGATGCACTCTGTAAGTTTTTTTTCCCAGTACTGTTTAAGGGGATAGTTTACCCAAATTACAAAATGACACATTGGTTTCCTTACCCTGTAAGCAGTCTCTGAACATGGTATGACAGCAATCCATGCTTTGGTTTAGTTTTGCTGGCAATGTTTCCACATGCTAATGTTTTAGCATTTGTCACAAATCCCATTCATCATGTGACTGATATTGTAATTTTTCGCACATCATGTTCAAACCATCCAGAAGTTTCTCAAATGGAGTGTGAAGCTCAACAAAATCACTTAAGATGATTTGAACTTGATGCACAAAAAAATGCTAACATCGGTCCCATGACTTGAATGGGATTTATACCAAAAATTAGTATGTGGAAACAGTGCCAAAGAAACTAAACCTAAGCATGAATTGCTGTCATACCTTGTCCATTGACTGCTTACAGGGAAAGGAAACCAAAATGACATTTTCAGTTTTTTTTTTGTCTTATTTCTTGTTTGTTTCACAATAAATAAATACAAATTGCATCTTCAAAGTGGTAGGCATGTTGTGGAAATCAAATGATACAAACCCCCCAAAAGCCTATTTTAATTCCAGGTTGTAAGGCAACAAAATAGGAAAAATGCCAAGGGGGTGAATACTTTCGCAAGGTACTGTATCATCCAGCTGGAACAGTAATAATGGTCTGACTAGACACTATTTTTTTAATAGCTATTCAAAACCCCAGGGCAGGCATGGCAAGCCAGTGTTGTTACAGCAACTGATTTGTTACTCAGCTATAGTCATACATATGATTTTGTTACTTGCACATTACATGTATAGGCTTACTGGTTTGTTAAATAAGTGTGATTTAAGTTTTACAACCAATTTCCTCGCCAACTGCAGATAACTTTCTAAACTACACTCACCTCTTTTTATAGGTTTCCTTCTATTATGGATTTGGAATCACTTGGAAATGGCTTCTTCAAAACAACACAGATGTGAAAGCCAGGTTTGACCTCTCATCTGCAGTAATAAAATGCCTATAGCTTATCTACTCATCGGTCGCTTATTCCTGTTGACTTTCATGCAAATAATATGATCTTCAGTCTGTCTATTTTATGTTTCATGAAAAAGGCTGAAAGCCTTGGAATCTCCTCTTGGGTTGATTCTGAAGTTCCCCCATGAAGAACCTCAATATGAAAATCTACAGGAAGACATGGAGAAGGTTCGGGCCAAGATTAGACTGGTAGGACTATCTCACTGAAACCACATGTCAATTGTGTGAAGAAGCTCTTAGAAACCAACAAATGGTTAACTCAACTGTTTTTCAATGTAAGGTTCATGGCCTTTAGATTATCCATGACCTAAACTGGCCACTGGTTAGCAGTGTTTTCCATGCTCTTATTTTGATGTATAAACTAATGTCTACTGAAAAAGTAGGTACTGATCTTTAGCTCCCCTTAATCTCTTTCATCTTCAGGTCTGCTCTCTGTTAAATGTGCCAACAGACTTCAGTGATTACGTGAAGTCTGGGGGATATCCTTCTGAAGGGAACTGGCAACCCTCAGCTTGAGGATCTGAAGGGGGTTCCTTGAATGCAACCTTTCCTGTGAAACATTGTGGCTTTGAAGATAGGAGATTAGTTGAGGAGGAGGAATCTGGAGTTGGGCCTGCTCTTATGTAAACAGGAGGTCCTGAGTTGGTCTGTAGCATAGTTAACTGACTTTTAAGGGTGGAGTATAAAGTATGCTGTTAATTGGTACTATGAAGAATTGGTGTTTTCGAATGACAAAGGTTACGATATCAATTGGTGGGGCATCAGTCTAGTTTTGAAATATGGTGTGCCACTGAGTGACACAAAGTGAACTGCAAGTGATACATAGGCCTAACTGGTGTTATATAGACCAGGGTTTCCCTAACTCTGTCCTTGGGACCCCAAGGAGTGCACATTTTTTTTTTTTTTTTGCCCTAGCACTACACAGCTGATAAAAATAATCAATTTATCACCAATCTTTGATCATTTGAATCAGCTGTGGTGTTAGGGCAAAAAACAGAATGATCACGTCTTGGGGTCCTCGGCGTATATAGTCCTGGATGTTTAACGCTTTGTCTGGGTGGTAAAGAGAGCTGATTTTCATCAATTCTTTTGTAACTTTAAGAATTCTATATAAAAGGAGTGAATATTTTAAACATCTACACAAGGTTCCAAATGGAACTAATAAGGGTTCTATCGCTTGCTTCATACAGAACCCTAATGAACACTTTTTTTCTAATAGTGTAGATCAATTTTGAGTGACCTCCTGGTTGAGAATGAGTGCTGTGAGATTGCTAAAACTACTGGTTGATGTGAAATAATAATATTAATACTAAAAAACGATTTCTTTCAAATACTCGTGTGAAGTATGTAGGTTAGCATATTCCAATACATTTGTTTCCTTTTGTATTCACACTTGCTAAAACATTTTTAAATGGTCACATGGCGATGCATCATTTCAGCGGTTGAAATGATCAACAAGTAGTAGGAAGTTTTATGGATAGCCAGAAACTTCAACTCTACTACAACATCCCCACCGTGTGGTCAATGAAAAATATCACACGCATGTTTTAGTGAGCTCCTCTGGCTGAGATAATGTGGAGGTGTATGGAGACCGATCTTCTCCATCAGCTATGGCGTATTAGTTAACAAGCATTAATTAAACTCACAATAATATGAAATAAGCGATCAAAACCACAATTCTTTACTATGCGATACAAACCGAGGTTGTATGTGTTTCTAAAACACTTTTTTTTTTGTAAAATGACTTCATATACAGTATGACAAATGACAGGAGAGTTGATTCACCTGCCAGAGGCACAAAGCAATCACGGTCTGTTGGTTTTGTTCACCCAACTCCATCCCCATGAAATTCCACCACTGGGCCTTTCAGCCTAATTTCATGGGTGGTCAGCAGTCAGTTCATGTTTGGCCCCTTCTCCTGGGTCATGTGTGGGATTGGCCTCTGGCTGTAACAATGGTATCAAGAGGCACCAGCGATGGCAGGGGCTGCGGAGTGCTTGTTTTTCGTTCGTGGCCCCCCTTTCTATTCAATGTACGGATAAAAATTCAGACAACCAGATGGGGAGGTGGGGGGGTAACGGTGGTGGGGGCCAGTGGCAGCTGGTTGATGCACTGTGCAGCAGCAGGTGAACACTGCCCCGCGGCACCTTCTGAGGGGGACAGATAAAGCCCAAATGAGCGGGAAGGAAGGAACTGCTTATCTTTGTGCAGTCTGACCTGATTCGTAGTTACTTGTGTGTGCCTGAGTCCAATGCAACAACAAAAAAAGAACAGAGGGAGAGAGGGTAAGCCAGTGAATGAAAGCTGTAGCAGCACTGTTTCTTTGATTCCCTGTGTTGGGCAAGCAGAGTGGATGGGGCCAAGGAAAGGGGGAGGCAGAGAGGGCTATGGGGGCACCGGAGGGTTTAGAGAATGTTCTGGAATTTCTGGAGCAGGTGGTGAGTGGTGACATGAAAAGAAGACGTGACAAATGCAACCGCCAGGCACTTTGAGGAAGAAAAAAAACAACAAACTAAATGGAGGCAGAGTTTTTCACTGCCTTGGTGCCTCATGTTCCCCCCCTTCCCTCCCCCCAGGGCCCCTATTTCATGCTAGCATCAGGGCATGTAGATCTGAAGGATGCCAGTACATATTTTCATGCTTCAGTTTTTTTAATATATTTTTTTTACATTCATTATGATTAATCTTGGCACCCAGAATCAGCTACTAAATGTAATATTATAATGTTGATATGTGTCACGGTGAAAGTCAGGAGATTTCATAACTTTTTAAAAGACCTTGATCCATGATGTTGCCACATGCTGTGGCATGGAAGCACAGTATTCGGCATGGAAGGATCAGGTCAGCACAGTATTCGCCTATGTGGCTGCCTGGCATAGAAACTGTTTCCCAATGGCATTAGTGAGAAATGCCTCATTCTCAGTTGTGAAGGATTGTACTGCATCATAGCTACAGACATGGGTAAAAATGTTGAAAGGATACCACACTTAGGTAGCATGTCCTGACGAGTCCATCCCTGTACCCTTTGATGGCACTTGGGTCGCAATGTTGATCCTGACACTGTATTAATCCAAACCTCAGATGGCCACAGGTTTATGTGAAATACTCAAGAGTTCCTTCGCAAATACCCAGGGCCTTAGAGCAGTGGGTGAAAGCCTTTGACATTTTCTTGTGACCTACCCAACAATCAGCTGCTTTTACACAGTGGTGTAAAGTACTTAAGAAAAAATAACTTAAAGTACTACTTAAGTCGTTTTTTGGGGGTGTCTTTATTTATATTTTTGTCAACTTCTACTTCACTACATTTCTAATGAAAAGAATGCTTTGTACTCCATACATTCCCTGACACCTAAAAGTCCTCAGTACATTTGGACAAGAAAATCGTCCAATTCACGCACTTATCAAGAGAACATCCCTAGTCTTCCCTGCTGCCTCTGATCTGGCAGACTCACTAAACAAATGCTTTCCCCTGGCTATCCGTAAATGACTCATTTGCAAGGCAGCCCTGTGAAAAGTGCTACATAGTGCTACACACTTGTGAAAAGTGTTATTAAAATGTAATGTCATGTAATATCTTAAATTGTATATAACTGTCTTAATGTTGCTGGACCCCAGGAAGAGTAGCTGCTAATGGGGATCCTTAATAAATACAAAACATGAACATACAATAAATACTACAAGATGAATCAAAACAACACAACTCTCTCACATATCACCTCCCTTAAACTCAATCTTTTACTGTCCAATGGAGACAAGGAAGTCTAATTTCAAGGTGGCCTGAAGAAGATTCCATGAGCTGGGGGCATAAAAATGAAAAGCACTTTTTCCCAGGTCCGTGGAGACCTGCTGGACCTCCAGAACCAGCCAGTACAGTGAGCGGGTCTGAAAATTGCTGTATCTCCAGTTAATATGTGAGTTGAGGTCATGGAGGAGTCTCTGAAGAACAACTTTATTTACAAAAAGTAGCCAGTGCTGGGCCCTGCTGGTAGTCAGGGACTCCCAGCCAACAGAACTATACATCACGGAGTGATGTGTACGGAAATGGTCCCCAGTGTTCAAACGCAGTGCTGATTATTGGCTAAAGAGCTGATCTGACTGGTCAGATACGGATGCAAAAGGTTTATGATACAATCAACAACAGGTTAAAGCTATGGCTAGGATTAATAAATCATTAGTGAAACTGTTATAACCCAGGGCTAGGGTTAGATGAGACATTTTATGACAGTTGTTTTGGTGCTTGTTAAATAGTGAGCATTATGGCTGCAGTTTTTTTTATCCTTTAGTTTACAAATGCTATAAGATGCATTATGTGGCATGATGTTGAGAGAGATGTCAGTGTGCCAGCAGGGATTTGGTGCCGCATTGCCTAATGTACTGAAACCCTTTATCCACTGTTTGTCCAGCTCACGATTGCAGGGCTGTGGGAAAGGATTACAATTTCACGCCTTTTTCTTTATAGAAAACCCCGATCAAAGGAATTCCTTGCATAATAAATCAATGAGTACTGTCACACACATGCTTTAACCAATAGCATGGGTAATCATTAGCCCCACCAAAGCATTTGTACTTTAGATTTTGGAAAATGTCCTCAATATCATTATGTATATCAATGTTGCTTTTTGAAAAACTATTCAGTAATCTATAACTTCCTATTCAAAATGGATAATTACAGATTATTTTTTTCAAATGTACTTTTAATTAACTAGGCAAGTCAATTAAGAACAAATTCTTATTTACAATGACGGCCTACCCTGGACGACGCTGGGCCAATTGTGTGCAGCCGTATGGGACTCCCAATCATGGCTTGATGTGATTAAGCCTGGATTTGAACCAGGGACTGTAGTGATGCCTTTTGCACTGAGATGCAATGCCTTAGACCACTGCACCAGTCGGGAGCCCCCCAAAAGAGAACAAAAATCGTAACTGAGGTAGGATTATGTAATTAGGTATGTAATTAGGTATGTATGGAATACAATAACTGTTTTAGAAAGAAATATTTGACATTGTAAAAGACATCAACATTCGTTTTTTGTTTTCCCATCAAGAGAAGACAAAACAGGATGTTTTAATCCACTTTTACTTTTAGTTTAGTTTGACGTTCAAATCATGTTTCTAGAATGGATCCGCAAGTAAAATGTTGTGCATTTCAGACCAGCGACTGTTACACAAAACAGACATTTCAGTATCTTTGCTTTATTTTTTCTTGGACCCCAGATGACCTTTGACCCATTGCAATGAACACAGAATCTGACCCACACTTCAGTAAGAGGGGCGAACTACCCGACCGTCATTAACAATAGAAGCAATGGTAAAAGGCTAAAAAGCTGACCACCATTTTTTTTGGGGGGGGGGGGGGGGGTAAGCACATTCTGTTGAAGTTTGGACAAAGATCTCCACCCCTTCTGTTTTCATTTTTACTATCAGCACTTTTTATTCATATGACAGAAATATGTAATGTCATCTTTAGTTGAGCCCAAGGGCATCAATGTATTTTTTTCCCCATTTTTTGAGGTAACAAGTATTCCTTACACTAGACAGAAAAACAATATCTCCATCCTGGGTCCTGTGTTAGCTAGTAGAAATTTGAGCAGCTTGCAGCAACATCATTTGTCAAATACTAGGCAACACTAGGCCTACCTCACATCTACAACCAGAACATATAGCAGCATCATGTCTATGGCTAAGTGAACCACTGTTGGCTCTCACACTCATTAACTCTGATTGAAGGATGTCTGGGTCAAATGGAAGTGTGCCTAACAATATCTGTAGCCCATTATTTTAGCTTCAATGTACCAGTAGTGGTTCAGTTAAGAAAAAAATTGCAGTGTTCCAAGATTTAAATCTATTTACCATTTATTGTGCAGTTGACACAAATATCAATATGCTATGCTTCTTGGTGGAGAACAAGATATCTAGACAAGCATGTACTGAACTGTGTGGTATAACGGCATGATGATTTGAAAATAATTCTATGGCTTGGTATTTAACAAACTCAAACTCATTACGGGTTTTAACTTGAGCAAATGCTTTATATATATATAAAAAATAGCAGGGCCTTCAGGAGCTTAAAGGGGATAAAGACTCTTTCAATGAGACAGCTTAACACTCAAAAGAGTTATATAATCTGGTCTGTTATGGCACCAGTTTCAATCAATGCTCTCTACTTGCTCACATCAGGACCCATTTGGATAATGATCAATGCATTACCATTAGCAGTTTAAAAACAGGACAATCAGCCACTGAACAAACAAGTAAAATAAAATCAAAATTCAAAACTAAATTAAAGATAAATCTTGACTGTAATATGAGGTATTGTTGATAAAAACCATGTCCATTGTCTAATTTTTTCATCTTTTTGGAATAGCACTGAAATCATATTAAAGTAAAAACTGATGACAAGACTACAAAAACAAAGACGTCAATAACAATTTTCTCATAGAAAATTAAAAACCTATTACATGGCAGTATATTGACATTTTATATGTATAAAATATATAGCAGCAAACAATAGGAGAAAAAGCATGGTTTTTTTCTTGTTGTTTTACACTTTGCTGGAAATTCCTCCATAGCAGCTCAAAAGGAGGAGTGTGGTCTCCCATTATCCTGTTTTCTTGTCTCTTTTTCTCAATGTACAATCAAACACCTTAATTCAGCAATTCAACAGAAACGTGTTGCTGTCAAGCTGTCACCCTTTTTGCCTCGCTTTTTCCCCACTCCCACTTTTCAACGTTACCCATCCCATCTTAGTGATCCACTTCTCTTAGGCAAGCCACAAAAACATAGCCTATGTCTTCAGGTTTGTGCAAAAATCATCTCTAAACCTATTTTTTTTGTTGTTGTATTTTTATCCCCTCAACTACACATATTCTAAACAGCATTTTAACTATGGTGTTTTTCTTTCAGTTTTGTGTTGAGAAAACACTGTCATACATGATTTGGAGGGCAGTCGCGTTTAGCACTCTGGTAAATAGTTGTGTACAAAATGTTACGTACACAGACAGACTTTGGCATCCTGTTTCTAATCTGCACTGGCTCCAAGAGGAAAACATGTAATAAACACTGTTCATCTTTGTTTTAGCTTTCAAGTTTGATACTTTAGTGTTTCAAATGCTCTGGATGCCGTTCAAGCGATGGGATACAGGATGCAGAAACATGCCACACCCAACGCTCGTCTCACTATAGACCCCTCCTGTAAGAACTGTGGCATAACAATCTCCAAAAGAATACCCTTCTACATCAAGGGGACACGGGATTGCTGTAAGGGCTGCGTTGACTTGTACCCAAAATTGTAACACATAACACCATAGTTAAAAGAGACCTGCTCCACTCCATACCATTTTTTCCATTTTTTTGTGATTTTTCTTTTATGAGTCAGAAAAAAAAAAACCTGACTAAAAGTGCTTTTAAAAATGGAACGGTATTAGAAAGTAAGATATAACCACAAAAAAAAATTAACTATGGATTGCATGGTAAAGGTTTGCAACTAATGCTAGATTTTTAGCTTATTGTGTCATAGCTAGCTGTTGATATATGTACATATGTAGCAATGAGGACAGAATAAATCACAAATCAACAGCCAAACAACGCTGGTTCATTCAATTTACTCCTAATTGAATATAAAGTAATTGTCCTTATACTGAAGAATGAATGAACTTATTTGCCAAACCTCAGCATCAGCAATCCACAATCTAAACAATAAAACAGAGCAATATATACTAAAAGTATACTGTTGAGCTATACAACTCAGTTAAAAAGAGAAGAGGCCAAAACTAGGGGCTCAGAATTTCTTTAGAAGTCTAGACAATTTAATAAAGTGATTAAACGCATAAGCAAGCAGGGATATACAGACGACTAGACTGGGGGGAAAACAGGAGCTTTGATAGCAAGCAAAATGCCTAATAGATAACAAAAATGCCCCTTCTCTTTTATAAATGAATTTATACTTCAAATAAAAACCTAGACACAAAAGACAGACAAAAAATACCTACTTGTTATTTTAAATGTTTTAAGTAAGCATGTAGAATCAGTCTATGGTATTTAAAAAAAATCCTAGTTCAACATTGGGTAGTAACAATGTATATTTCTGTGGCTTAATCTTGCACATAAACTATAAATGTTTTTGTTTCATCCATATAGTTGTGTATCTTTCACAAGAATTCATTTTTGCTATCATCCTTGTCTATGTCTTGAGCCAGACGGGATGGGAGAATGAGAGGGAATATGACTGAAGGTCTCAGAAAAGTGAGGTGTTCAGTCCTTTCTTGACAGCCCTGGCTGAGGGCGGCCACATGTCACTGGGAGGCCATACAAGGCCGGGGCACCGTAACAGGTGTGGCACATTTAGCGTTTGCCAGAGTGTGTTCAGAGGGTGACGACTCGAGGGTGCGCTGGTGTCCTCTTTTCCCAGATGGCCTCATGGTAAGGCCAGAGCCTCAAAAATATTTCCAAAAAAAATGGGGAAGATGCCACTCAAATGTTAATGTCCCTCACGTCTGTAGGGGTGCAGGACAGGTCCACATCCTCCTCTACCCTTTTTGTTTCTGTGGAGACACTATGTTGCTGTGCCTGTCTCAGACTAGACTCAAGCAGAGACTCAATCTGTTCCTGACACGACTTCAGGCAGTCCTGTGAGGAGAGAGAGATAATGTCAGCATAATGAAACGAAACACCTCAAAGACAATAGTAGCGAAAGGGTTTGTGACAAATAGCCAATGCAAGCATGTGTGTGTGGTGCAATGTAAAGGCCCGGAGAACTGTGTTTGACGTACCGGGTCACTCCTGATGACTTGGGACAGAAAGTTGGTTAGGTTCTGGGATGATAGTGCACCGTCTTTGCTCTTTAGGTACAGCCCCTGCACCGCTGCTGCCACACTGCCTGCTGCGATCATGGAGGGAGGGAGGGCGATGAATTTGACATCTACGGGGAAGACAAAAGAGAGAGACGGTAAGTACTTGAGTCGGAAAGCAAAACACCCGAAACAGATCATTGGCCAAATGGTTCACCTGAGCTTTCAATGGGATTCTTGTGGTAAATAAAACAGGCAGAGCTATCAAGTACTGTACACAGGGGTAGAAAGGGAGACCACGGCAGATAGAGGGTATGTGAGGGAGGCCATTCTAGGCTGTGGCAGAATGAGGTACTGTAGGGGACAATGGAAATCCTGTTGCTCCTTTCCACTCACAGTCACAATATCCTGAATGTGCTTTATTTCACGACCGGCTACTGACAGGACAACCAGTGCTCATGCACACAGACTTCCAAGAACAGTACATCTAGCTCGTCGACAAAATAGGACAGGTACAAAAGTACGTACAGCACACACATTCAATGGGTACACCACTTCAAAACTTTTTCCAAGAAGAAAGGAAATACCACCCCTTCATACCTGCTTCCCCTCACGGAAATGATAGATTTAAACCCCATTGGAGTAGGCACCTCACTGCCTACTCCAAGTGCATGAAAGCTGACCATGAATCTAGAGTGGAGTGTCAATCTCCTCCTCCCCCCGTGCATGCAGTAGATATAATTTCACAAATAAATGCATTAGCGGCACAACCTGTTTCATTTTCCACAATAGCCCTAAAAACATACCCCCAGTGACAACTGATTCAGAATCTATTGAGTAAACCCTGACTTTGGGGAGAAACACCACGCAAGCAAACCAATGTGGTGAGAAGCAAACTCATAAAACTGATCTGGAGAAAAAAAGATGGCACTGACTCCATTCCAGTATCTCCTTACTTGTCCACACTACACAGTGACAGAGACACCCTCCATAAAACATGTTAGGCCTTGTACACTCAAACATTCCTGCACCAGAGCCCATACTCCCAGCCATTTACATTGACCATTGGCCACCTGGGGGCTTTCAAGGAGGAAGAGTTATCCTCACAAGTGGGAAAAATGCAGACAAAAATCTATATCTTGCATCAAACACATATCTTAGCCATTGGTCCCTGAAAAAGTGGTTATGGAGCAGTGGCAGGAAAAAGCTCACACTTAACAGACAATGGTTCATGTGTGGGCCTACCTGTTGCACAGAGAGCCACGAATGTCTGGGCATGCTTGCGCAGAATCTGCTTCGTGTGCTGATGGATTGGTAGCTTGGAGAGGAAATGGTCTATGAAATCGTGAGGTGTTACTGATGCTAGATCCCATTTCAACTTGTTTAGAGTCAGTAGTTCCATTTGCTACAAAGAAAGACAAACAGACGTGCGCAATGAGACAGTCGAACTTCACAAGTGGCTTCATAATTTATTCTACATTTTACTATATCCACTAGAGGGAGATGTCGCCCTCGTCATGTCATTGCGCTACACTGGGCTAACCGTTGTAGGCTATCATGTGAAATGTACAAGAATCCAAAGTCTTTCTTTGAAATTAACACAACAAAAATTATTCAATAATGATTTAGATCCCGTCGAAGAGAAACTAAGACAAGTAGTAGGCCTATAGCTCAACAAACTGGATGCATTGTAGTAGGCTACCTGTAGGCATAGGCCTATATTCTACCATTGCATTATGAGATAGCCTACTATGGAAATGCTCATTAAAATAGCCTAACCGATATTAAATGGATTATAACTACAGCCATATACAGAGTGTATATGTAGAAGATTGACATTGCTCGTTTACCAATAGATCGCTGGGCCGGATGGAGTTGTCGGTGTAAATGCACAACTTCTCTGCAGTTAAAGGGACCGTTTCCTTCATCTTTGAGGCCAAAAACATACAAGTAGCTCCCAGGAGTTGTAATCTGGTTTTATTTGTGGGCTCCACAGACAAAAATCTATCCAAGTAGTTCATAGCCAGGGGAAAAACCTCCTCCTCGCATTTCTGTTCCTCGCAGACCTAGAAGTGAAAACAGCAATTTAGCCTATAGCCTCAAATTACAGTAACCTATAATATAGGACTATAAGTGCATTCAGGTCGATTGTATATACCAATAAATAGGCCTGTCCATAAGTGAAAACGAAATACTGTAATGACAACACTACGCATTTAAAAAAAAAAGATCCTTCCATTCCTTAAGGCTGTCCTTAAAACAATAGCTATGGCCTAATTATAGGCTTTAGCTGGCGCAAAGTAGGCTATAGTCTGCCAATGCAATCAACATAAAATCATACATTTCGAAAAACTGAAACAGTTGCTTAAGACTAATTAAAACGGAAATTGAAATAGTTGAGAATTTAGGCTGTTTTCAGTCGCTTCTTACTAAGACACAAAGGTGGCGTCAATGCAACTTTCCCCTGAAATTTCTAGTTCGTCATCTTTTCAAAAAATAATAAAAAATATGTAAAAATTGTCCCGGTTTGTGAAATTAGCATGTAAATGATCCTTATCATATACCTTATCGGATAGTTTTAAGATGTGTCGAACTTTAATATAGTAAACATATAAAAAACATTTAATTTACAAGACACCGCTCTTTCTCGTGGAGCGTGCGACATTTAGATCTTGTGCGGACTCACAATTTCTGAAATTAATAAAAAATGTATGTAGACACAAGACTCAATCTCTAACTACATGTAAATGTTGATTAATCGATATAGTATCATATCCGACCATTGAAAATGCATTCTTATTTAACATTTCTGTGAAAATTATCATGTCTCCAGAGCGACCTTCAGAAACTGCAGGAACAGCAGCCTGATTGGTAAGCCGAAACAAAACTTTATGGTTTTATATAATCATTTTTCTCTATCTGTGCGACAGGATTATAAATGCATACCCAAGATATACTTTTCGACTTGCTGATTGAGTTACTGTCATTGCCGACATTATTAAAGATTTTTAATGATATTAAAAACCTACGCATACGACAACAAAGATGGCGCATAATACTGGCAAGAGTAAGACTGCATACGTGTACATTGCTATTAATTTGGAACAATTTTTCAATCTAAATACATTTCCTATGTCCCGACAAAGAAAAGAATCGAGCAGCTACATTGCAAGTGTTGTAACTACTGAACACACACAATACCTTGGAAATAGCCTAATAGGCTACAACAGTGTTCCAAATCTATTTTAGCCTACTTGGACAACCGTTACAAATGAAACATTAGCCTACTACATGTCAGTATGTTTACATAATATGAATGATCATGCTTGGAAAGAATAAACGTGCGATGCATAAAACGACCAATTCAATACATTGCGTCCAAAGGGCATGGTTAGTGTTAGGACACAAACGTTTAAGCAATACATCGAGACATCATAAATGTACACACCTCTAACATCCATGTAGCCACAATTTTCCTCATTTTAGGTATTATTTCTTTCTGGACACACTTGAAGTAATTCGGAGACGGGAGATAATTTTCCTCTGCTTTGAGCATTGTCTGTAGAACTCGGTCATTTAGTAAGTTGGCGTCTTGGTAAGCTCTTCTGATGGTTTCCACTTCACAGCACAGCAGCTGGTGCTCCATATCTTTTGCGGTAGTATCTTGCGTTTTCTGGGCTGAATAAATAATCAAAATATGTGCTTCTTGTTAGGAGTGAGTGAGGCTCCGTGGATGCTGCTTGCTGCTCCTACAGTGTAAGCCCTCTGAGAGCTCCAACGCTTCACCCTTCTAGACAAAACTCCCCTTCAGAGGGCTATGCGATGACGTTAACTGTTGTTAAGGAGGATATCAAAGCAACAGCGAGTCTGAGAGAGCCGAGCTAAGGAGTCTATAGAGAGAGGAGGATCACTCTAAAGAACTACCCCTCTAAAGTTTCCAAGTCCTTCCAATCGCTGCTTATCCACTCCTATAGGTATGGAAATGGGAGGTCCCAGTATTCTGGGTGGCGTAGCCTATACAGCGGAGGGGAGTCAGGAGGGGTTGAAGAGAACGTACGCTGAGTGGTGGGGGTTTGAGGGAGAAGGGATGTAGGGCCAGTGTCAGTATAGGGAAGTTGGTTATGCAGAGATTAATGTGAATTGGTTCAATTTTGATAGGGGGCGGTATAGACACACTCATGAAACTTTCCTCTAAAAAAGCTCTGAGAATAGCTCCGGCTTCTCTTCTCGTCACCCAGTCGAACATGAGGTGAGCACATGGGCAAGCTTCTAACACACAAAGACATTTAACAGTGCGACATGTATTTTTTAAATCACTTTAACGTAATCATTATGCAGCAATTCATATACTTGTTCAGATTGCAGGCATATTCAATAGACCTATGCATCACAAAACCTGTAAAAAGCATATAAAACTATCAGAGCCATTCAATAAGGCAGGCAATTTAATATTTCAAGAGTAAAACACGATGTGCAAAGTCGTTTACGTTAAAGCCTAATCTAATAATAATTGCACTATAAACATCTTTAATTTAGACAAATTAGCCTATTATCAATATTGATTTCAGGTTTCAGTTTAATTTTACGGCATTAAAACTTGTCACAACAAAAGTGCACTACCTCACTTTACAGTGCTGTGTGTGTGGAAATTGTAATGTACAAGATGAATAACGTGGTGACTGAAACAAAAGTTTAAATAAACTGACCCCCCCCCCCCTCTTATCTCTCTCAATTCAATTCAAGGGGCTTCCTTGGCATGGGAAACATATGTTTACATTGCCAAAGCAAGTGAAATGGATAAACAAAAGTGAAATGAACAATAAAAAGTGAACAGTAAATATTACACTCACACACACAAGTTCTCTCTCTCTCTCTCTCTCTCTCTCTCTCTCTGACTAGGGAGGAGACCGAAATTAGTCTAAACCAATAGGAGGAATTGCTGTTACCAGGCAGAAGACGACCAAGCACTTATGATGAGAGTGTTGAAATGTTGTATTCAGATTAAAGTTACCGATAATCATGTGATTGGTTAAAATACCATTGGCTGTAGGCCAAATATGAAACGCGTGAACTGTTCTGTTATGTAACATTCAAAAAATAACAAAAAGGTACATTTTGAAAAGAAAGGTAGGTATGTTCTTTTGCCTTTAGAAGAGTTGCAAGTCATGGGAGCAGAATATCAATATTGTTGTTGTGTGGAAGAGGATCTAAATAAGGGATCAATTCCGTGACTAGTCAAAATCATATTTGTCACAATTTTTCTAAGAGTCGCATTAATCTCAGTCGTTTCAATAGGAATAGGAGCTTTTCGCATTCTTAACATTCTTCTCCATAGGCTATTGAATAGCTACCTAAAAGTACCGAAAGAGGCTTTCTTTTTGTCAAGACTTGCTATTCCTGACTGAATGTGGGTGAGTCATTCACCTTTACAAGTTTTTAAACTAAACTTTTTTTCAATCAAAATCGATGTTAGCATCTTTGTGATTTTTATCATTACCCATATGGCCTATAAGGTAGGCCTAGTATTCTTATCACCCACGTTGCACATTATTGCACTCTTTTCAACTTTTGTCATATTTTTTTAACATTATGCAAACCATGTGCCGAAATCCCTACATATTTTCAGCAGGGGCTTCAGCTAAACGTAGAGTATGGCAAAGTTACAGTGGGGTATTTTCTACCACAGCCATCTTCCACCTCTGCACTGTTTTGAGAGAAAAATAATGCTGTTCCCTGCAGCTGTGTCAATCCACTCTCATAGATGGGTTGGCTGACAAAGTCACAAAATAATGCATACGCATGGATAGGGCCAGAAGCCCTGCTTCGCTGTGATTCTAAATGGTCAGATAGCTAGCAACAATGACAAGAAGCTGCCATGTGAGGAATGTTAGGCGTCTCATTTCAGCTAGTTTTATATGGTTCTTGATACCTGTACCCAATTGTCATACTTGAGTAAAAGTAAAGCAACTGTAATAGAAAATGACTAAAGTAAAAGTCACCCAGTAAAATTCCACTTGAGTAAAAGTCTAAAAGTATTTGGTTTTAAATATAAATATACGTAAGTATCAAAAGTAAATGTAATTGCTCAAATATAATTAAGTATCAAAAGTAAAACTATAAATCATTTACAATTCCTTATATTAAGCAAACCAGATGGCACCATTTTATTGTTTTCTTTAATGTACAGATAGCCAGGGGCACACCCCAACACTCAGACATAATTTACAAATGAAGCATGTGTGTTTAGTGAGTCTGCCAGATCAGACCAGTAAGGATGTCAAGTCAATTTTTGGGTGTCAAAGAAAATGTATGGAGTAAAAAGTACATTATTGTCTTAAGGAATGCAGTGAAGTAAAGTAAGTAAGTAAGTAAGTAAGTAAGTCAAAAATATAAATAGTCAAGTACAGACACCCTAAAAACTACTTGTAGTACTTGAAAGTATTTGTGCTGAAGTACTTTACACCACTGCCTGATGGGTGTCCTACGAAGCAAGCTAGATCTGCTCAGGGTTTTCTAAAGCTAATCAGCTTCATTTAGCTTCACATTCCAGCCCAGTCTTCGTCTGTATTACAATGGTGGATATTGCTCGTCCGCCTGCCGCTAACTCGAGCAGGCTTGTAACTGCGCATGCATGTCGCACATGACTAGTCGAACGCCAAACTCTTCATTGAGACAATGCTGAAACGTAAATCCATGGCGAGTCAGTGCCACATTTTAATTTGTGCCAAAATAAAAATGTAAGAGAAGTTATCTTGCAAATTCAGCAGGCTATGGTGTAAAATAGGCTTTTAGAATGGCCTTCTTTATTTTATAACTTATCGTTAATGCCGACTGCGGTGTGCTTATCAATGCACAACCACAAGCACATTTTCCCCCCACTCCTATTGATAAAATAATTGTATTAAGTCATACTGTGCGTGACATAACACATTTTTAACACAGAAAAAAATAATTCAATTAATAAAATATTTAATCTGTCGTCTTCCTCAAATTAAAGGGATGAGGACGCAATCTTTGCAAGAATGATGGAATCTGATTTAATTGGTCCCCAACTCGTGGCTCAGGTATTTAATTCAGCGTAAGTGGAGTTACATGCTGACCAGACTAGACTCGTCGTATGCGCGAGCGTTGAAAAATAAATGTACACATACATGTTATTCAATCATTGCAACCATACTGCTCGCGAGCGTCTGCGTGGTTAGGCACTAAAATAGAACTTGGTTATATTTGTGACGTTCGACGCGGTGCAAGTGCCTCTCCTATCTCCTCATTGGTTTTTAGGAGTATATACACACGTGCACATCTCCTCATTGATTTTTAGGAGCATATACCCATGTGGGTGATTGAAAGATGAACTGAGGTCCACACTCCAGTCAGTTGTGGTAATGCACCTTTTAAAGTTGGTTGCCAACCGCTATATAAAGTCCAAAGAAGAAGAAGAAGCCTGAAGGAGGAGATTACTAGTTTATCTGTGGATTAATTGTTGGAGTAGAGGACCTTGTGCATTTCAGGTAAAATAACAACCCACTATTTATATCCCAGGACAAATTAGCTAGCAACAGCAAGCTAGCTAGCTAAATTGACATAAATGTTTAATATTCTTTGACCTGTTCCCAAATTACTATAATTGGTTTAGTGTTTGTTTTGATATTTCAACCTGAGTGTCCTGATCACTTCTGGTGTGGGCGGACAAAATCAACATGCGGGCGATGGCGCACGCAGACGGACTCGTGCGTGTGGTCTGGTCAGCATGTTAGCCATGAGTTAGCCTTCTCCAGAGCAAGTTGGTTCTGAAGGATTCGCAACCATAGAAATCTACCTGGATAAAAAGTGAGTCAATTTCATATGACCGGTTATCCGAGTTGAACTCAGTTGACCAAAGTTACCTTGCTAACGCCTTAAAACTGCTTCGTAGGACACCCCTCTGGTATTGTTTTGCAATGTTTTGACTGATTTCATGTCAATGCTAATATGGCAAGCTAACCAACAATTGTAACAATGTGTTTGAGGGACAGCAAGTGCTCATTGTGCAAATGTATTTAAGTTTTCAATAAACATTTGGAGACTAAATATGCACTGAACAAAAATATAAACTCAACATGCAACAATTTCAAAGATTTTACTGAGTTACAGTTCATATAAGGAAATCAGTTAATTGAAATTAATTAATTAAATCTATGGATTCCACATGACTGGGAATACAGTTATGCATCTGTTGGTCACAGATACCTTAAAAAAAGGTAGGGATGTGGATCAGAAAATCAGTCAGTATCTGGTGTGACCACCATTTGCCTCAAGCAGTGTGACACATCTCTTTCGTATAAAGTTGATCAGGCTGTTGATTGTGGACTGTGGAATGTTGTCCTACTCCTCTTCAATGGCTGGGCAAAGTGGATGAGTATTGGCAGGAACTGGAACACGCTGTACATGTCGATACAGAGCATCCCAAACATGCTCAATGGGTGACATGTCTGGTGAGTATGCAGGCCATGGCAGATTTTCAGCTTCCAGGAATTGTTTACAGATCCTTGTGACATAGGGCCGTGTATTATCATGCTGAAACATGAGGTGGTGGAGGTGGATGAACGGCACAACAATGGGCCTCAGGATCTTGTCACTGTATCACTGTGCATTGAAATTGCCATCGATAAAATGCAATTGTGTTTGTTGTCCGTAGCTTATGCCTGCCCATACCATAACCCCACCTCCACCATGGGGCATTCTGTTCATAACGTTGACATCAACAAACCACTCCCCACACGACACCATACACGCAGTCTGCTATCTGCCTGGTACAGTTAAAACTGGGATTCATCCGTGAATTGCACACACTTCTCCAGCATGCCAGAGGCCATCGAAGGTGAGCATTTACCCACTGAAGTTGGTTATGACGCTGAACTGCAATCAGGTCAAGGCCCTGGTGAGGACGACAAGTACGCATATGAGCTTCCCTGAGATGGTTTCTGACAGATTGTGCAGAAATTATTTGGTTGTGCAAACCCACAGTTTCATCAGCTGTCGTTGTGGCTGGTTTCAGATAATCCCATAGGTGAAGACATCGGCTGTGGAGGTCCTGGGCTGGTGTGGTTACACGTGGTCTGTGGTTGTGAGGCCGGTTGGAAGTACTGCCAAATTCTCTAAAATGATGTTGGAGACACCTTATGGTAGAGAAATGAACATTACATTCCCTGGCAACAGCTCTGGTGGACATTCCTGCAGTCAGCATGCCAATTGCACGCTCCTTCAAAACTTGAGACATCTGTGGCATTGTGTTGCGTGACAAAGCTGCACATTTTAGAGTGGTCTTTTATTGGCCCAGCACAAGGTGCACCTGTGTAATGACCATGCCGTTTAATCAGCTTCTTGCTATGCCACACCTGTCAGGTGGATGGATTATCTTGGCAAAGGAGAAATGCTCACTAACAGGGATGTAAACTAATGTGTGCACAACATTTGAGAGAAATAGGCTGTGCTGCTGCATATCCCAAAACATAATCCTAATGAGAGGATTACAGGTTGTCATCACTTAACATAACGCCCACCTGACCACCTCCCAGCCACTGCCTCCTCCCACTTCTCTGTTTTGTCTTTGATGATTGCTCCACGTTGACACTTGTCAAGCCCCCCCTCTTTTTGTGCACATGGAACATTTCTGGGATCTTTTATTTCAGCTCATGAAACATGGGACCAACACTTTACATGTTGCGTTTATATTTTTGTTCAGTGTAGTTTACATGTTGTCAAATTAAGCCAACCCCGTCTGTTTTGCTCCATAGTTCCCCACACGTCGGTTTTGTTGCTAAACAACCAACTTATCTATAAAACAGCCTGCTCGTCAGCTCTGATCCAGCATGGTCCTAAAACCAGCCTGTTAAACTGCATTTTTAAATTGGGATTGGAAGGAGTTTAATTTTAATTACTGGTATTGAACTATACTCTGCCATACCCAATTGACACCCCTGCTTTTCAGTGACTTCTATAACAACTCAATGTGTTAGTTGCACACAGTAAGCCTATTGTATTGGGTAAGCCTATTTTATGTTGCATGTAAAATAAGGTATATTATTTTCAAAGTTGTACAAAAGTTGTCAGTCTCCTAAGTGATCCCTGGACTGATTAAAGTGAGAATTCCAAATAATCAATTGCAATTGAGTTAGGAAGGACACCTGTATCTTTGTAGTGACTGGATGTATTGATACACCATTGAAAACCTCATTAATAACCTCACCGCGCTCAAAGGGATATTCAGCGTCTGCTTTTACATTTTTTTTGCACATTTACCAATCGGTGCCCTTCTTTGCGAGACATTGAAAAAAACTTTGATCTTTGTGGTTGAATCTGTACTTGAAATTCACCACTTGATTGAGGGACTCTACAGATGTAGAGTGTGCGGTACAGAGACGAGGTCGTCGTTCAAAAATCATGTTAACCACTATTATTGAACACAGAATGAGTCCATGTGATTTGTTAAGCACAACTTAGACTTGCCATAACAAAGGGGTTGAATACTTATCGATTCAAGGCATTTCAGCTTTTTGTTTGTTAAGATTTTTTTTTTTTTTAAATACCACAAACAAAATTCCACTTTGACATTATGGGGTATTGTGTGTGGATCAGTAACACAGAATGTCAATTTGATCCAAAATGTGGAACAAGTAAAGGGGTGTGGTTACATATTACTACCACATCAATACACGTCTTGTAAAATGGGATCCATCATTGGCCAGTTTCAGATTCATGAATGGTGATGACATCCATAGGTAACTCTAGTTCATTCCTTCTGCAGCTGCAGCACACACAACCACTCCTTCTATTCTTTGTTAGTGTGATCTCACACTGGTTGAACATGCATACTTCGTTTTCACACGTCAGAGCTTTGTGGTAGATTATTGCATTTGTTTAAAAATATATATATATATATATTCTTTATTTAACTAGGCAAGTCAGTGAAGAACAAATTCTTATTTACAATGATGGCCTAGGAACAGCGGGTCAACTGCCTTGTTCAGGGACTGAACGACAGATTTTTACCTTGTCTGCTCAAGGATTTGAATCAGCAGCCCTTCAGTTACTGGCCCAACGCTCTAACCTACCTGCCGGTTTAATGCTTCATGAGCACTAGGAATTCACTCCTTTCTCATAGCAAAGCTACAATTATGTGCCTTTCCCCTTCTGAACGGGATGCCGTTTTTACAGCCGTAGAAGTGAAGTCTGTTGAAGTTCTGCTTTGTTAGTAACATACAATACGAGTGCTGTTCTGTGTTAGTGGAGGGAGGGTAGTATTATCTACTGTATATAGATAGTACTGTATGTTTGTATTGTGTTTATGTTAATAGATTAAGTGTGTTTTAAAGAGTACATGCTCACTGTCTGAATGGACCTCAGTTATTTATCAGAGAGAGAGAGAGATAGAACACAGAACAATTTTCTAGGAATTGAAATGCTGCTCTATATTTTTAACCTTTATTTAACTAGGCAAGTCAGTTAAGAACAAATTCTTATTTTCAATGACGGCCTAGGAACAGCGGGTTGACTGCCTGTTCAGGGGCAGAACGACAGATTAGTACCTTGTCAGCTCGGGGGTTTGAACTTGCAACCTTCCAGTTACTAGTCCAACGCTCTAACCACTAGGCTATCCTGCCGCCCTATAGTGGAGGGTGGCCTGACAGAGTGTCCCGAGGCCCTGCTGCTGTTGCAACTCTCTCACACAGGTGTGCAGTAGATCAGCTGTAGGCTGGGTGACGAGTGCTGGTGTCTTGCCACCAACCTGTGCTGCTGCATATCCCAAAACAAATAGCTGCCTAATGAGAGGATCACAGGTTGTCAATCACTTAACATAACGTTCACCTGACCACCTCCCAGCCACTGCCTCCTCCCACTTCTCTTTGTCTTTTGAGGATTGCTCCACGTTGACACTTTGTCTCCACTCCGCCATGGACTCCGATGCATTGAGCTCACTTTCTTTCCTCAGCGGGTGTCATGCATGCACCCTATGCTAATACAGGGTCATCCCTCCAGACATCCTTGACCTATAGAGGTTACCGACCTAAGGGCGGGGCGGCATTTTCAGTATAGCCTATGGTTTGTGAAATATGCTTTGGTAAACTTCTGCAAAAGTTTGCTGGTCATGAGGTTTCAGTTTTAGTAATGTGGGTGTAACTGTGTTCATCTATTGTACATTACAGAGCGAGATTCCTGCCCAGTTGATAATTGCACACCTATTGAGCTGTGAAAATGGAAGACTAATAATAGGCTAATAGGCTACTGTTAGTTAAAGGCTCTGTTGTGTGAATATGTGAATTTGAGTAGATGGTTTATTTCCATTGATGGATCAACTCTCTGTGTCTTACTCTTCATGGAGTAATAGTTTAGTATGGGGACCTTGGTACTACAGAGTTCAGAACCATCTGGTCCATGGAGGTCCAGGCCTCTCTCCTTCATTAGAGGGGCTGGTCCTATGTTACGATGTCTCTGAAAGTATAAATCGTGGCCCTTGGAAGAAGACCACCTCAGGGACCCCCTGATGCCACAATAAATCACAGACATATAATGGAAAGCCAACTACACAAGGAGTGCTAAAGTACTGTGTAACAGGTATCAAAGATTAATGGGCAGCATTCTCAGTCTATAGGCTATGGCAGTGCCCGACCCCCACAACCCCTGCTGTAAATCAAAAGAACAGCTCTGAAGTCTGCACAAAAACAAAACCTGAATGGGGAATCTGAATATCTTCCACATAACACTGTTAATAAGTGAAAGCCCAATTTAAAGAGGTCATAATAAATCATTTGTCATAAATTGGGTCTGGTTAGGAGAACTTTTGCCACCATCATTATAAACTAAACACACGTGTTGTATGTTGATGGTGATCTGGTTTGGCTGCCACAGAGCTAAGCCAACATGTTTAGTTAAGTACTTAGATATTAATGCACTGATGGAGCTAGGAACACAAGCATTTCGCTACACCCGCAGTAACATCTGCTAAATATGTGTATGCGACCAAAAACATTTGATTTGATTTGTACATACATCTCTCTTTTTCTTTCTCACTCTCCACTCTCCACTCTCCACTGTTTTTCACTTACACATAATGTATTAACATACATGGCCCCTCGATTGTTGAAATAACATTTATTCCACACAAATTACTTCATCACTTTTGCATGCAATTAGACAAAGATTGAATCTCATTGTGAGGGGCCCAACACTCCCCCACACCACTGTCTCTGTGATCCATCTCTCCACCACTCCCAAAGACACTCGCTCCTCAAAGCCACCTTTTATTTGGCTTATGGTGATCAAGATTAATTTGGTGCCAAAGGAAGTCAAAAGGATTCCCAGTTCACCGCCAGTAGAGGCCAAACCCTAGGCAGGCCCCTTTCTTTCTGCAGAGATTAATGGAGACGTGGCAGATTGCTCTCTCTCTCTCTCTCTCTCTCTCTCTCTCTCTCTCTCTCTCTCTCTCTCTCTCTCTGTCTGTCTGTCTGTCTGTCTGTCTGTCTGTCTGTCTGTCTGTCTGTCTGTCTGTCTGTCTGTCTGTCTGTCTGTCTGTCTGTCTGTCTGTCTCACTGAGTAGGTGGGACACTGGCTTTGCCTGGATCTATCTCACTGACCAATAATAGTAAATAGATTACTGATCGGACTACCATAGTAAGAATTACACTTCTGCAAAATGATGTTTCTCAGAAGTGTGGTTGGTTCAATGAGTTTTGAGATGCTCTGAATCCATGCATCAGACTGAGAAAGACAGGAATCTCTGTTCTCTGGCAAAAAGGCCACAGGGAACACATTTGATAGTTAGTAGGTCCATTCATACAGAGCATGGTTGACACCAGAAGTATCTCTGGGTTCAAGGGTCAGAGGCAGCCTGCGTGCCTGACATAACTGCTTTATGTTGGCCATCTCATGTGGTCAACTCGTGCTGATGTAAAATTATATTGTACACTGTAAAGGGATTGCATTGAATTTTACTGTAACTTACAGGCAGCTCATTGGCAAGTTACTGTATTTCATATTGCAGTACACCTACTGTAATCTAAATACAGTATCAATGCATGTACTGTGTAATGACACACAGTACACTAGTGGAGAATTTACTGTATTATAATGTAAAGAAATAAATGCTACTGCAATCGTAATGAATGTGTGAATAAATGGATGAATGAAATTCATTGTGGGGAGGTGGGATTTGTATTTTACAGTATTTTACTGTAATTACATGGGATTGGTGCAAGCATGTTGGTTGCTAGGTAATGTGTTTACACATACAGCACATCAATTAATATTTGGTGTTTTATATCACTTGCTCTTCTAGAGTAGCTTGATGACTCACACTAAATTCTTCCGCTCCTCTGTTGTTCGCTATATACTTTAGTCTGAGATTGCAGTCATTGAAGTTGTTTGTGGTGAGAAGGGGCACGAGGGGCATTGTACAAATCAAAGTCATCAGCGATTTAATTGTCTCTAACCAATCAGAGTATCAAAGCAAATGACGGATTTCCAAACTGCCCACGTGATTTCTGGCTCTGGGCCAACCCATTGGTTTCTGGACCAATCAGATGGCCCCAAATGTGTTCACATTTTGTGAAGGGTCAGGGAAGTACTCAGATCCAGACTCATTTCGGAGAAGAAACTAACGTCTTTGGGCGTGGTGTAGCGTTTGGCCAGAACAAGGAGTCTGGGTAGCCAGGCAACTTCTAGAGGCCTTAACAGACTTCTAAACTGGCGGCGACTATGAGGCAAAACAGACCAAAAGCACATGGCAAAATGCTAAACCATGAAAGGAGGACTACACTTCCTGATTTGGCCTCATTTTAGATTTGGTTCATTATGAAATGCTAGTGGCCATGACATGATTGAACTCAAACATGAGTTGGTTTCTGGGTGTGGTTAAATGTGGGTGTCTCTTGTGTGTGTTCGCAAGTGGGAAGAGTTAGCCAAATTATTTTGCCAAATAGCTTTAACCGGCTGATGTTTTACTTTGGCAAAATTGGTTTGTCTTTGGATAGCTTATCTTTGGGGATAGTTAGGGACCGTAAATAAATTACACAATGTAAATTGGACAATGTTTTCATGTTGCACATCTTTTAGTTGTCTCATTAAATGCTTTCAATATTTGTAAATTAATTTCTACAATTTATAGTTGGTTAGGTTTAAGTCATTGAAATTTGGAGCTATTGACCTTTTAAAATATTGTCCCATTGTGTAATTTACTGATGGTCCCTAACTAACCCCATAGGGGATATTGAACGTCAAACCAAATTGACCATGAGCATTATGCAGCAGCGCTCCGAATTGATTATTACTTGAGTGCTGCCAGCTGTGGGCAGGATTAAAATAAACTCAACCCACGGAAAACTGTTACGGTATCCTTCGTTCCGGACATACAATTTTTACCTATCATCTTTTACCTATCACCTATCATCTTCATCTATCATCTCAGTTTTGGACGGGATTGACTTTATGACCAAAATGATTATATTTACACTTTCTAGTCAATTTTGACACTATAATAAATGTTTCTGACTCATATTGATGCCACATAGGCTATTTTCAAAATGAGAAGTTGCTTTTTTTAGGGGCAGTTGCGCTTCAAAGGCTTAAGATTTGCTGCCATTCCAATCTGTCCCCTACATTTTTTTTAAAATTGATGGGGCGCTACTACCACATACCAACTAACTACTACAGCACTCTCACTAACGGATGCAACAAATTTAGCCTCTGACAATCACTAATGGTCAAAAGGTTTTTGGCACTCCATACATACGGTACGCTACTGTATTCTGTGGGATAGAATTACAGTACCATTTGAAATACAGCAATTCTTTCCCTGCCAACAAAATATGTTTCACATTTTTCTACTGTTGATAATACCCATAATTACTATTATAAATTACAGTTTTCTGTTAGTGTGTCACGTAAGTGGTGAAATAGATAGGGAGTGTGTGATAGAAGTGTGTGTGATTTTGAAATGCAAAAATAGAAAAATGCCTTTAAATAGTGCTTATCTACCTTGATCATCTCACTCAGGATTTAGCAGATTGCATATTTAGATAATCTTGTCTCATATTGTTGGAACTTGCCTTTAAATGAAGGGTCTGGAGTGGGTAGGTGGCTCATTCAAGTTCTTGTTTAGTGAGTCATGAAATTGGCTTCAAATTCTAATAACCTGTTAGTGACATTTTGATGAATAAATGCCCACTGCTGTCAGTACAGCTTCGTGTCATGTCTGTCAATTTAAGCAACAATGGTGTCCTCCCACATTATGGGTGTAGCGGTGCAAAACACTATCATCAGATTTACTCACGATTTTCAGTGACACTTCAGTTAATGGAAACACATGTGGCATTCTTACATTGTAATGACTTTGCATAGACCAATAAATGAAATGTGAGTGAATCGGTCAGCTGATTTAAATGGAATGACTTTGTATTTATGTAGATCTGTCACAACAACCGTCTGTTGGTTTACATATCACGGAATATAATTTGTCTCTGACAACTCTACCAAAGTTGTTTTTACTTGCTTTACGTAAGAAAGCTATCATTATTGAAATGTAATAGGATAATTTCATCAAATTTGACAAGTTTCTGTTGATAACTGACTACTGATTAATGTCCTGAAATAACTTTAAAGGGGAAATCTGCAGTTGTTACATACATTTTTACACGTTAAAATGTTTGATTCTCTAAGAAAATAACTTAGAAATGCCTCATGAGATTAATTCAACTGTCGTACTCCATAACTCAAAATATAAACTTTTACTCCATTGTTTGAAAACAATGTATAGCTTCAAAACATGGTTAAAAACTATAATGTTGAGATCACGGATGGTCAGTCCTCGCATCCATAGCTCTGTCTATGAATTTAAGAGTGGTTACATTTCTCCAGCCCCATCCCTCAGCTGTTTACCAAAACAGTGACCAGTTGTTACATAAAACACTCTCCATTCAGGCTGCAAAGACGTCTGTTTCCTCCTTAACTCAATTTAATGGCCCGCCGGGCCTAAAAAAAACAGGGAAAATGTGCGTACTGTCTTAATAAAACACCGTCACCACCATGCGAGAGGGACTAATGCTACTTCCTGATGTTGCGCACCATGTTCAGCTAGGGGTAAAAGAACAGACTGCTGTAACCTGATTGGCTGAACGTAGTGTGCAACATCAAAATGGTGGTGGACAAACATTTTCAGTTTTTTTTTAGGCTAGCGGGCCATTAAATCAAATTAAGGAGGAAACTGATGCCTTTGCAGACTGAATAGATTACGTTTTATGTAAGAACCGGTCGATGGGGGACACCAGTGTATTTATTACTGGTTGTGCCACTTAAAGATGCAATATGCAGAAATCGCTCCACCATTTCCTGGTTGCAAAAATTCTAATAGTTTGCCTGATTTCAGTTTATGTGCCAAACCAACAAGCAGTCACTGTGTAGAGAATCATTGTACCATCTAAACCGCTGTGAAATATATTTTCCATAAACAAAAATACTGTATTTTCAGCTGCTTGAAGCTGGTAAGTAAAAGATGCAAAAACGAAACTCAAGAACAAGAAGCATAGAATACACCTTACGCCGATTAAGATAAGTAGAGTAAGGTCATAATCAGGGTCACTGCCATAATCAGTTTAATATTGAATTGTCAGTATGCATGTAAATGTACTACTTGATAGGTATATTGACCGTTGGTTTGAATATTGAGGATGGGGGGGGGGGCAGGCATTCTCACGCTCAGATCTCCAGCTTTGATGTCCTGATTCCTCTTCATATCCTGGATGTGTGCTCCGAAAATGGAGAAGGCCTTGCAATAAAAGACACATAGTCTGAGAGCTTTTCTTTTAACCATCCGCAAACCCAGACGAGCATAATGAAAAAAGAGAGAAAAGTTTTCCCACTGAAAGAAGCCCCTTTCTCAACTCTAGGCAGCTCCACAATGCCCCCTGAAAAGATGGATAGAGTGATTGTCCTGTTTAGTGATCCGCAAACTGGGAGAGGTGGGGGTCCAGTCTGGAGGGCATGCCTGCACCGTGCCTGACCTGACACCACTGGCTTGGGTGGGTGGTTGGGGGCCATGTCCGGCCAAAAGCAGCAATATGAGAGGAAAGGTCCCCTGAACAATGGAGGCCCTTAGGAGAGAGAAGGACCCCGTCCCTGTCATGCGGGGCCCTACAGAGCCATGGAGCATGGCGGACTCCAGACAAGGAATGGGATAAGCATAATGAAGGAAAAACTTCTACTTATATGGCCCATATCTGGTATGGAAGAAAGTTGGAGCCTGTGCTATGATTTCAGGGATTGCAAAAGTCATTCACGAGCGTGCATGTACGTGTACACATATACTGTACATACTGTACACACCACACAGTCATAGTTTTTGGTTTGGATTGAAATAAACTCATCCAACAATCTGTAGTCAGTTGGTTGCTCTTTTGACAATTATGTGTCAATAAGCCCCCATCCTGACAGCCATTCGTAAAGTCCATGGTGCTGATGGCAGGATTGTCTTGTAGAAGCTTCTGGCGGCTTAAGGAGGATTCCAGGTCCTTTCTGTCTGATGGTCTCAGAGCTGTAAGACTGACGCTCATTTGTTTCTGAATAACTCTCCTTTCTTCCCTATTCTTCTATCTTGTTATAGACAAAGCAATGCATACTGGGGGTGGGGTGGGTGGGGTGTATGTGTGTGTAGATGGGGGGGGGGGGGGATCTCTTGCTTGACTCATGAAATAATCATAATCATCAACACATTGAAATATGCATGTGCTATTTATCCTTAAACAAATACTTACAGTATCTCAATATCTAAGAACACCATTCACGCCCCCTCAAACGTAATTTGCATAGACCTTGAACATTGAGAATGGAAAAACACTAGAGTAGTTGAGTAATAATAGAAAGAGTAAAATAGTGATCCAGAATTGGTCAATTGCCTCTGGGAAAAGTTTTGATGTTGACTAAGATCCCTCTCACTCGAAATACAACACCTCCCTCAAGGGTGCGTGCTTAGTCCCCTCCTGTATTCCCTGTTCACGCATGACTGCATGGCCACACACGACTCCAATACCATCATCAAGTTTGTTGACTATCTTGCACTGGCTCTATGCACACTCACAAGACTAGATATACACACTATATACACTCTCACTCACACACACTAGGCTGACACTCACACAAAACCCACACACATTCACTACATACGGACACACATAACACACACATGCATACCGATACAACAAACACACATACACACTTTAACACTCATCACATGCTGCTGCTACTCTGTTCTTTATTCTTACTCTTATTGTTATCTATCCTGATGCCTAGTCACAAGTTCTCATTTACAACTGCGACCTGGCCAAGATAAAGCATAGCAGTGTGAACAGACAACACAGAGTTACACATGGAGTAAACAATTAACAAGTCAATAACACAATAGAAAAAAAAGAGAGTCTATATACATTGTGTGCAAAAGGCATGAGGAGGTAGGCAAATAATTACAATTTTGCAGATTAACACTGGAGTGATAAATGATCAGATGGTCATGTACAGGTAGAGATATTGGTGTGCAAAAGAGCAGAAAAGTAAATAAATAAAAACAGTATGGGGATGAGGTAGGTAAAATTGGGTGGGCTATTTACCGATAGACTATGTACAGCTGCAGCGATCGGTTAGCTGCTCAGATAGCAGATGTTTGAAATTGGTGAGGGAGATAAAAGTCTCCAACTTCAGCGATTTTTGCAATTCGTTCCAGTCACAGGCAGCAGAGAACTAGAACGAAAGGCGGCCAAATGAGGTGTTGGCTTTAGGGATGATCAGTGAGATACACCTGCTGGAGCGCGTGCTACGGGTGGGTGTTGCCATCGTGACCAGTGAACTGAGATAAGGCGGAGCTTTACCTAGCATAGACTTGTAGATGACCTGGAGCCAGTGGGTCTGGTGACTAATATGTAGCGAGGGCCAGCCGACTAGAGCATACAGGTCGCAGTGGTGGATGGTATAAGGTGCTTTAGTAACAAAACGGATGGCACTGTGATAAACTGCATCCAGTTTGCTGAGTAGAGTGTTGGAAGCTATTTTGTAGATGACATCGCCGAAGTCGAGGATCGGTGGATAGTCAGTTTTACTAGGGTAAGTTTGGCGGCGTGAGTGAAGGAGGCTTTGTTGCGGAATAGAAAGCCGACTCTAGATTTGATTTTAGATTGGAGATGTTTGATATGAGTCTGGAAGGAGAGTTTACAGTCTAGCCAGACACCTAGGTACTTATAGATGTCCACATATTCTAGGTCGGAACCATCCAGGGTGGTGATGCTAGTCGGGCGTGCGGGTCCAGGCAGCGAACGGTTGAAAAGCATGCATTTGGTTTTACTAGCGTTTAAGAGCAGTTGGAGGCCACGGAAGGAGTGTTGTATGGCATTGAAGCTCGTTTGGAGGTTAGATAGCACAGTGTCCAAGGACGGGCCGGAAGTATACAGAATGGTGTCGTCTGCGTAGAGGTGGATCAGGGAATCGCCCGCAGCAAGAGCAACATCATTGATATATACAGAGAAAAGAGTCGGCCAGAGAATTGAACCCTGTGGCACCCCCATAGAGACTGCCAGAGGACCGGACAGCATGCCCTCCGATTTGACACACTGAACTCTGTCTGCAAAGTAGTTGGTGAACCAGGCAAGGCAGTCATCAGAAAAACCGAGGCTACTGAGTCTGCCGATAAGAATATGGTGATTGACAGAGTCGAAAGCCTTGGCAAGGTCGATGAAGACTGCTGCACAGTACTGTCTTTTATCGATGGCGGTTATGATATCGTTTAGTACCTTGAGGGTGGCTGAGGTGCACCCGTGACCGGCTCGGAAACCAGATTGCACAGCGGAGAAGGTACGGTGGGATTCGAGATGGTCAGTGACCTGTTTGTTGACTTGGCTTTCGAAGACCTTCGATAGGCAGGGCAGGATGGATATAGGTCTGTAACAGTTAGGGTCCATGTTTTCTCCCCCTTTAAAGAGGGGGATGACTGTGGCAGCTTTCCAATCCTTGGGGATCTCGGACGATATGAAAGAGAGGTTGAACAGGCTGGTAATAGGGGTTGCGACAATGGCAGCGGATAGTTTCAGAAATAGAGGGTCCAGATTGTCAAGCCCAGCTGATTTGTACGGGTCCAGGTTTTGCAGCTCTTTCAGAACATCTGCTATCTGGATTTGGGTAAAGGAGAACCTGGAGAGGCTTGGGCGAGTAGCTGCGGGGGGGGGGGGGGGGGGGGGGGGGGGGGGCGGAGCTGTTGGCCGAGGTTGGAGAGCCAGGAGGAAGGCATGGCCAGCCGTTGAGAAATGCTTGTTGAACTTTTCGATAATCATGGATTTATCGGTGGTGACCGTGTTACCTAGCCTCAGTGGAGTGGGCAGTTGGGAGGAGGTGCTCTTGTTCTCCATGGACTTCACAGTGTCCCAGAACTTTTTGGAGTTAGAGCTACAGGATGCAAATTTCTGCCCGAAGAAGCTGGCCTTTGCTTTCCTGACTGACTGCGTGTATTGGTTCCTGACTTCCCTCATAAGCAAGCATTTCATGGTAAAGTCCACACCCATTCTATTAGGCGCATGTGACAAATACCATTTGATTTGAAATAGTGTCATTGAAACTTTCAGGACAATGTAGTGTCAGCAAATAGAAGAAAATCAACATTGCAGGTCCTTGTCAATCTGAGGCCAAACTCAGAAAAGCAGTAAGGACACAGGACACAGACTCCCAGAAATAGTCAAATGAGATGTAGTCTTACAGGCATCTTTCATAATGATTCAACTGAAAACTAAATTGGATTTCACCTTTTGGATCAGGAAACTCCACGGGCAAAACCAGAAAGGGAAACGTGTTTGTTCAGGGATTCTTCTGAGCTTTCATGAAAATGTTGGTCTGGATGTGACATGTTCCACATTTGCATAACTTTGAATGACTTTTGCATTGGCTGTCTATACTCCTGTTGATATGTGACTCAGGTCAAGGAGAATTGTTTGAATTGTTCAAATGTACATAAAAGTACTGGGAATCCCTTTATTACAGCATAATTTAGCCATTAAAAATCACTTCAGCCTTTTGTGTTTTTTGATGCATAAGTACTGCATAATCATGTGTAGGCTATGTGGTCTAACATTGAAAAGTGAATGGGGTCTGAAATAAGTCTGTGTATAAATAATTTAACTGGGGAATTCAGTCATCTCAGGCATGTACAGTACTTTCGATTTAGTGTACATGAGTAATCAACAAGGCTTTTAGTATGCTATTGATTTCATTGGGAACACTGTTATAAAACATGATGATGAATAGTTGGAAATCGAAGGAATAAGAAAATGCACTGACAGCATTATACAGTGCCTTTGGAAAGTATTCAGACCCCGTGACTTTTTCCACATTTTGTTACGTTACAGCCTTATTCTGAAATAGATTCAATTGTTTTTCCCCCTCATCAATCTCCACACAATACCCCATAATGACAAAGTGAAAACAGGTTTTTAGACATTCAGACCCTTTTCTCAGTACATTGTTGAAGCAACTTTGGCAGCGATTACAGCATCGAGTCTACCTGGGTATGACGCTACAAGCTTGGCACACATGTATTTGGGGAGTTTTTCCCATTCTTCTCTGCAGATCCTCTCAAGCTCTGTCAAGTTGGATGGGGAGCGTTGCTGCACAGCTATTTTCAGGTCTCTCCAGAGATGTTCGATCGGGTTCAAGTCCGGACTCTGGCTGGGCCACTCAAGAACATTCAGAGACTTGTCCCGAAGCCACTCCTGCGCTGTCTTGGCTGTGTGCTTAGGGTCATTGTCCTGTTGGAAGGTGAACCTTTGCCCTAGGCTGGAGCAGATTTTCAAAGAAGGATCTCTCTGAACGTTGCTCCGTTCATCTTTGCCTACGATCCTGACTAGTCTCCCAGTCCCTGCCGCTGAAAAACATTCCCACAGCATGATGCTGCCACTACCATGCTCCACCAAAGGGATGGTGCCAGGTTTCCTCCAGACATGACGCTTGGCATTTAAGCCAAAGAGTTCAATATTGGTTTCATCAGACCAGAGAATCTTGTTTCTCATGGTTTGAGTCTTTAGGTGCCTTTTGGCAAACTCCAAACGGGCTGTCATGTGCCTTTTTACTGAGGAGGGGCTTCCATCTGGCCATTCTACCATAAAAGCCTGATTGGTAGAGTGCTGCAGAGATGGTTGTCCTTCTGCAAGGTTCTCCATCTCCACAGAGGAACTCTAGAGCTCTAGCAGAGTAACCATCAGGTTCTTGGTCACCTCCCTGACCAAGGCCCTTCTGCCTTGATTGCTCAGTTTGAGAGGAATACCATCTCTAGGAAGAGTCTTTGTGGTTCCAAACTTCTTCCAGTTAAGAATGATAGAGGCCACTGTGTTCTTGGGGACCTTCAATGCTGCAGAAATATTTTGGTACCCTTCCTTTCTACGGACAATTCCTTCGACCTCATGGCTTGGTTTTTGCTCTGACATGCACTGTCAACCGTGGGACCTTATATAGACAGGCGTTTGCCTCTCCAAATCATGTCCAATCAATTGAATTTACTACAGGTGGACTCCAATGAAGTTGTAGAAACATATCAAGGATGATCAATGGAAACAGGCTGCACCTGAGCTCAATTTCGAGTCACATAGCAAAGGGTCTGAATACTTATGTAAATACGTTTTTTATTTGTAATACATTTGCGGAAAATTTCTAAAATACAGTTTTTGCTTTGTCATTATGGGCTATTGTGTGTAGATTGATGAGAATTTCGAAAAATCTATTTTAGAATAAGGCTGTAACGTAACAAAATGTGTTTAAAGTCAAGGGGTCTGGATACTTTTCGAAGGCGTTGTAATTGTTATTACAGTTTAAGTGGTAAGTTAATTAGTGTGTTAAACATCAAAAGTTGGTCATAACAAAATACCTAGAACTGAAAGAACGGGGTTCTGTTCTGACACTAACACATTGTATTGTCTACAAAACAGGACTGAAGCTTTCAACTGTTTTGTTTGCTCTTACGCTTTAAAGGGATAGTTCAAGATTTTGCTAACTAAGCCCTTTTTCTACTTACCCAGAGTCTGAACTTATGAATACCATTTTTATGTTCCTGTGTGCAGTGTGAAGGACATTTAAGGTACTTTCCCAAGCCATTGCTAGCATTAGCGCAACCTTCAACTTTCTTCACACTGCATACAGAAACATACAAATAGTATCCATGAGTTCACCTGAACCTGGGTAAGTAGAAAAAATTACTTAATTGCCAACGTGTCGAACGATCCCTTTAAACTGCATGAGTCATATGTCGAAAAGGTGCCCTAGTTAAGAGAGAGTAACAGCTCATATGGATTGTGACTCATGCTTCCATTTTATTCTCTCTGCACACAGAGCCAAGTATTTAAAACCTGATAATGACACAACCATTGATTAAAGCTAAGGCTCTGTGAGCTGGCTCACTGTAGATATCACATTCCTAACAGTACTTAAAGTCAGATGTCACTGTCAGAATGGCATGTTACAGCAGCACCAAATCATTTTTTTTTACCTCATAGCTAATATGAATTGTGGGAGTGAGGGAGAGGTTTCCCACCAATGTTACCCCATCAGCTAAATCACACAAAATGTTGCCTGCATGCCTGCCTCTCTCTCTCTCTGTTTCTCTCAGTCTGTCTCTGTGCACCATATGACATTCTTGTGCTGAGAGCCCACGCTTTTGTACTTTTTGAATGTCTTTAGGGTACCAGAACCACATCGGATAGGCTTATTATAAAGAGTGGACTTGGACCCTCTCTCATCCTTTCTCTTCTCTTCCCAGTCTCTCTTTTTCTCCTTTGGGTTAGCCGCCCTGCCATTTAGGATGCTCCGTCTTCTCCTCTGTTCCCCTTGCAAAAGAGGACATAATCCCATTGTAACTGCTGCCCGGGTCAGAGACAAAACTGAGCATAAACAAAGATAGAGAGGAGTGATGGGAGCCTCTAATCAGGTTTGCCCTGTTAGTCCCGCTCCATCCGCCTGAAACCGCCTGGACGGCCGTCCAGAACATCATTCCCTGCTGCATCCCTCTTTATGTTGTAAAATAATACTCAACGTGTACACTATAGACAGTGCTGACTAGGGTTTGGCCGCCAGTGAACTCAATTATGTTCATAATTTCAGAATGACAACCAAGCAAAAATGTCAGAGTGATAACAGTGTTTAAGGAACGTTTCACACATACGGTGTGTGTGCGCGAGTGCTCCGTGTGCGTTTGTGTGTGTGCGTGTGCCCGGTAGGAGGAAGTCTCGGGCATTAAATCTTTATAAATATGAATTGTTCCAGCTAAGGGCTAGGGAATGTGACCTTTTGCTGTGGCTTGGACAGACCTTCCTCACGCAGCATACAATGAGTCCCAGTTCAAAGTGATCCGACTAGCATTTTGGAGGCCCGTCGTTTCCCTCTGAAAACCCAAAGTTATCTGTACTGTAGGAGAAACTATACAAGAAAGCTCCCAAGCCTACAACATTTTTACTCTCATGGGATTGCTCAACTGGAGCAGCCATACGGCTAAGCAATTGTTCAATTTGATTCATTTGCTTTACAAAACATTTGGTTCTCCAGGCACTATAGTCAGCAGTTAAGGATGGTGGTTTGTATTACAGAGATTCTTGAAAATGAGCTTGTTTATTTACTCTTCTTTCCCGCTAGTAATAGGGCCTGTTCTCACCACCTTTTACATAGAGATTCTGGCATGTTGACAATAGAGACTTGATTGTCGAGCATTTAAATATAGAGGCATGGGGCCACCACAGGTCCTTCTAATGCAGTCCTTGGGAGTTGAGCAATCAAGTCCATTTGGCTCATCACTGAGTCTGCATACATTGGGCTGACATGCATAATTTAACGCTTGCAACCAGTGGATAGTCACTTAGTGGCCGAGGCAGCTAGTGCAGCTAAAAGTTAGAACAATGCAAACCAGTTGACAGAGATATCGAGAAGTATAATGATGCAGGGCATGGTATCAAACTGAAACTCAACACATTTTAGTCAAGTTTTTTATTTATTGCAGACGTTCTTTCTTTATTCTCCTTAAGACCTGTACTGAGTCAACCAGTTAAACCCCCCCGTCGACCATCTTCTCCTCCAACCTCCTCCAACCTCCTGCCAACCTCCCCCATCCTGATCCCTAATAATGGGCCAGGGGACAAAAGATCCCGAGGAGAGAGGGCGAGTGCCCTTGGTTGACGTCACCCAAGCCCACCTCAAAAGGCACCACCACAGGCACATGAAAGCAGTGTTTGGGCCAACTTTAACAGGCCGTCCTGACAGACGTTTACGACCTCCACAGCTCCAGCGGAGCAGCAGCTAAAGCCATCATGGGCCAACCGGGGCATCCCCCTCACCCCGACCCTCTAAACGCAAACAGGGTTTCAGGGAGTTGAAATGAAAAAAAAACACGGGGAGCAGAGCCAGAGCGAAAATACCTGAAACGCCTCCATGTCATTCCAGACCCATTTGATCTTTCGGCGGCCAGAGGATGTGCCGTTCCCATGATCGAAGCGTCAAGGCCCTATGTAGGGATCACAATGCCAAACGACAAGAGCGAGAAGGCTTCGAGACGGTCTGTTCTTGCCCAGGCCTGCAGCATGTCTCAATGCACACACAGGCAACTTCAGTTTGATAAGGCTGGTGGCACTGCATTTCTGAACAACCGCAATTGACGCAGTAGTGGCACGGGGGACCCGTTTACGAAGTCGAAGCAAACGCATTAGTAAAAAAAGAAAACGTATGTTTGTTTACAGGGTGCTTGTTGAGATGTGCAGAATGCCTGTGGTGTGTGAAGGTGCCCAAGGACATTTCACTCAGTCCTGATGAATCATCTCCAGAAGAACATTAACAAGTGGCAGCCGCAGAACAACAGCCGAAACGGAAGGCCCATGAGCTGCCATTGACATGCCGAAAGATGAAGTATTGGCACTGACTAAACAACTCCACTGAAGCTGTTCACTTCTACCCACGTCTGCTTTCAGTGTTCCATCAACAGCTAATAATATGTATTGAATTTGAAATGTAGTTCGAGTTAAGGTTTTCCCACTGCCACACGTAAACGGAATGCCTCTTAGTATTGATCGGCACATTCCTGAAGGTATTCTGAATGATAACAATGATATGGACAGAATGTGATCAATAAACGTTGAATAGGGTTGGCTATAACGACTTTTCGCATTAGTGAGGTCTATACCACATACACTACATGACCAAAAGTATGTGGACACCTGCTCTTCGAAACATCTCATTCCAAAATCATGGGTATTAATATGGTGTTGGTCCCCCCTTTGCTGTTATAACAGCCTCCACTCTTCTGGGAAGGTTTTCCACTAGATTTTGGAACATTAGTGAGGTTGGGCACTGATGTTGGGCAATTAGGCCTGGCTCACAGTCGGCGTTCCAATTCATCCCAAAGGTGTTTGATGGGGTTGAGGTCAGGGCTCTGGGCAGGCCAGTCAAGTTCTTCACACCGATCTCAACAAACCATTTCTGTATGGACCTCGCTTTGTGCACAGGGGCATTGTCATGCTGAAACAGGAAAGTTGCCACAAAGTCGGAAGAACAGAATTGTCTAGAATGTCATTGTATGCTGTAGTGTTAATATTTCCCTTCACTGGAATTAAGGGGCCTAGCCCAAAACATGAAAAACAGCCCCAGACCATTATTCCACCTCCACCAAGCTTTGGGCAGGTAGCGTTCTCCTGGCATCCGCCAAACCCATATTCGTCCGTCGGACTGCCAGATGGTGGCATCCTATGGCGGTGCCATGTTGAAAGTCACTGAGCTCTTCAGTAAGGCCATTCTACTGCCAATGTTTGTCTATGGAGATTGCATGGCTGTGTGCTCAGTATTATACAACTGTCATCTTATTTTTGCTTTGCTTGTTGCTGCAATGTTTTATAGACCACATGTTTACCTCCACACACCCCATAACTAACATGTGAAGACGTAGGATTGTGCTACGTGTAGGTCTGTGTGTTCTACATTTCTTTTGACAGAAACAAGTAGCACCTGTTCCTTTGATATGTCTTATCCATGCCTCAGACCCCAGTCCAGGCTCATATCACAGGAAACCATCACATGACTAATTCAACTCCGCTGTAGAGTGTGTTTGCTGGTACCATTCCCATTTAGATCGTGTACAGACAGTCCAAAAATAACAAAGATCCGAACTCACAGTTCAACATTTATGTGTTGTTGATACACGGAAAAGGTACATTGTGTGTTGGATGACGAATGTCAGTCTTTGTGAAGGTAGACAGCAGAGTTCTGATGTATGCCTATGACAGTTCAGTATTTACCTACAGTAGCCTACTTACCTAGTCCATTGCATCAAATTCCATTTTTCAATGAAACGAAGAAACTCTTCACAAACCCACCTCCTACTTCCTGAACTTTATCAAAACACTCATCTCGAAGAATGGAGGTCCCCATACACTCATGCTTTCAATTATGAAATTAAGGGCACTTTGGTGACCGCTTTTGGCTTTACTGACATTTCACTGCCCTGGGCTTAGGTCTCCCCAACACATACAAGGAGGCAAATGCAAAAAACGTTTGAAAACCTCTTATTGCCATCCTCAGGCGAATGTGCTCGACTGGCTCAATGTTCCCTCACCCATAGCCGATACCTAGTCTTATGTTAAGCATTCCTCCACTGGAAAATGTGCAATAAATGGCCACCAGGCACTCTATATTACTGTAGCAGTATGGTGCACGGTGGTTGCATGGGTCCCCTGGTCGGATTCACCTGAGGTCTCTGAATATGGCTACCGCAAACTGACTGGACGTACCGACTGACTGGATGTGCACATTCTCTGGGGTTCTTAACTAGATGGACACATTTTATCAGCAAAACCATTCCACCCATCCACACACACCCAACACACATGTAGGAAGCCTTAAGCAAACGTAATCTTGATATATTCGGCTGCACATGCTTTTTTTTTTGTTCTCTCTCGCCAGTGCCTCTCCACGTGTGTTCCCGAAAGAGACGAATGACATCAACATGAATAATTTTCAAGAATGGGAGAAAAAGTAAACCGTGACTTCCAAAATCTGTGCACCTAGGCCCCCCGTCACCATAGGAACAGGTCTGTTGTTATTTTTGGCCATCACGATCAATCTTACTATATCCTGGAGGACTTGGATAAGGGGGGTGGGCTGTGGCGGTATAGCCAGACATGTTCCACCCCTCCAAAAGAAGTTCAGTGCTCCAGCAGAGTTTGATGGGTATTTAATGGGGGAGGGTGCTTTTCATCTGGCCCCGAGTTTAGGGGGAACCCTTCTCGTTTTCTCATATTCCCACCCTCAGTTGCTCACAAAGCCTCTTTAAGTGGTTTCAGATTCTATACTATGTCCTGGGCACCATCTCAACATGTGCTAAGTTGGGTTGGAGGGACAGGGGGCTGGTCTGCCCTGAGAATAGCAGGTAAATGCAAAAAAAAAACACAGATTTAATGTCTGTGTGCACAGTCTGGTACCCATTATGTTGTACCCATTATCCGATGTGATGGCTGTCCACTGAAAAGCCTCCCTTTTTCTTACCCCATGGCTGCATACAATGCCTGAAATTCAGGTTCAAACACATTATTTGCATCACTTTAGTATGAAGTTCTTACACACTTCAACATACTAAGTAGACACACCTGCATGCACACGCACACACACATGCACAAGGAGGAAAAGGGCTTTAGTTTAGTTGATTTTACAGCATCCATACCTCAGACCTCTATCAAATACAGCAGGCAACCTTCATAATGGCAGCAAAATAGTTAAGAAAATAGTTTTACCCATGAATCATTAGGTCAGTGACCATGAAAGCACTTCATGGGTTGACCTAAAGTGCCACTTTGAACTCATGCCAACATCAGCGGGCTCACTTTAACTAGACAGAAAGCCACACTCCAATTAGACTAATTGGCATACCCCTTACCTCCAATCGCTGCCCCTGATGAACTAATTAGAGCGTTATCAACTCCTCTCAAACAAGCAACAATTAAGGACATTTCACTCACTGATTTCTCTTTGTAAACTGCAGCGTATGTAAGATGACTATTATGTGGTCTCTGGTGAGCTGATCTCTTGACGGCAAATGAGGATGTCCGTATTAAAAAGTCACACGCATACTACAGAGAAATCTACGATGATGATTTCCTATCTTCATTTTGTCTAATGGGGTAGATCGAAGACACATGACCCCACTTACCTTTACAAAAAGGCTCCAACACAATTATAGCATGCATGTTTGACGCTCATAGATCGGGTAGTACCTTGGGGCTCTGTCTAACATGACACAGGGCTATAATTACAGTTCAGGTTACTTTTCTTCACCAACCTGACTGAGGCATGTGAGGCACTTCCTCTCCCCTCAGAGCAGAGGCGGGAGGTTCCTGTTCATCAGGGCCACCACACTACGGCCCCTGGCCAAGGTCACCTGTCATACCACCACTTCCGGGCTCAACCACACGGCCCTGGAGCTGTCTGCTGCATGGGGGACATGCCAAACCGTAGAAGCCATGCTATACCAAGTAAGCCTATCTATATCCATCTGCCAAAGGGCTCTGTCACTTCCATGTTTTACTACATGGGGTTGTTAGTCCAACTTCTTCTGCCTGATTCTAGTTAGCTAGCTATGTGTCCTGATTTCCCTGTGTACAAAAGATGCAGGTCTGTGTGGCATTTGTAGTGTTTGGAGGATGCTACATTGATGCATAACAAATCATTTCCTGATGTATAGTTTTGGCTACCATATTCAATTTATCCAATCGTATTTTAGAATGGCCAATAATTCATCCCAATTTCATGGAAGCCACGGTTAGTATGTTGTATCTACCCTGAGAGGATGAGATACCTAGAGGAAACCAGAAGAGCCTGTTTTACCGCTTATCAAAAATGGTTAAGGCATGCTTTGCAATCATAACAACTAGATTGCAAACAGATAGAAATATGTTAGATGTTAAGAACCCCTATGTAATCCATACCTTGCAAATACAGGCCCATGTGAGGGAAAATGCACGACTTTTCAGCTTCTATCCAGGGTTGGGGAATATGGACTTGGCTGTCAGATAGCATTTGCGTGTTTTAGAGTTCTACTCTTTATTGATCTATGGCATCAGTCGCTTCATCGACTTGGCCTCTGAAGATCTGCACATGGCCTGTCTCTACGCTTTTCTCTGCTTATATCATAATCAGGATAACTGGGTGTATGTTTTGTCCTTATTGATTAATCTTCCACTAATATGTGTCTAGATCTGGTTTTGAGAAGAGCATTTGCTGTCAAGAAAAGGCGGGCTGAGTCATTGACCTCTGTTCCCAAGCAGAGGTGATTACATGGTAATGAGCTGTGGGCTAAATCCGGTTACTTATGTTTGAAACAGATCAATACATATTGTATTCATAGACCATTATATTTCACTACAACAGATATATCAATATCAATTTGACCCCCCCCCCCCCCCCCCCCCCCCCCCCCCCCCCCCCCCCCCCCCCCCCCGGAACTCCATGTCCATCACCCCCCCCCCCCTTGAAATTTCAGAACCTGAATACAGTAGCAGTACTTGATGAAAGTTATGCTTCTCATCTGTTTTTGTCTGTGAAGGCCAATATAAACTCAGCAAAAACTTTCAACTGCGTTTATATTTGTATGAACATAGGATTCAACAACTGAGACATGAACTGAACAAGTTCCACAGACATGTTGTCACGTTGTTCGGAATAATGATGATCGGACCAAGCCGCCGCGTGCATAGAGTTCCATAAGTTTAATAAAGAAACTCACCAAAACAATACAGAACAATAACGAAACGTGAAGTGATGGAGCGCTCACAGGCACAACACAAAAACAAACAATATCCCATAACCCACAGGTGGGAAAAATGCAACTTAAGTATGATTAGAGACAACTGCCTCTAATTGGGAATCATACACATTACCCCAACATAGAAAATAACACCTAGAACCCCACATAGAAAATATAATCTAGACTATGCTTTCTATGGTCAGGACATGACAGTTAATTGGTAATTGCCTACCGTCTGTAAGCTGTTAGTGTCTTCACGACCGTTCCACAGGTGCATGTTCATTCATTGTTTATGGTTCATTGAACAAGCATGGGAAACAGTGTTTAAACCCTTTACAATGAAGATCTGTTAATTCGTAAAAATCCAAATAACTTATCTTTGAAAGACAGGGTCTTGAAAAAGGGACGTTTCTTTTTTTGCTGAGTTTATATCTTTATTTTCTAGACCAAAAGGCAAATTAAAAAAGCATTTCCAGAAGAAACAACAGAGTTGTGCTCCGGCCCCCTGCTAACTGCAGCATTTATATAGGCCCCTTGTCATTTGTCTGGCTTTGCTGCCCCACTCAAGGACAAATAAACACTCGGTGTCTCTAGGGAAGATGAAAGGGAAATGTTCAAGATGGGGGCATTGTAAAATATGGGTTGTTTATGAATTCGAAGGACCAATAAAAAAGGATAGAAAAAACTTAGGTGCTGGATTTTAGGCCGGTAGCAACCACCACGGGGTGTCCGCTCAGAACACGAGGAAGCAGTAGTTCCAGTTCAAGGATTTAATGAAGACACATACATACATACATACATACATACATACATACATACATACATACATACATACATACATACATACATACACCACTCTCTCTTAAACTAATTGTGGTTCTGTAAAGAAAAGAGGAGAACTTAGGCTATGGCACAGTATGGGGAAAATATATGCCTGTTTGCATGTCAACAACTAAAAAGTCTATGTGGACCCAAACACGTGCTAGATGCACAAAGAACAATAGAGCAATGTAGAAATATCTACACATTTTAAACAACAAACGTGAGCGATCTACAGCCGAAAATAGCCTAGATAAATGCTAACAAATGCTAATCGCTAATAAGCATGCTAAATATTAATGCATTCTGGACGACAATGCTAATGCGAACCCTAGCGGGAGTACGCAAGCTAGCAAGTTTAACACAAATGGGAGATATTTACAATAGACACTATTTAGCTCCAAACAACAAGACATCAGGATTTTGGCAAAGAAAAGCAATTTCTTCTAAATAGATAAAATAAGCAGGACAGAAAACAGGTTGATCATCAGAATGGAAAATATAGACTGCCTGAGGCCCTGCCTGTCAGGTATTACCTCAAGTTCCGGGAAAAAAAGCTGCTTATTGGCTAATAAAAAGGATGATGATTGGTGTGACCTTGTTCCAATAGGAAAACCAAAAGAAAGTTGGGGTCTTGGAAAGGAGATGAGCTGGCCGTTTTAACAGCCATGCTCCACTTAGGTGGTGTTTGCAATAGCTTTCTATGGATGCTTTGAGTGCGGCTGGGATGGGATCATTCAGTAGGATGAAGTTTGAAATCCCCCGGCCCATATTTTTCCTTTTAGATTATAATGATTGTCTGATCAGATATTACTCTCAGAGGGAATAGAGAGAGCGTGAACGTACCACTAACCACCCCACCAAGAGTCAGTATGAAATGGTGATGTTAAAGGAGGAGGAAGAGGAAGAGCGGTGGGAACAGATGGCAAAGACCAGTGGAAAACGGAATAGCCAGACCGTGTCTACTCTATCGAAGAGCGCGGGTGCCACTTGAGCCTTGTCCGCAACTATTTTGTGGCACACGCTCAAAGCCTCTGGTTCTCCCCCTCCATCGTCCTGTGAGTCAGTATTTCGGCCTGTCTCTGCGTGCCCCTCACCACATCAAGAGTACAGGAAATGCACAAAGCATGTTGTTACATCCCGGTAAGACATACCCCTCAATCGTCCTGATGTGTGGAAAGAAACTAATTTAAACAAACTATAAAGGTGCCAAACAGGTTGCCCCTCAAGGAGTAAACAACTTCAAAGTTTTCAATACTTGTCATGGAGCTAAGTGAGAGTCAACCATTGTTGGGAATCATCAGAAAAGGGATGTCTCTACCATGCATGATCTGAAAGACTGACCTTCCGGAACCAATAAGCTATCTTGCATACTTTCACTTTATCATTCAAGTGTCCTGTTTGTGTCTCTGTGATAAGGTCGATCTGATAGCCATGCTACACAGGCCTTGTGTCCCATGCTCATTCTGTCACTGTCCGGCCAATGATCCTACAAAGGAGACTCATACACTGCAGCTGACGACATTAATTAAGGTCAATTTCAGCATTTATATTGGTCTTTCGAAAGCATCTTAGCAAGGACTTCAAAGTACTGAGGTAAAGCCAGTTTCAAAATAACTGTCGTATGTCGCCACAAATTATGAGAAAATGGACATGACTCAAGATACAGTTTCTAAAATAGCAGCTAGATTGAATATGATAAACAACAATTCAATAAAAAAGCAATTTTATTTCATTAATATCAACCCGTTAGTGTTCAACAGACCTTTGCTACCAAGCTATACCATGCTGTGACTCCATATCTCCATAACTTCTCCCCCACAGGCCAGGGGAAGGCAAACAAACGTAGTTTCTACTTGGAACCCTGGTCCTCTGAAAGAAAAAGTTTTTGAGACGCTGTAGTCTAAGAAAGTCAAGTTGATTATAATACAATTTTCCACCGTGCACACAGTCCTCCTCCTCCTGCCACCGCCATCCTCCATTTTTATGATTTGTTTCTGGGAGCTGTTTCAATAGTAACAGCTAGACGGCCCAGAATGCCTGTGGCGGGCTCACTTCCTCCCTCGGTGCCCCTAACTCATCACTGATTGGCCCTGCCGCCTTTCATCGGAGCTCAGGCCGTAATCAGAGGGGCTGGTGTGTGTGTGTGTGTGTGTTAGCAGTCTTGCCAGCCTGGGGGGGCCAGCCAGCCGTTGCTCTCTCCCTATATGCACGCACACTTACACACTCACACACATTTGGCAGCTAGACTAACAGTGACATCACATGCATTCAGTCACATAATCAGACACATAATCAGACTCATACTCTCCAACAGACACACACAAGCACATGCACATACACTCCATGAACACACACTTTTTTTTTACATACAGTGAAATCTTTTATTTGCAGTGATTCCATAGAATGGGAATACATCAGGAGGTCTAGCATTGCTAATACATTGTTATACTATAATTAGGTTGTCCAATCAAAAAACACATATTTTGAGCAATGGGTAAATAATAATACTTTTTTTTAAAGAATCCTCTAAGAAAAACAATGGTCTAAACCTCATGTCTCCATCATAATCCGTTCAAAAGGTATTGGAGTTTTTTTTACCCTTGTAGGATGGCCAGAAATAGGGTGACTAAATCAATGGAGGCCAAATGGTAAAACAAATCTGGAAAATTGCATTCAAGTCAGCTATGCTGGATTCTGTGCAAGAATTAAGGTTACTTAATACCTTTCCCGTTGCGCTCGTCATTTTCCCCTCTCAAATCCGCAGGACATAAAACAATAGAGAGGTAAGATGGATATCGATTTTGAGACGTGACGTAGTATTTTCATGTTTTGGTATACGCTTTTCAAATTAAGCCGGAGATTCGAAGATTTCTCACAAAAACAAGCGTGTCTCTGTGAAATTTCGACGGAGCACCGAGTGCACACCAACGTTTTTTTCCCCCAAAGCCTTTTACATTTCACTTAGCTTGTGTCATGCTAATTTAGCTTTTTGATACCCGCAGAAACAACTTTGAAGACGACAACCACAAAATGTAAAATCCTCAAGAAACCTGCACCACAATGTCAACAGAGCTCGGTGCTTATCGGATGTATTAGTGTTACGATCTACTAGGTGTGGTGGGTGGAATCAGGCGCAGAGAGCAGGGTTCAGTCGTTTTCCTCAGATTTATTCCCCAGCGCAACAAAAACAGTCACGCCAACACACAGGGCGTAAATACGTTGCTAGTCCAAAACAACAACAGGACTAAACAGTCCGGAGAATAAATACAATAATAAATCACACCAACAAAACACAGAGTAACAAAAACAAGCCCGCACAAAAACCCAGCGGGCCTAGTGCCCTTAAATACCCTACAAACAAATCCTAATACAAAACAGGTGTACCCAATTAACCAATAACCCAAAACAAACGGAAAGGGAATCGATGGCAGCTAATAGGCCGGCGACGACGACCGCCGAGCACCGCCCGAACAGGAAGAGGCACCAACCTCGGCGAGGTTCGTGACAGTACCCCCCCCCCCCTGACGCGCGGCTCCCGCAGCGCGCCGACCCCGGCCTCGAGGACGACCCGGAGGACGAGGCGCAGGGCGATCCGGGTGGAGGCGATGGAAATCCCTCAAGAGGGAAGGATCTAAAATGTCCCTCCCCGGTACCCAGCACCTCTCCTCCGGACCGTACCCCTCCCAGTCCACGAGGTACTGCAGGCCCCTCACCCGGCGTCTCGAGTCCAGAATAGCTCGTACTGTGTACGCCGGGGACCCCTCGATGTCCAGAGGGGGTGGAGGGACCTCCGGTACCTCACTGTCTTGTAGGGGACCAGCTACCACCGGCCTGAGGAGAGACACATGAAACGAGGGGTTAATACGATAATAAGAGGGAAGTTGCAATCTATAACACACCTCGTTTATCCTCCTCAGGACTTTAAATGGCCCCACACACTGCGGCCCCAGCTTCCGGCAGGGCAGGCGGAGGGACAGGTTTCGGGTCGAGAGCCAGACCCTGTCCCCTGGTGCGAACACCGGGGCCTCACTGCGGTGGCGGTCAGCGTCTCTCTTCTGCCGTTCACTGGCCTGCCTGAGAGAATCCTGGACTGCCCGCCAGGTCTCTCTAGAGCGCTGTACCCACTCCTCCACCGCAGGAGCCTCGGTCTGACTCTGATGCCACGGAGCCAGGACCGGCTGGTAACCCAGTACACATTCGAATGGCGACATATTCGTGGACGAATGCCGAAGAGAATTCTGGGCTAACTCTGCCCATGGGACGTACCTTGCCCATTCTCCTGGCCGGTCCTGGCAATACGACCTCAGAAACCTGCCCACTTCCTGGTTTACTCTCTCCACCTGCCCATTACTTTCGGGGTGATAACCAGAGGTAAGGCTGACCGAGATCCCCAGACGCTCCATAAACGCCTTCCAAACCCGAGATGTGAACTGGGGACCCCGATCGGAGACGATATCCTCTGGGACCCCATAGTGCCGGAAGACGTGGGTAAAAAGAGCCTCTGCAGTCTGTAGGGCCGTAGGGAGACCAGGCAATGGAAGGAGACGGCAGGACTTAGAGAACCGATCCACAACGACCAGAACGGTAGTGTTCCCCTGAGAAGGGGGAAGATCAGTAAGGAAATCTACCGAGAGATGGGACCATGGCCGTTGTGGAATCGGGAGGGGCTGTAACTTCCCTCTAGGAAGGTGCCTAGGAGCCTTACTCTGGGCGCATACCGAACAGGAAGAGACATAGAGCCTCACATCCCTAGCTAAGGTGGGCCACCAGTATTTCCCTCTAAGACCCCGCACTGTCCTATCGATCCCCGGATGACCCGCAGACGGTAGTGTGTGAGCCCACCGAATCAACTTATCACGAACACCAAGCGGTACGTAACTTCTGCCAGTCGGACACTGTGCAGGCGCAGGTTCAACCCTCAACGCCCGCTCGATGTCCGCGTCCACCTCCCATACCACTGGGGCCACCAGCCGAGAAGCAGGAAGGATGGGAGTGGGTTCGATAGACCGGTCCTCAGTGTCATAGAGACGGGACAGCGCGTCGGCCTTAGTGTTGAGGGAACCTGGTCTGTAAGAGATCGTAAATCTAAAACGTGTAAAGAACATGGCCCACCTAGCCTGGCGCGGATTCAGTCTCCTCGCTGCACGAATATACTCCAGATTACGGTGATCAGTCCAGATGAGAAAAGGGTGTTTAGCCCCCTCTAGCCAGTGTCTCCACACCTTCAGGGCCTTTACCATAGCTAGTAACTCCCGGTCCCCCACATCATAGTTCCGCTCTGCCGGACCCAGCTTCTTAGAAAAGAAAGCGCAGGGACGGAGCTTCGGTGGCGTACCCGAGCGCTGAGACAGCACGGCTCCAACCCCAGCCTCGGACGCATCCACCTCCACTATGAATGCTAACGAAGGGTCCGGATGCGCCAACACGGGAGCCCCAGTGAACAGTGCCTTCAACTGGTTGAAGGCTCCATCAGCCTCTGCTGACCACCGCAAACGCACCGGCCCTCCCTTCAGCAGTGAGGTAATGGGCGCCGCTACTTGGCCAAAACCCCGGATAAACCTCCGGTAGTAATTGGCAAACCCTAAAAACCGCTGCACCTCCTTTACCGTGGTCGGAGTCGGCCAATTACGCACGGCATTAACGCGGTCACACTCCATCATCATCCCCGAGCTGGAAATGCGATAACCCAGGAAGGAAACGGCTGGTTTGGAAAACACACATTTCTCAGCCTTGACGTATAGGTCATGCTCCAGCAGTCGCCCAAGAACCTTGCGCACCAGGGAAACATGCGCGGCGCGTGTGGCAGAATAAATCAAGATGTCATCAATATAGACTACCACACCCTGCCCGTGCAAGTCCCTGAGAATCTCATCTACAAAGGATTGAAAGACGGCTGGAGCATTTTTCAACCCATACGGCATGACGAGGTACTCATAGTGGCCTGATGTGGTACTAAACGCTGTTTTCCACTCGTCTCCTCCCCGAATACGCACCAGATTATACGCGCTCCTGAGGTCCAGTTTTGTGAAGAAACGCGCTCCGTGGAATGATTCCACCGCCGTAGCGATGAGAGGTAGCGGATAACTAAAACCCACTGATCGAATTGAGACCTCGATAATCAATGCACGGACGCAGACCTCCCTCCTTTTTCCTCACAAAAAAGAAACTCGAGGAGACGGGTGACATGGAGGGCCGAATGTACCCCTGTCTCAGAGCTTCCGTGACATATGTTTCCATAGCCAGCGTCTCCTCCTGTGACAGTGGGTACACATGACTCCGGGGAAGTGCAGCGTTCTCCAGGAGGTTTATCACGCAATCCCACCGTCGATGGGGTGGTAATTTGGTCGCTTTCCTCTTACTAAAAGCGATAGCCAAATCGGCATATTCTGGGGGAATGCGCACGGTGGAAACCTGGTCTGGACTCTCCACCGTCGTGGCACCGATGGAAACTCCTAAACACCTCTCTGAACACTCGTCTGACCACCCCTTAAGAGCCCCCTGTTTCCAGGAAATAAGGGGATTGTGAATAGCCAGCCAGGGAACCCCCAACACCACCGGAAACCCAGGTGAATCAATAAGGTAGAAACTGATCCTCTCCCTATGATTCCCCTGCGTTACCATGTCCAGCGGAATCGTGGCCTCCCTGACCAGCCCTGACCCTAGCGGTCGGCTATCTAAGGAGTGCACGGGGACAGGTGGGTCTATCTGCACTAACGGAATACCCAATTTACGGGCGAGTCCACGATCCATAAAGCTCACAGCTGCGCCTGAATCGACTAGCGCCTTATGCTGAAGAGAGGGGAAAAATGCAGGGAAAAAAATTAACAAAAACATGTGACCAACAGGGAGCTCTGGGTGAGTTTGGTGCTTACTCACCTGGGGTGGCCGAGGAGCGCTCTGCCGACCATCTCGACTCCCAGAGGGACTCCTCCAACACCGGTCCGAAGTGTGTCCTCTCCGTCCACAATAGGAGCAGGAGGAGCCCCCTCTGATCCCCCTAGATGCAGCTCCTCCCAACTCCATCGGAGTGGGAGTGGGAGAGCTGGACGGTGGAATTAACAGGACCCCTTCTGAACGCCCGCGGGCAGCTAGCAGGTTGTCCAATCGAATAGACATGTCTATTAGTTCATCCAGGGAGAGAGTTGTGTCCCTGCAAGCCAGCTCCTGGCGGACGTCCTCCCGGAGACTACACCGGTAATGGTCCATCAGGGCCCTGTCATTCCACCCAGCACCAGCAGCTAGGGTCCTAAACTCCAACGCGAAGTCCTGCGCGCTCCTCGTCTCCTGTCTGAGGTGGAACAGTCGCTCACCCGCCGCTTTACCCTCTGGTGGATGATCGAACACTGCTCGGAAACGGCGAGTGAACTCCAGGTAGTTGTCCCGAGCTGAGTCTGGACTGTTCCAGACTGCGTTAGCCCAGTCCAGGGCCCTGCCCGTTAAACAGGAGACGAGGAGGCTCACACTCTCCTCACCCGAGGGAGCCGGACGCACGGTAGCCAGGTAGAGCTCCAGCTGGAGCAAAAATCCCTGGCACCCAGCAGCCGCTCCATCGTACTCCCTCGGGGGGGAGAGACGTAGTGCGCCGGACCCAGAGGACGATGTAGGTGGAGTAGGTGGTGTCGGGAGTGGGGGAGCTGGGGTAGATGTCGGGAGACCACTCCGCTCCCATCGTTCCATCCTCTCCATCATCTGGTCCATCGCGGTACCAATCCGATGGAGGACAGCTGTATGGTGATGAACGCGCTCCTCCATAGTGGGGAGAGGAGTGGTCGCTGCTCCTGCTGACTCCATTTCAGGTGGTGCGGGCTTCTGTTACGATCTACTAGGTGTGGTGGGTGGAATCAGGCGCAGAGAGCAGGGTTCAGTCGTTTTCCTCAGATTTATTCCCCAGCGCAACAAAAACAGTCACGCCAACACACAGGGCGTAAATACGTTGCTAGTCCAAAACAACAACAGGACTAAACAGTCCGGAGAATAAATACAATAATAAATCACACCAACAAAACACAGAGTAACAAAAACAAGCCCGCACAAAAACCCAGCGGGCCTAGTGCCCTTAAATACCCTACAAACAAATCCTAATACAAAACAGGTGTACCCAATTAACCAATAACCCAAAACAAACGGAAAGGGAATCGATGGCAGCTAATAGGCCGGCGACGACGACCGCCGAGCACCGCCCGAACAGGAAGAGGCACCAACCTCGGCGAGGTTCGTGACAATTAGGTTACAAAATCCGACTTTTTTGGGGATATAATGCTAATGATATGTTAGAGAAAGACCCCACTGAACTATTCAGAACATGAATAATCATATTTGTCTTGGTAAAATGTATTTTATAACAGAGTGGGCAGAGTGAGTGGACAGCCTACTATAATACTGTTGAACTTAGTTCAAGTATACAAAACAAGGGTAAAGATGTCCCTCACACACAGTCCTGTCTTCTCAAACCTCTTTTATGATCGCTGCTTCTGGTCAGACATGAAAAAAGAAGCCTTGGACAACATGAGCCAGAATATGTTAATCACTGGAACTTCCTGTCAAGGGGGAATAGTGTTTCCTGTTCTGGCACTCATCAATAAGGTCCTCCATTAATCTAGAGAGGATACTGTGTTCACTTCCACAAATTCATTGGTAGGAATGAGAGGTGGGTTTTGCTACAAACATCACCCCTTATAATCGTGTTGGCTACCAGACTACATAGTGGACTGTAAGCTAGTTAATTATATTTTCATCCTTATCCCACAAAGCAGGGGGCCTTACACTACCATATTATTAAGCTTTAAATCTATATAGTGAGTATTAATCTATGAATGTACTTTTTATATGCATCATGAACTTGTTCAAAGCCTTTGCAATATGCCAGGTTTGAGATGGCATATGTGTGCTTAATGAGTACAGGGTCAGGGGCCACAGTCTTCCAGAGAGTACACTGGCTGGAACTGTAGCCCCTGTCACTCCAATGTCCACTTCCCCGTTCAACTGCTAATAGGATCAAACCAAAAAGGTCATGGCCAGAAATCTTCCTGGGCATTAATGCTGAACGCGCGCCACCCTGGCCCATCTGCCCAAGAAGGGAGTCCGAATGGTCCCCTCGAGGATTACGTGTGTGATGGGCCTGTTGTGTTTGTTGCTGGGCAGGGGGTGTCCATCTAAGTGCGGATGGGGTATGGATTATATGTAATTACACAGCAGATGATCCCGAGTTAAGTTTCCATTGTTCGCTCTTGACTTTCGAGGTGACACATCCAGGTGGATTATCCCCCCTCATAGCTACAAATCCAGCAGCCGGAGATGGGGACAGTCCTTGTGTCCGCTCCATCCTGGCCCAGGGAGCACACTACCCAGCTAACTACTTAGTCCCTGGGATTTGGCCCTACTTGATTAGCAGGATAGACCTTTATGGCGCTCAAATGGCAGACAACTAATTACCCGAAATACTCTCCTGTTGGCAAGTTATTCAAGGACCATCTATCTACCGGTCATATTTGAATAGAAATGAGTGGAAATTGAGGTGTTTGTGTGACTTCGGGAATTACAGATGAACTAAATTGTCCTAGTATTCAGATGGGTTTTGTATTCTACACTGTTCAACAAGTTTCCCAATCAGAGACCCAAACTATTCTAATGTTAATGAACAACACATTTTTTTTTTATAGTTAGAAAGACAGAAGGAGAAAGAATGAGTGGGCTGGAGGACAGGAAAAAGAAAAGTGGACATTTGTCAACTTGAGTAGTTCTTGCTTCTCCTCTCCAAGCTCCCTCGTTGCTGGCCGGTCCCTGGCAATTGTCTGGAGTTCTTTAGTGCTTTTTTCCCTGCAGTGCTATGTGACCCCTGACCCTCCTCTTTGTGCCCGTGTTCAGTGTTTTTAGTCCTGGTGCCTCTGAACTGCTCTCTCTCTTTATCACATACTTGCCCACTAGAAGATGATAAAAGAGAGGGGAAGGACAATTCTGGTTCCCTTTTTCTTTCCCATCCCATCTGATTCTGCAAGGTTCTACATCTCTAGTAGCCCTTCTAACAAAAACCGATCATTTGGGAAAAGAAACACGACACAGAATATGACAAAGACAAGGAAACAAATCAAGCATTTTAATGAGATGGGAAGTGACCAACAGTTGGGTAGTAGGTAATTGGTAATAGGACCTATTAGTTGGAAGCAAGGAAAGCAAATGTTTTTTTTAGGAAATGTTTTGTCGTTCGCAGGACATTTTTTGTTGTTGTTGTGGAGAGTGAGACTTACCTGGAATAATATGAAAACATACGTTCCATCACTCAAATACATAGCGAAGGGCTGGTGATCCTGGTTCCTTCTGTCTTTATTAATGAGGAGATGAGAGGGGGTGCTTCGGACTTGGGAGGAGGCTTTTAGCGGGAGTTCTGAATTGGGAGCAGGCAGAGTTGGCGGGAGCTGACCCATGATGGCCCTGTCACTCTGGGCCAGTGGATGGGTGGCTGCGAGGAACAATGACACGTCTCTCTCCTTCCAGAGCCATGCTTTGCTCCCGCTCAGCTTGCGTTTCTGTCTGCTACATGACGAAGGCAACCGGCTGCTTGTACATCACGCTTAACACAGTAAGTGCTTGACCATATGAAACGAGCAGCGAATAAGGCACCACATGTTACCCCCATATGACTATCTCAAAGAACATCCTGCAGACATGAACTGCTAGCGTTTGGTTCACATTCTTCTAGGCCAACGCTCCAACCAGGCCAGGGGGAAACAATGCAGAGCCTCATAGGCCCCAGCTGTCCATGGACAGACAGACAGACCCTCATGACCATCGAGAAATCTTACATATCGACGTAACCATCAGGGCTGCTGTATAAGGCTCTGTCACCCAAAAATGTATTATGAGAAAGGGAGCCAAATCATGGTTGTTGGTCATACGAAGTCCATCCAGTTAGTTGGAGTGGTTACGACTGGTTACTGACGTCATATGACCCCGAGAACCCCGGTATGACAATGAAAGGAAGGTGAAAGATCTTGTCAAGTGGCTTCCTCCCTAGATATATGGTTTATACAGGTGGCTGAATGGAGGATGGATAAACACATTTGCAAATAAAGACGAGAGAGAAAACATCCCACATGAATGTCACGGAAAACACTTGGGAGAGACAAGGATCCAAGTGTATTATCAAGGGGAATTAACTGATGGTCTATCACCTAAAATGATATAAAGAAAAATGTTTAAAAAATGATATGAAAAAAAACTCAAACTGTTCAAATAAACAAATCAACATTTGGTGATATTGTGAGGTAAAAGTAAAACCAGACATCAATGTGGAGCGTATAGGAAGTGTTTTTTTTGTTGTAGGGTACTATGATGTCATGTTTATAGGTTTTGTTTTTTGTTTTTTCTCTTCGCAAATGGCTGCCAAGTGCTTTCATGCACATATTTCAAATCCCAAATCATTATCTACCAAAGAAACAATAGTCAAAAGAAAACAATATTTTTACTCTAAAACCTTATTATAAAACCTGAAATAATTAAATGACTATGTCACTGGCTGTAATTCTAATGAAAACTAAAACTCCACATGGACACAATATATGATGTTGGTGGCCATGGCAGGATGGTATATTTGAGTTTCATGTTTTATCAAAACACACATTGTTACGCAAATATATGCGCAGTTTCCTCATTCCTTTGATGAACAATGATTTTCAAGTTTAATCTGAACCTCAACTTTAAGCAAATTCTGCCAAACCGTAGTTCTGACAATAATGTTATCATCTTGCGTGACACATCAGTTTCCTTTGGTGAAATATCTTTATTTCAATTTGTCCTGAGCTAAAGTATGTGACACTGTTGTACATATTTGTACAAGGAATGAACAACTAGCATGATGAACACACTAGCATGCCATACGTACAGAAGAGTCACCCAACAACAACAGACTGTTCTGATGAAGGCTTTCGGAAGTTCCGCTGATAACACAGAACAATACCTCTTACAGCATTAGACTTCATTCAACCCTGTTGTTGGATATGTATAAGCTTTACACATGCCCTCTGTGCTGCTCAAGCAATGGCTCAATCATTGCACAGGAGGGAATCAATCAAATCCCATTAATGTCTCGGTTAAATGATTAAGTGTCCAGATTATAGTATTTCACCGCAGGCTCCAATACTTAGTGGTTGAAACAAGGGCCATGTAAGGCAATAGTTTTTTAATTAGAAATATCAGCGCCCTTATGATCACGTTGAGTGGTAGTCCTGGGCTTGATGTACAGTAATCCATATCGTTAGATGAAATCTACGAGCCCCGTCTCGAACCACAGATGCTGGACACATTGATTATCACACGTCTATGGCTTAACCCCACAGGACACCCTCATTTACCAATAATAATTTTAGATAACATAATGAGAATATCCACAAGCAGCACGGCAGAGTGTTGTTTTAAGGAGAATTGGGAATTAAATCATAAATACTTCATTTAATACTTACACTATTATGTTAAATACTTAATACACTATTAAAAACGTACACTGATGTGCGAGATCCATGTCTCACTCTTCAAATGGCTATCAATGGGTTTATTAGTGAACAACCCAGTAAGTCCCGCCAAGTATCAATCTCAGAGTCCCATATGTCAACGGGGTAGGAACATGAGCATAAGGGATTAACCAAACTCCTGAAATAATGCATGGCCAATGAGCCCAATAGGCTGCTGTGATTACTGGGCTAAGCCCTCAGAAACAATGCAGTGAGAGAGCTAATTCAGGTTGTGCCTGAAGGACGCAGCAGGGCCACTCAGGATTTCTACAAGCCCATGCAGCTTGTTTTGGTTGGCAAGAGATGTAATCGGTTTGGTTATTAGGACCTTACATAGGTGCCAAAATCACCAAGTGTTGTGTAAAGCTCTTGCAATTAAACCTGAGGCTATGTACACTACATGACCAAAAATATGTGGACATCTGCTCGTCGAACCTTTCATTCCATAAATGGGTATTAATATGGAGTTGGTCCCCCCTTTGCTGCTATAACATCCTCCACTCTTCTGGGAATGCTTTCCGCTAGATGTTGGAACATTGCTGTGAGGACTTGCTTCCATTCAGCCATAAGAGCATTAGTGAGGTCGGGCAACTGATTTTGGGCGATTAGGCCTGGCTCGCAGTCGGCTTTCCAATTCATCCCAAAGGTGTTTGAAGGGGTTGAGGTTAGGGCTCTGTGCAGGCCAGTCAAGCTCTTCCACACCGATCTCGATAAACCATTCTGTACGGACCTTGCGTTGTGCACGGGGGCATTGTCATGCTGAAACAGGAATGGGCATTCCCCAAACTGCTGCCACAATGTTGGAAGAATAGAATCGTCTAGAATGTCATTGTATGCTGTAGCATTAATATTTCCATTCACTGGAACTAAGGGGCTTAGCCCGAACCATTAAAAACAGCCCCAGACCATTATTCCTTTTCCACCAAACTTTACAGTTGGCACTATGCACTCGGGCAGGTAGCGTTCTCCTGTCATCCGCCGAACCCAGATTTGTCCGTCGGACTGCCAGATGGTGAAACATGATTCATCATTCCAGAGATCGGTTTTCCAATGCTCCAGAGTCCAATGGCGTTGAGCTTTACACCACTCCATGCGATGCTTGACATTGCGCACGGTGAACGTAAGCTTGTGTGCAGCTGCTCAGCCATGGAAATCCATTTCATGAAGCTCCCGACAAACAGATATTGTGCTGACGTCGCTTCCAGAGGCGGTCTGGAACTAGGTAGTGAGTGTTGCAACCGAGGACAGACGATTTTTATGCGCTACGAGCTTCAGCCCTGGACGGTCCCGTTCTTGTGTGGCCTGCCACTTCACGGCTGAGATGTTTGCTCCAAGACGTTTCCACTTCACAATAACAGCACTTACAGTTGACCGGGGCAGCTCTAGCAGGGCAGAAATTTGACGAAATGACACTAAGTCAATGAGCTCTTCAGTAAGGCCATTCTACTGCCAATGTTTGTCTATGGAGATTGCATGGCGGTGTGCTCGATTTTATACACCTGTCAGCAAAAGGTGTGGCTGAAATAGCCGAATCCACTCATTTGAAGATTTGTCCGTATACTTTTGTATATATGATGTAGCTAGACTAGGTTGGTATATACTCTGACAAATGAAATGGCACTACGACTTCCCATCAGGTGTTTGAGCATTTCAGCAAAGTTGCTTTGTAGATTAGGAGCTGGGAATTGCCAGGGACCTCACGATAAAATATTATCAGACTACTTTGGTGTCGATACAATATGCATTGCGATTCTCAGGATTCCATATGTATTGGAATTCGACACTGTGATTTTATTGCGATTTGGTGTTCCAAACATATTGCTCACCATATGTCTGCTACACAGGGACAAGAGAGAGCCATGAGAAAAAGTTTTGATCCAGCATAAAAGTGCTGAGAACAAATTGGCTCCCTATTTAAAAAGAAGATGCAAGCTATGAAGGAAAAATACAAGAGTTTTGGTACAGCCAGCAAGAGCAAAAATAATATTGCGATATTGTCAAAATGATCTATACGATATACAGTTGAAGTCGGAAGTTTACATACACTTAGGTTGGAGTCATTAAAACTTTTTCAACCACTGCACAAATTTCTTGTTAACAAACTATAGTTTTGGCAGGTCGGTTAGGACAACTATTTTGTGCATGACAGAAGTAATTTTTCCAACAATTGTTTACAGACAGATTATTTCACTTATATTTCACTGTATCACAATTACAGTGGGTCGGAAGTTTACATACACTAAGTTGACTGTGCCTTCAAACCGCTTGGAAAATTCCAGAAAATGATGTCATGGCTTTAGAAGCTTCTGATAGGCTAATTGACATCATTTGAGTCAATTGGAGTTGTACCTGTGGATGTATTTCAAGGCCTACCTTCAAACTCAGTACCTCTTTGCTTGTCATCATGGAAAAAACAAAAGAAATCAGCCAAGACCTACCAAAAAATTGTAGAGCTCCACAAGTCTGTTTCATTCTTGGGAGCAATTTCCAAACGCCTAAATGTACCACGTTCATCTGTACAAACAATAGTATAAACACCATGGGACAACGCAGCCATCATACCGCCCAAGAAGGAGAAACGTTCTGTCTCCAAGAGACGAACGTACTTTGTTGTGAAAAGTGCAAATCAATCCCAGAACAACAGCAAAGAACCTTGTGAAGATGCTGGAGGAAACAGGTACAAAAGTATCAATATCCACAGTAAAACAAGTCCTATATCAACATAACCTGAAAGGCCGCTCAGCAAGGAAGAAGCCACTGCTCCAAAACTGCCATAAAAAAGCCAGACTACGGTTTGCAACTTCACAACTTGGAGAAATGTCCTCTGGTCTGATGAAACAAAAATAGAACTGTTTGGCCATAATGACCATCGTTATGTTTGGAGGAAAAATGGGGAGGCTTGTAAGCTGAAGAACACCATCCCAACCGTGAAGAACGGGGGTGGCAGCATCATGTTGTGGGGGGTGCTTTGCTGCAGGAGGGACTGGTGGACGTCACAAAATAGATGGCATCATGAGGGAGGGAAATTATGTGGATATATTGAAGCAACATCTCAAGACATCAGTCAGGAAGTTAAAGCTTGGTCGCAAATGGGTCTTCCAAATGGACAATGACCCCAAGCATACTTCCAAAGTTGTGGCAAAATGGCTTAAGGACAACAGAGTCAAGGTATTGGGGTGGCCATCACAAAGCCCTGGCATAAATCCCATAGAAAATCTGTGGGCAGAACTGAAAACGCGTGTGCGAGCAAGGAGGCCTACACACCTGACTCAGTTACACCAGCTCTGTCAGGAGGAATGGGCCAAAATTCACCCAACTTCTTGTTGGAAGCTTGTGGAAGGCTACCTGAAACATTTGACCCAAGTTAAACAATTTAAAGGCAATGCTAACAAATACGAATTGATTGTTTGAGGTGGCAGGTACCCTAGTGGTTAGAGCGTTGGACTAGTAACTGAAAGGTTGCAAGATCAAATCCTGAGCTGACAAGGTAAAAAAAATCTGTTGTTCTGCCCCTGAACAAGGCAGTTAACCCACTGTTCCTCGGCCATCATTTAAAATAAGAATGTGGTCTTAACTGACTTGCCTAGTTAAACACATGTGAACTTCTGACCCACTGGGAACGTAATGAAAGAAATAAAAGCTGAAATATATCATTCTCTCTACTATTATTCTGACATTTCACATTCTTAAAATAAAGTGGTGATCCTAACTCACCTAAGACAGGGAATTTTTACTAGGATTAAATGTCAGGAATGGTAAAAAACGGAATTTTAATGTATTTGGCTAAGGTGTATGTAAACTTCCGACTTCAATTGTATATCGTCAAAAATAATATCCCGATATCTAACTGTATCAATGTCCCCCCCCCCCCCCCTCCATCTCTAGTACAACAACAGTACTAAGTAAACAATGACTTCTTATAATTCTAATATTCAAAATAATAATGATGATAATCACAATACATCACAATACATCCTTAACCTACTAAAACCACTGAGTCAAATGTCCAACTTTGAGACATGTCCATACAGTGACTAAGTGGATGGTAGTGTAGTTACATAATAATTCCCTCCACATGCCTCGCTCCACTAACTTCATCCAGCCCAGATTAATACTGTTGGTTTTATGTCTCATATCAACAAGTGTGATCAGCCACCTTCCCCCTACCTTCCCCTGCCCTGCCTTGCCTTGTTCTCCAATCCATCCCACAGGCCAAATTGATTTTGATAGCGCAGCGCCTTGGCCTAGTTCCATGAACAATAGACAAGGGTCCAAACCGCAGTCCTCCGTGCGCCCCCCCCCCCCCCCCCCCCCCCGACAGTTTGGCTGAGACCAGTTTGCATGGGAGGCCAGACTGTGGCCCATCCTCAACGGCACCACCCTTTAAGAGGACCCCCCCACCCCAGTCCTGATCCCCACAGCCCAGACCCCCAGACATGTGATGCAGAGGTCCCAGCTGAGACGTGCCCTCACCGTCCCCTGTCCCTCCATCTCCTGTCCTCCTTCCAGTTACACAGTCTGACAGGTGGATGCCATGCACCCCCACTAATGAGCATTGAGGGGAGGAGGGATAGGGGAGCTGTGTTCCCCTGAAGACAACTGGGAGCTTGTTTCAGTAAGGACAAGGCTGGGGCGGATGAGAATGGGTGGTGCAGGCAGATTTTTGGCGGTTTTGGATGTAAGATGTATGCAGCAGGGAGTTAGGGAGGCGGGGGGACTGGGGGGTGGGTTCCCTCCATTCTTGGAAGATGAAGTAAGACCGTCTATTAAGACCAGTGAGGTTATTGATCCACTTATGCTTGATTATGTCTGAACAGTCAGGGACACTGGAACACTGCGTGAGTCTGTTCGGCCTCCTCCGTACACCCGCATCTCTGCTCGTCTGCATCTCATTTGAGACAATGCAACGGCCCCTCACTTTAAAGGCTCATAAAAGAACATCAAGCCCGCTGCAGAGCTGAAAGAAGTGGCCATTGTTTCACATGTATTGACATCAAGTTCACGTTTGTTTATTAGACATCTTTCCATATGGGAAGGATATGGTGGCTGGTTTGATGCTAATGTTCAGACACCAACACTAGAGGTTTTTTAATGGTTGCGGAGTGTCTGCATTTGCACCATCTGGAGGTGTTTGCAGATAATTATGACACAAAAGGGGGCAGAGCTCATGAAATCCTGCGGCTGCATTGTTTACAGCTCCAGACTGCAGCGCTGCCTTTGAGCTCAGTCTTTATACTGAACATAAAGCAGCGTAGATTAGATCATCAGGCTGCTTACATGGGAAAGTACACTCTTAGAAAAAAAAGGTGCAATCTAGAACCTAAAAGGGCTCCTTGGCTGTCCCGATGTAGGAGAACCCCTTTTTGGTTCCGTGTTGCCAGAGGGTTCTGCATGGCACCCAAAAGGGTTCTACCTGAATCCAAAAAGGGTTCTACATGGAATCAGAAAGGGTTATCTTATAGGGACAGCTGAATTACCCTTTTGGAACCCTTTTTTCTAGGAGTGTATAAAGAAATATACTATAGGGCAGGTCATCAAACTGGTTTCAGCACAGAAGACCAAGGTAGACAAGATGTCAACATGTTAGACTCTCTACTAGAGTCATAATGTCCAAAGGGCAGGTTATAGTACCTGTGTGTGTCTCTCTCTCTCTCTCTCTCTCTCTCTCTCTCTCTCTCTCTCTCTCTCTCTCTCTCTCTCTCTCTCTCTCTCTCTCTCTCTCTCTCTCTCTCTCTCTCTCTCTCTCTCTCTCTCTCTCTGTGCGTGTGTGGGAGAGAGAGCGAGACAGACAGAAAGAGACAGAGCGAGTAAACAGGAGCAAATCATTACACTATTCTAAGCTGCAAAGCAAACAAAAACATAATTAGAATTTCTACTGTTTTGACTGGACATAGTCTTATCATACAAACGTGTTGTGTCTTTAATCAGACTGCTGTAAGGTCATTGTGAGTCAACTCCGTTATTGAAAAACAGAACATTTATTGTAAGGCTCAACGCATCTTACTAGACCTCCCATGAGCCAGACACTTGTTTTCTAACAGGACACCACTAAATGCTAGATGCCAGTTGAATGTCAAATATTTTGATGGGCCAAAAGAGCAAGCCCCACATAATGCAATCCTCCAGACTGCTTCTGCGCTACCCCATACCAATACATACCACACGCAGTATCGTATCTACAGGAAACTGCCCCAAAACCTCCTCTCTCTGCCTTTTCAGGGGGGACAATGACTCACATTTGGGCATGGGACCACATTTTTCGAGGAGGGTCTTGAGCAATCTGTCGCACTCTCATTCACAACCCAATGCATTCAGCTGCATTCGGCACACAGGATTTCCAGGGAGGACCCCACTAAAAGAATGAAGGAAAAAAAGGAATGATATAAAAACAATAAGGGGACTTCTGAAATGAAAAGTATAAACAGACAAAGAAACGGCAGAGACAACAATAAACACGCAATCAGGGAAAATACATTGTACTGTAAGATAAGAAAGTTAGATTGTCTCAGAGGCGTTTCCAGATCTCAATGGGTCCTATGAGACATCAAATAATGCCTCTTGTTAGACGAATGAAATGAAAATAAACAAGAAAATAACACCGTGTGACTCAAGAAGCATGGTCCCTCTCAGTGCACGGAAGCTCTGACCAAAACATTCAAAAATGGATTTCTTTATGCCACAGAAAAGCCTTTCTGTTAACGTCTAAAAGGGGTCAGCCGACTGGACCACAATGACCAGTTAATTTAATTTAGTAAGGAATCTCATTTTCGGTGAAATTCCTCTGCAATAAAACAGCACATACAATGCTTCTTTAACAGTCTATTCACAGGGTGTTAGGGTAAGGGGGTTACGTAGGGTTAAGGTTATACAGTCCTATGGCAGTTCATTCCTTCAACTAATTAAAAGAAGACAAATGCTAACCTGCTCTGCCCACACTGCAACGTAGTCGCCCAAAAGACAACTATTAAATTCCAAATCCAGTCTCAAATCAGTTGTTTGTTGTGTAAAGCCAGTTTTGTGTAACTAATCCTAAACCCTTATGGGAAATCTTCGATTTAGATTACGGACAGATGTCTTTTACGATTTTAGGAATAGAAATGTGAGCGGCAGGTGTAAGAGTGAAAACAATTGAGGGAATTCAGTGTGGGTGTTTTTCTGAGCTCAGACCATCGGTAAAGAATGAAATGTATATACAGTATGTTGATGGGAAAGTGCAAAGAAGGGAGACACACTGACTAACCCTTACATTTAAAGCCATTTCCTTTCTCCCTCCCACGAGCATACCCTGGCTGTCTAGAAAATCGACAAGGCTTTTTGAGAAACAGGGATGTTGTGCAGCTAGAGACATGACTCAAATTCCCAACTCAATAGCCTGAATATTGTTAGCGACGCGACGCTACAAGACCATGTGAATTCCTCAAAGACCTCAAAGCTTAGACGATGTCAATAAAGACAGACAGAGAGTCTTGAGACTCTTGACTTCGTACGTCGGCTGGTGCTCTATCGCTTAATAAAGAACGGCGATTTAGGCAAGGGACGGTAGGAAGTGAAACCTTGCGGGTTGAATGAGATGCCTGCAGAGGAAGGCGTGCTGGGATATGATAGCCGCCACAGTCACTGTATTTCCTGTGCTCTCACTTAGTCACTATGTGCCTCTGGATTTTCATGAATGGCTGCAGAGTGGGGTCCGCCTATTGGCTGGGCTGACACCCAATCACAAGGAGGGACAGTGTCTACAGTACCCAGTCTGCAAAAGCCTCTGCTCTTTCAGATATACTGCCGCCTGCTTTTAATAGATAACTGAGAAGAGACCTTCCTCCATTCAATTACTGCCTTTTCCTCATCTCTCTCTTTCATTTTTCTTTAAAGTATCACCTGCCAGCTTAGTTGTGGAAGAGTGTCTTTCTTGTGAAAAATGTGCGCTTGGCTGTAGCCAGTCCCACACGTCTCTTTCTCTGCCTCTGAAGGTTTCTGTTGGCATGACAGGAAAAAGCAGTTAAATGGCCATAAATTCCGCTCTTCGCATGTGGTCGGCATACAGGTTTTGCTGGGCGGAAACCTCGCAAAGGAAAAGGGCTGGTGCAGTGAAAATACAGCAGCTGGCACATGGGGGAGGATAGTAGGGATAGAAGGTGGATTTAGCAGAATGGAAGGTAGAGGAAAGAAGGCATTGAGGTGGAAGTGAGGATTTGTCCGACCAGACACTCTTTGTATTATTTCCCTTCGATCGGCTGATGCTTTATGTCAGGTTCTTCCTGTCCGAGAGGTGCACTCTCATTTTGAGAAAACAAAACAAAAAGTCGGATGAAAACTCTATGATGAGCGTTAGGTAGCCTTTTATTGTGTTGATGAGTCATCATGTCAATGAATGTTAAACATATGTGTTTTGAGCAAGAGATGAACCCTTTTCATAGGTGTTAGATCAGCACTGTGGATGATCCTTCGAAGTTATAAATGCTGGGAGACTTTCTGTTAAGCTTAAAGGAGGGTTGAATTCATTGTTTTTCGCCTTGGTTTTTCTCCTCCTCATTAAGAAATGTAACTGTTGAGACCGGTTCAAACGCTGTCCCGTGTTAGTGGACATGTGGGCATGATTGAAGTCCAAACCCATCCCTCAAATATTCAATATATACAAATCTCACAAAATATTAGTTTAGGAAAATACTGAATTTATTGACCAAAGTTATCCTACTTACACTTTTTAGTAAATTGTGGGACTAGAATTAATGTTAATGACCACAACCACAACCACAGCCTTTGTCAACCAGAGAAGTCATTTTTTTTGTTGGTTCAGTTGCTCTTTAACAATTTGAAAACCCTCAACAGTTTTTCTACTCTTGAGGTCCCTTGTAGGTTGTGGATGGGAGTGTTAACAATGACAGGGCATTTCTCAATATCTGCTTCAGTTACAGGCCCACCTAAATTCATCAGAAACACAGTATCAAGAATACGCTCATTAACACCCTTGGAAACAATTGGGCGGCTCCTTGCTTCATTGATAAGAAACAGCTTTCACAGTTGGCAGTGGGTGTACATGTTTCTTGACACTGTACACGCAACAACTATGAAGAACAAGCTTCTTCAAAGGAATATGTAGGGAATAAGGAAAACATAACCACAGATGTGGAGGTTGACATATTTAGACACTTGTGTTTCACAGTTTACCACACCCATTATGCAAACATATATAGTTTTTTTCTTTGCCTCCCCTATAGCTTTAATTCACTTTAATTACGGTTGTTTTTCATGTTCATGTTGTATTTGCGGTACTGTTTCATGAGGCACCTGCATGTCGTTTCAAAGCTGTTCGCTTTGTTGTTGTTTTTTTTTCTACTCCTGTGTTGTAAGCGGATATCTACAACAGTCTCCCGCCATGGCCTATTCTGAATGAGTGGTTGTGTATGGATAAATAAATCAGGGTCACACTTCATTTGGACAGTCCGGATTTCCCCTCTGTAGATGCTCTAAAGATGGTCATACTATCAACAAACTGTCTGTCGGTTATGCAACTGCTTGCTAAGGTTACGGTTAGGGTCAGGTTTAGAATATGGGTTAGGGTAAGGGTTAAGTTTAGGATTTGGATAAGGTTTAAGGTTAGGATTAGAACTAGGGTGGGGGTTTAGGTTTAGTAGATAGTTACAGTAGTTGAAATGTTACTGATTGTCTGTAGATAGTCCATCTGTAGATGCTCTACAGACTATCCAAATAAAGTGTTACCAAAATCACTTCCCAAATATATGATCCGCTTTGAGGGATCCCGAGCGGCACAGCGGTCTAAGGCACTGTTAGAGGCGTCACCACAAGACCCTGGTTTGTTCCCAGTATGTGTCACAACCGGCCGTGATCCCATAGGGCGGCGCACAATTGGCCCAGCGTTGTCTGGGTTAGGGGAGGGTTTGGCCAGGGGGGGGGGAGTAGGCCATCATTGTAAATAAAAAATATTATTTTTTTGCTCAAGTGCCTTACACCACTGCGAATAAATCCTCCCTCGATATGATAGTTGACCTATTTTTCATTCTGTTTGCTGCTTGAGGTGTTCTCACCCTAAAACAGGGATATAAAACATTGCTGTTTTAACTGGCTTTCCCGACGCTGCACCCCTTTCTCCCACTGGAAAAAAAATTAAAATACAACACAACTGCTTCCCCCATTGCTCCATTAAACGAGGCTGTTTGCATGATTTCAGAAGTTCATTAGGGATGAATGGCTCCCCCTCTCTGGGCCTTGGGAGAAGGAGTGGTGACAGTGCACACAAAAGATAAAGGGGAGCGAGGGTGAATGGCCCTGGCCAAGTGGGTGGCTTTAGAGAATTCCAGGGATGTCCCTGACTACTTGCCAAGCCTGGGGGTGGGGAGAGAGAGAGAATCTATGACAGAGGGGACCACATTGTTTATCTCATCAGAACCTGTGTGTTTACAGTCTCTGTTTCACTCAAGGGAGGAAGACCAGAGAGAGCAGAACAGCCCATTGTTTCCCTCTATCATAATGTCTAAGGGGCAGTGTGATCCCATTGTCATTGTTAGATTCTCCAATTGAGTTTTTATCCACCGAAATGTAAAAGTCAAAAAGATTGATCATGAACATTCTACTTGTGAGGGTCATGGCATAAGATTATACAGCATCAACATTTGTGGAACAGAGGAAAGATAGTTTTGTTGATTAAATAGTTCTATAGAACATAATCAAATCAGATTTTCTATTGATTTTATTGAACCTTTATTGAAATAGGCAAGCCAGTTAAGAACAAATTCTTATTTACAATGACGGCCTACCAAAAGGCAAATCAATTTTTTTTTAAATAAAAACATAGGACATAACACACATCACGACAAGAGAGACAACACAACACTACATAATGAGAGAGAGGGCCTATAAATGTCTACAGGGCTACAGGGCTACACCTGCTGTATTTTATGCCAAGTATATTTTATCCCTTTTTGAAGAACCCTTGCTTCCAACATTGGGATTTTTACAGTTGTGGAGTTTGGGAGGAAATATGCAAATGTACTGTATAATATGCTAATAGAATTTCCTGGATGCTTCTGGTTTATAATAAAACTATGGTTCAGTTTCAGTTATTCAAATGCCTGATTCATTATTAAGAGAAAGACTGTATGTACTGTAAATGTGTGTGATAGGAATTTCCATTATCGTTACCAAACCACATTTTGTCACACAATGTCTCCAGTGAGAGTTTAATCAATTTGCATCGTCAAGTCAAGGTCCAGGTAAAGCAGTAATATGAGAACCACTATCTAGTTTTTGCTTTCTGACAAATTCCTTGACGCTCATCCTCTCTAACCCTAAACCCAAAACCCCAAATCGTTCCTCTAACCAAACCCCACCAACCCCCACTGCCCAGTCGCCCCCTCTAAGACTCCTAAAATTAATATGACGAAGCAAGGGACCACCCTGTGGGGGACCTTAAAATATGGGGCCTGCAGTCTATTGGTTACCTATTGAAAGACAAACAGTTTACTTGAGCATGCTTCCAAGATGTCCCCCTTTTGATTTGAGACTGAGCAAACTCATTAGGAGTAAGTAGGTGGAATGGAAGGGGGGAAGGGTGTAGGAGGAAAGGGGAAATCAGGGGGTGAAGAGGTGCAACCACCTGGAGCCCTGATAGAGAACCATAGGGGTGTTTGCTTATGCAAGGGTATCCTTTTTATTCTCTCCTGCAACAAACAACACTCCAACAAATGGCCCCGAGCAGAGTGTTGAGAGAAATAGGGACGGGTGCATTCTTTGCATTTACAGATTGTAATGGGGCAATGTGCTTGAGCAATTAAAAGCATATTACCATGCACTCTCCTTTCAGAGGTTGTTAGCCTGTTTAAGTGGTGCGTACAAAGAAGAGAGATATGTCAAGTGCGCGTTTGTTTTTTTGCCTTTAAAGATGGACTCCGCGGTAGGGTGAAACGGCACCACTGTCCCGCCCAATCCCCACTGTTATTGTTTTTGTTGACGAAGCGCAGCCGAGGAGCGTCGCGCAGTTAAGTAGATGATTCATTTGAAAACCACCAACATTTGATAAATGTACTGACTTTTGAAACGTAGGTTTCAACAGGGTGTTTGGAAGTATCATTGAGTATCGTCAACCTATACAATGTTCCTCGACAGTTGAGAGGTAAGCCGAGTACCCTGGTCAGTGTAGCTGATGGGTTAGTCTGGGAACACTGCTGGTGTGTAGCCAGCACAGCAGACATGGCCTGAGTACCCTGGTCTGTGTGTCTGATGGGTTAGTCTGGGAACACTGCTGGTGTGTAGCCAGCACAGCAGACATGGCCTGAGTACCCTGGTCTGTGTGTCTGATGGGTTAGTCTGGGAACACTGCTGGTGTGTAGCCAGCACAGCAGACATGGCCTGAGTACCCTGGTCTGTGTGTCTGATGGGTTAGTCTGGGAACACTGCTGGTGTGTAGCCAGCACAGCAGACATGGCCTGAGTACCCTGGTCTGTGTGTCTGATGGGTTAGTCTGGGAACACTGCTGGTGTGTAGCCAGCACAGCAGACATGGCCTGAGTACCCTGGTCAGTGTAGCTGATGGGTTAGTCTGGGAACACTGCTGGTGTGCAGCCAGCACAGCAGACATGGCCTGAGTACCCTGGTCTGTGTGTCTGATGGGTTAGTCTGGGAACACTGCTGGTGTGCAGCCAGCACAGCAGACATGGCCTGAGTACCCTGGTCTGTGTGTCTGATGGGTTAGTCTGGGAACACTGCTGGTGTGCAGCCAGCACAGCAGACATGGTAACGGCAGAGGTAAGGGTGAGAAAAGTGTCACGGTAAGACGGATGTGTCAAGGGGGTGGCTTTAAGGTCCTTTATGGGGTTTGATAAGCGTTTGTGGTAAAGTGACACTGTTGCCCGGTAGAGGACAATAAAAACGGATAACTTATTATTTCTGATAATGAATAGTTGGATAATTACTCCCATCCAAACAACGAAGGAGGATGGAGGATAAGTTACCGTGCAAAATGTTGGCTAAGCCTAGTTCAAGTCTGAAAGCCGGTGAGAAATAAGCCTGAAACTGCAGAGCGAGAAACAGGGATCGAGGAAGAGAAACACTGAAGGAGGGAGGAAAAGATGGAGCAGGGAAAGCTTCTTTTTTTTTTTCCCAGACCGGAGTGGGTTTCCTCTTAGATGTGGTGCAGGCTTTTATTTTGGAAGTGGGGGGATGCAGAGGGCTGTGTTGATGGAAGCCCTCAGGGTACAGCTGTCCCCCAGTTCAACCACTGCACCCCTTTGGGGGCCCCTCGCTCTCACATGGGAGGCTTAGTGGTTGGGCTGGAGCGGGCCAGGCCCAAATCACAGACACATGCGACGACTGGGAGAGAATGCTTTGATTGTGCTGCACAGAATGCGATCACGGCCACACTCCTGGATCTATTTGAGCCTGCAGACTGTGCGCCGCTGCAGTTAGTAACACGCCGCCGCCCGCGTTGAGTTTAGTTCCACCCTCTTCTCTTTTCGGTCCCCCAATCACTTTCCCAACGTCTGAAATGAAACATTTCCCCCAACCTAAAATGCGGGTTAAGGAAAATAGACAACAAGTTGAAGTCGTAGTTATGTTTTACAATGTGAATGACGTTTGTCACTTGGGAGGAGAGGCGAGGACCATTTGCGGAGAACACAGACGACACCTGGACACTAAAACCACTTTCTCCACCAGCTATTTGACCCTCTTCTCATCTGTGGGCCGTAGTTAACTCTTTACCGTCTCCCCCACTGTTGAGCTGCTTAAGTGTTTTGTTAAAACCCAGGCAACCCAGGGAGTCTTTCACCTTTCATTCACTGATCCACCAGTAAGGAAGGTGGCCACAAACTTAATTAAACCACCAAGGTTACACAATCCTATCACGGGAAGCCTGTTTGAAGTAATCAAATAAGGTGAACAATTCAAGTGAAGAGTTGCTGAAAATATGCATCAATTCCTATTAAAAAAAATGAAAAAAATCTGATTCAAGAAAGCATAATATGGATGTTTTCTAGCACTAATGGATTCATTCCCGAAAGAGACCAGTTAGAGCCCATGAGGAATGTGGTTCAGTTTGTTTTATGTGAAGTAATGTTTACTTCCTCTACAGATTAGCCATGCTATCACCTAATCTGACAGAACTGGAAATCCCGTTTAGAAACCTCTCTCTGTTTCTATGTGGAACACCTGCACTTCTATTTGTTCAGACGCTATTACTGATTTGGTATAGTGTGTGTGGGAGAACCCGTTTTTACGACTGATACCATTAAAGGCTTTGAGGTCCAACGACCCCTCTCCACCGATTTTGCATGCTGCCATCGTTTAGATAGGCAGTTCCAATTACAGCGCCTGGTAGGGAACAACCTGTCATATGGGTCATTCTATCCGAACGGGAACTTTGTGTCTCCTGATTTGGCGAGGAGTACGCTCAGTTTGGAACCGTTTCTTTTTTGTGTGTGCTGTGGCTTTGAAGTTCTAATGGGATCCAATAAGATGGACAAAACACTGAGCAGATTAAGGTTCTGGCCACGATCAGATGAGCTGATCTCAACTGGACAAATATTTGAGCTGTCACCCTTAGTGGTGGAAGTTACCCACCTGGTTACCCCCTGGTGACTCTTAACCCTGCAACATGATTGAAACTAGTGGGCTTATAGAGGCTAAATGTATATAGTAGAGTGTTAACTATCCACTGCAGAGACGATAGGGCTACTACTCTATAGGAGGTAGAGCCAGTGTCAGGCTCACATTAGCATTCACTGATGGAGGGCTCTTGGCATTCCCAACCCAAGCAATGTTGTAGTATACTTAGAAAACCTGCCGGAGAGTGTACATTGCAATAATCAAGAAAACAACTCTTGAAAATGTACATATCACTACTCAAATGAATACAAAATCACCAAAAGACTGGATTCACTCAATGAAACCAGAGTGATAAACAGAGGCTTGGGGCTTGGAGCTGCTCACAGTCCTCTCAGGCCGAAGCAGCAGAAGGGTGAATGGCCTCCCTCCTTCCTCACCTCCCACATTGGCCTTTCGTGACATCCAAAAAGAGTCTCAGCCTGCTAGAGGAAGTTTCCAATTTCGGGCCTTGTACGTGGGGAAATATGTATGTTGCTGAGATGATCTTTTGTCTGGGGAAGTAATGCGGACGGGGGTGCAAAGGTCATCAAATGCAACGTGTCACCAACGCCAAGCAGGAAGTTGCTGGACTTTTGAAATGGCACTTTTCTCTTTCGTGTCATAACATAACTATAACCCCTCAAACTTATTGGTGATCTTGAAGTCCAGCTTGAAGCCTCTGGAAGCCTCCGGAATATTTAGTAGGCCTATTTATGTTAAGGAGAGCCCTTGTTCATGTATATGATGTCCGAAATTTAACCCAGCTGCTGAAGGGTGGCAAAACATGGCAAAGACCAACCTGTCCAGTCGCTACCTGCTGATGAAAACACTACTACCACTTTAAATGACAAAACAGATTTTTTTTCTCTCTGCTTCCCACCCCCTTCCCCTAAGTGGTAAAAGTGGAAGAAAGTGTGCGATTTACAAAGGAAAAAAAGACTTGTAAATTCCTCACACAAAAAAGGGAAGGAGAAAGCACTTTCCACCGTTCCTTGATTAGCCCACGGACAGAGGAAATAGCAGCCTTGTGTCGCCCTTCGGAGATCCAACGAGGTATCCACTGAAATACCGCAGGTCTTATTTGCAAGGTACTGTACGCCAGTCAACACAAGCGTTGGAACGTGACACAGTAAATGTAAGGTTTTCCCGATGGAAATATTACATATTGATCAAGATTGATTATGTCCATTTGCTTGGAAAGTGTTAATGGAGCGTTAACCCCTAGGTTCAGGGTCTGTGGTGAGAATCCCAAAGCTGTTTCAGTGGTACTTTTTTCAATCGACTCTCTTGACCCGCTCAGGCACCCTGCAGTGGTGGGATGCTGAGTAGGGGGTTGCTCCTTTGCTCTGTCTTCCATTGATAACCTCAACTGCTGTCACCCAGCCTGCTGATCCAGCTGAATGGGGGGATATTGTCATTCATTTTGAGGGACCACTCACTGGTTCACACCACGCACTCACGCAAGCACGCTCACACACACACACTTGCAGAGAGAGAGAGAGAGAGAGAGAGATGAGTGTGTGGTGAAATTCCATGGCTTGCGTCCCCTCATGACCTTCTCAGTAAAGGGTCACTGTTCCCAAATACTGAGGAGTCTGACGGTGGACCCTGCCCCTAGCTGTTCTCCCACAGAGGCCTGGCCCCCGGGAAGGCACCATGCCCCTGTAATCTCAGACAGGAATGCCCCTGCCTCCCCCTTCCCCCATTGGCCCCAAACAAAGGCCTCCTTGGTATCATCCATTCCATACGTCAATCCCATGCGTCCAGCATGGAGCTCCCTGGGCCCTGGCCCTGTGCCAGCAGCCTGCTCGGATCTGTGGTTGTGTTGCCGGCCGGCCTGCCTGCAGCCTGGCACTTCCTTTGCAGTGAAAGTAAGATCAGAATACTTCCCCTCCCCGTCTGTTTCCCCGTGGTGGCTGGAAATGAGTTCATTGTCTGTGTGCTTCTGACCTGGGTGCGGGAAATCCGTGGAAAAGGGGAAATGTGGGTGAATTTGATTTAATGCTGCATCTGAAATGCTGCTGGACTCCCTCTCCCTCCCCACCTCCATCCCCAATGGGCAGGACAGGGTGGCTATAGCTCTTGTATTTCCATCCAGGGGAATCTCAGAGGCTGTGTCTAATAGATTTCTGTTGTCAGAGTATTGGACTTGACCCCAAAGAAATAAAACATTCTCTCAATATATAATGTTTCCATTGGTATGTGCTGTCAAAAGAGGTCTGCATGCGTATTTGTGAGAGAGAGAGAGAGAAATATTGCACGCATACAAAGACGCACTCACTCATGCATACAAAGACCCACTCATTCAATTACAATTCAATTTGTACAGAAAGGACGCAATTAGCTTGTAAGGTGTAGCAAATCCAAACCTCTCCCATTACTATGGACCACAACCAACCACTGGATATGCTAAACTAGCCGCAACAATTGACTTCAGTCACATGGGCTTTCACAGGCAGGGCTGAAAAAAGGACTCTGTCTCCTCTAAGCCAGAGTGGACTGATCCTCTGCCCAGGCCAGATTCCCACCAGCCTTTGTTGCATGGCAACAGCAAGCGCAGTAAGGTCTCAGAAATGACACAGAGTCTAAAGTCACATTCATCTTCACTCATAGACTTTTCAGACATCATGTAACGTAATTATTCTCCGAGGGAGATGTTTTCCGCAAGGACTGTTCAAATTGCAGATGGCAATGTCATTGCTTTGTTAGCACTCAGGCCATTTCCAGTAAGGCCGAAGACCTTTGCCAAAACACTCCCCCAGTCGTCCCCTTTTATTGGGACACCTACAAAAGCTTTTAACAGAGAGTGGGGAAACAAGACCATAGACCAATCGAAGCTATGAAACATTTATTGGTCACGTGTTTTTTTATTTTTTTAATTCCAGACAGATTGATCTGCTTTACTACAAGAGTCTCCTGTCCAGCAGGCCCGACAACCTCAGTGTAAGCAGCTCACTGCCTTGAGAAAGACAGAAGAGGAATGGAAGAATCCATCCCACGTTGGAGTACTTAGGGCGCAGCGGTAACAGGAGGGTTGTCGGTTCGAATCCCTGAGCTGCCTGTGGGGAAATCTGCAGGGAGCGACATAGACGTGATCCATACACTCTTCTCCCCTATTTCCCTCCACAGAGCTGCACAGCTGGTGGAGTTGAGACCGCTGCTGCTGTGTCCCTGGGATCCAGAGGGCCTCTCCTTTCATCTGCTGTCCTCTGTTCAGCTGTCGTGTGTAAATCAGTGACAACATCCGCACACTGTCCGTCTGCTCCTGTCTGTCTCTGTCTGTTGCTGCTGGGTCCGGTCCAAGCAGTAAGCGATTACACAATGTAAAACACAAATCACAGGAGTTTTCAGAATATCCGGCCGAATACGTTGTGGTTGTCCTCCTGAAGCAGAGATGACAGAGAGACATCTTGCTGGGCTGGGGAGACCAGGATACCAGTATGAAGTCTGCCTTGGTAACAGCTGCCGGTGAAGGTTGTTGGAAAGTGGACACTTGAGAAGCATGCATTCCAGAGTGCTGTAATCAGAGAGATGGCAGGGTCTCTTGGTGGAGCCTGTAGCTGTAATCAGAGAGATGGCAGGGTCTCTTGGTGGAGCCTGTAGCTGTAATCAGAGAGATGGCAGGGTCTCTTGGTGGAGCCTGTAGCTGTAATCAGAGAGATGGCAGGGTCTCTTGGTGGAGCCTGTAGCTGTAATCAGAGAGATGGCAGGGTTTCTTGGTGGAGCCTGTAGCTGTAATCAGAGAGATGGCAGGGTTTCTTGGTGGAGCCTGTAGCTGTAATCAGAGAGATGGCAGGGTCTCTTGGTGGAGCCTGTATCTGTAATCAGAGAGATGGCAGGGTTTCTTGGGTTTTTCTAAAGCCTGTAGCTGTAATTCATTGTCTGACTATCATTCACTTTCACCTCGTCATTTATCATTCACTATCCTTTACTTTAACCACAGCTAAGCTCAGTGGCATGGCATAGGTTTTCTTGAATTCTTAACACGATTTAGGCACTAGTGTGTTGTAGAGTGCTGTATTCAGAGAAAGAGGCGAGATGACAGGGTTTCTAGGTGGCCCCTGTGGCCCAAGTGTTTCTGAGGGCCCCATTCGTGACATCACTGATCGAGAGTTCATGGAAGGCCTCTCTAGGCACAGCTGCTGGTCCCACACTCAAGCAGGGGATCCCCCCCCCTTCTCTCAGCTTGTACTCCAGGGCCCCAACACATGAAAGGGAGATCTTGTGTGTGTGTGTGTGTGTGCGTGTGTGTGCGTGCGTGAGGGGTGAGTAGAGGAGGGCAGATGTGTGTGGATGATCAAGAATGCATGTGGTCCATTGGCCACTGATAGTTACTCAAGCAGAAACAGGCAGTTGTGGACAAGAGAGAGGGAGAAAATGAGATATAGACAGAGACAAAGAGGGAAAGAGAGGACACACAATGCCTGAAGAAAGTCACTTTCAGAGGGTGACAGCACTTATTTTCCATCCGTTTCAATTCCTGTGCTTGATGTTTGAACTATTTCAAAATGAGGACTATTTTGTTCAATTCCAATGTGCCACGTCTTGATATTACACTGACCACTGCATTTCAGGTTATGAGAAGTGACTCCGACATTTCCTTGTGTCATAATCCCTAATGTGTAAAAAAAAACACACAAAAAAAACAGCCACAATATTCTGCCAGTGACAAGTAAACTGCTGGCAACTCAGTAACAGAACCCTGGTGCCAACCCTCATAAACCATCAGTGTGTCACCCGGGCATGGAGAATCACAGACAGTAAGTCAGCATGTGTCACAAGGGCATGAAGCCTTGTGGTTATTCAAGGGTAGTCAAAATACACCAGTGATTTTGATACAGAGATGCAATTCCAAAGTGTCAGTCAGTTGACCCCTAATATGGTGAGTAATTTGAGCAATTTGCAAAGTCATGGTAGAACAACACAGGCTGTGGCTTCTAATTTACAAGTCATGGTCTGGGGCAAATTAGTTACTTCCATGGAAGTTCCTGTCAAACGGTAGAATGTGTCAAAAGGAAATCCATGAACAGCTGCAGAATATCAGTTATCAGATGGTCCGTCATGAAAGGATAACTCTCTAGAATGTACAAACACATCTTTTTCTAAATCTATGAAGTGCAATGCAATATCACACAGTAGCAGCCTGATAGAAGCATCGTTTTATCGGCCAGTTGCCTTCAGGATTCTTACAACACTTGTCTAAACCAGTAGTTTCTCCCATTTCTCCCTTCATGTCCTCCTGTTGTGACCATCAACCCCTGGCGCTATCCACTGTCTGCCTCCCCACCACAAAACCTCTCTGAAATTCCACCCCTCAAACAATCGCAAGGCCACAGTCCTAATCCCCCACCTTCTAAAACCCTGAGGGACACACTGGGAGGGGGGGGGGTCAGGAAGACCCGTGGAATGTTGGGGGGTGTAAATGCAGAGGACAGAGGGGGAGAGGGGTAGCAGAGACAGGGAGAGGAGGGACAGGGCTTAACGATTTGGGGGGTAGAGAGAGAGACAGAAGGGATAGGAGAAGGGGACTCTGGGAGCGAGAAAGAAGTCAACCCCTCTGACTGGGGTGCAGCAGTGGAAGGAAGAGAAAGAAGATTAGGCGACAATGTCGGACATCACAGAGGGGTCAGCAGAATTAAAGGCCAGCCCCGGCCGCCCTGCCAGGGGACACATGAAAGAAGGGCTTCCCCCTCCCATGAATGGAGACAGTTCAAGTGCAAGCGCCCTTCCAGAGGGGGCAAACCTGCAGCGCACCCCCCAGCCCCACTGTTCTGGCAGGCCCAGGCATTACTTTCATGTGTTGACACACATTGTCCCAGGGCTTCACAGAAACGTGCATTGGTAATAGGCCACATGCAGAATAAACTTGTCCCATTGAGATTATTGTGGCCGAGGGGGTTGGGTTGGTGGGTGGGTGGGGAGACGAGGGGTCTCTCTCTCTCTCTCTCTCTCTGTGTTTGTGTGTGCGTGCAGGCGTATGGTCAATGGAGGCCTTAATTTTCACAAATATTAAATTGTCGGACTCATTCATTTTCACTTCGTCATTTATCATTCACTATCTTTAACGTTTACTCAGCTAGGCTCAATGGCTCGAGTTTTCTTAGATTTACATAGTGGGTGGACAGGAAGAGAGAGAGGAAATGGGTTATGTGATGAAGACGACTGTATAACATAAGTCCATGTGATTTGTTTCATGCTCACACAGACAACGACAGATAGTGTGTCACAGTTGACTAGATCTCGTGTCAAGGTTTCAAATAAAGTTATTGGGAAAACCAGTCCTGGTTTCCATTGGCTGACCTCCAGAAGGCCAGGCTCAGATAGGAAACATGGGAGCAGCAGTTAAATAGAAATGTCACTACCTGGTCTCCTTACTTTTTTGTCACGTTTTTGTATTTTTTTATTTCACCTTTATTTAACCAGGTAAACCAGTTGAGAACAAGTCCTCATTCACAACTGCAACCTGGCCAAGAGAAAGCAAAGCCGTGCGACAAAAAACAACAACAGAGTTACACATGGAATAAACAAAACATACAGTCAATAACACAATAGAAAAATCAATATACAGTGTGTGCAAATGTAGTAAGATTAGGGAGGTAAGGCAATAAATAGGCCACAGTGGCGAAATAATTACAATTTATCATTAACACTGGAGTGATAGATGTTTATTTATTTGTTTATTTCACCTTTATTTAACCAGGTAGGCAAGTTGAGAACAAGTTCTCATTTACAATTGCGACCTGGCCAAGATAAAGCAAAGCAGATCGACACATACAACAACACATGGAGTAAAACAAACATACAGTCAATAATACAGTAGAAAAAATAAGTCTATATACGATGTTAGCAAATGAGGTGAGATAAGGGAGGTAAAGGCAAAAAAGGCCATGGTGGCAAAGTAAATACAATGTAGCAAGTAAAACACTGGAATTGTAGATTTGCAGTGGAAGAATGTGCAAAATAGAACTAAAAATAATTGGGTGCAAAAGAAGCAAAATAAATAAATACAGTAGGGGAAGAGGTAGTTGTTTGGGCTAAATTATAGATGGGCTATGTACAGGTGCAGTAATCTGTGAGCTGCTCTGACAGCTGGTGCTTAAAGCTAGTGAGGGAGATAAGTGTTTCCAGTTTCAGAGATTTTTGTGGTTCATTCCAGTCATTGGCAGCAGAGAACTGGAAGGAGAGGCGGCCAAAGGAAGAATTGGTTTTTGGGGTGACCAGAGAGATATACCTGCTGGAGCTCGTGCTACAGGTGGGTGCTGCTATGGTGACCAGCGAGCTGAGATAAGGGGGGACTTTACCTAGCAGGGTCTTGTAGATGACCTGGAGCCAGTGGGTTTGGCGACGAGTATGAAGCGAGGGCCAGCCAACGAGAGCGTACAGGTTGCAGTGGTGTGTAGTATATGGGGCTTTGGTGACAAAACGGATGGCACTGTGATAGACTGCATCTAATTTATTGAGTAGGGTATAGGAGACTCTTTTGTAAATGACATCGCCGAAGTCGAGGATCGGTAGGATGGTCAGTTTAGATGTGCAGATGATGATGTGCAAGTAGAGATACTGGGGTGCAAAAGAGAGAAAAAAAAGAACAATTTGGGGATGAGGTAGTTGGGTGGGCTATTTACAGATGGGTTGTGTACAGGTGCAGTGATCGGTAATCTGCTCTGACAGCTGATGCTTAAAGTTAGCTTAAAGTTAGTGAGGGAGATATCAGTCTCCAGCTTCAGTGATTTTTGCAATTCGTTCCAGTCATTGGCAGCAGAGAACTGGAAGGAAAGGCGGCCAAATTAGGTGTTGGCTTTGGGGATGACCAGTGAAATATACCTGCTGGAGAGCATGCTACGGGTGGGTGTTGCTATGGTGACCAGTGAGCTGAAATAAGAAGGGGCTTTAACTAGCAAAGACTTATAGATGACCTGGAGCCAGTGGGTTTGGCGACGAATATGTAGCGTGAGTGAAGGAGGCTTTGTTGCAAAATAGGAAGCCGATTCTAGATTTGATTTTGGACTGGAGATACTTAATGTGAGTCTGGAAGGAGAGTTTACAGTCTAAACAGACACCTAGGTATTGGTAGTTGTCCACATATTCTAAGTCAGAACCGTCCAGAGTAGTGATGCTAGTCGGGCGGGCGGGTGCGTGCAGTGCTGCCCGCATGCATTTAGTTTTACAAGCATTTAAAAGCAGTTGGAGGCCACAGAAGGAGTGTTGTATGGCATTGAAGCTCATTTGGAGGTTTGTTAACACAGTGTCCAAAGAAGGGCCAGATGTATACAGAATGGTGTCGTTTGCGTAGAGGTGGATCAGAGAATCACCAGCAGCAAGAGCGACATCATTGAGATATATACAAAGAAAAGAGTCGGCCCAAGAATTGAACCCTGTGGCACCCCCGTAGAGACTGCCAGAGGTCTGGACAACAGCCTCTCCGATTTGACACACTGAAATCAGTCATTTGAGAAACCAAGGCTATTGAATCTGCCGATAAGACATTGACGTTTTGGCCAGATTGTGAGCATTTTCAATGAAAAATATTGCTTCATTTTTCTCAACCCTGGGCCTGGGGACCCAAAGGGGCGCACATTTTTATGTTTGCTGTAGCATCAAACACCTGATTCTAATCAAAGACTTGGTGATGAGTTGATTAGCTGAATCAAGTGTGTCGGGTTGAAAATGGGTTGCAAACAAAGTCACTAAAAACAGAGATCCCTTTATTATTATTATTTTTATTTTTAAACCAATTTGTTTATGTACTTGTCTTAATTAATCTGAAGTGTATATTCGACACTTTAGCATTAGTAGTCCACCAGGCCAATAGATGGCGCTGTGGAGCGTGGACTTTTAGTGCAGACAGTGCAGGTGCATGAGAGTGAGACGATTTTACAGCGGTGCTACTATCTTATAGCTGAATGTATTGCTGTCAGTTTTCTATATTGGTAGCGATATATAGAAAAACATTCAGTTATTTTTGTCTTCATATGGGGTAGCAGGGTAGCCTAGTGGTTAGAGCATTGGACTAGTAACCGAAAGGTTGCAAGTTCAAGTCCCCGAGCCGACAAGGTCCATCGTCCCGCCACTGAACAGGCAGTTAACCCACTCTTCCTAGGCCTTCATTGAAAATAATAATTTGTTCTTAACTGACTTTCCTAGTTAAAAAAATATGTGTTTTTATTGTATGAATGTGAAATATATTTTGGTTTTCATGTGAAATCATACAGTAAGACAGGGTACTTGTGTGAAAACAAATTCTGATTTAGGTAAAGTAAGTGCTTTAATGTTGTGTAGTTTAACGTGTGCACTTGTTTGATGCAAATGTTTTAAAAATACGAACAAGAAAATAGACAATTGAACAAGAGAAAGAAAACGTGCTGCAGAATAAAGAACGAGGCAGAACTTTTCAGTTCTTTTTACTATTACAGGCCACTTCAGCTACAGACTGAGGCCGGTAAACATTAGTGCTAAAGAAAAAAACTACAATGAAACACACTGATCTGGACTACGATGAAAAAGTTGCCTGCACTGCCTTTTACAGGAACCGGATTTAGCCAGGACAGTGTAAGTGAGCTCATAGCGTCTGCTGATTCCACACACAACCAATAATCTTCCACTACCACTGCTTATGTTCTTCATAGCCAATGAAAACATCAGAAAAGGAAAGTCTACTATTCTGTCTGTCCTCAGAGGCCCAATCACAATGAAACGTTTCTGTCCTGACGGCTGTGAGGAAGTCATTTGCGGCCCTTTATTGCAGTGCCCAACGAGAGTGAAGATCAACACAAATAAGTCTGGAACAACATACGGTACAATATTAGCATACAATACAATGACTGTCTAAGCAGTCCCTATCATACGATGGGGACTGGGCCTGGCTAGGTGGCTCACATCCGTTACATTGTGCTAAGAGCTGCACCCCCTAGGTCCACTGGCCTAGTCATTATCACCGAGCTGAGGAGGATGGTCAGGAACGGGTATAGGACTGGTCCTCCATTTGTTGTCCAGGAGGTTCTTCCTTCCTGCCTTCCACAAGGGCTCACAGACAATGGGAATAGCTATATTTAACACCCCTTCCTTCCCTCCAAACTAGCACGCGCAGCCTTCATCCTCAAAGGCTGCCCTCCCCCATGCGAAATAGGAAGACGGGGACCTCTTAGCGGAAGCAATGTGGCCAGAGGCCAGCGTGCTTGTCAATTAACCTGTGTTTATGGAGGATGCAGAATCTTCTCTTACCTAAGTCCTAAATGTCCACAGGTTCTTGACAAGTATCACAGTTAGCTCTGGCCACACTCTAGCGTGCGACATTTGTTGTCTGAAAGTGCCCGAAGGTGTCAATCGCCACACCAGGATTGTTACATGTTTACTGCTAGCACCTCGATGCAGTAATAAATGACACTACATGAGAAAGGGAAGTACAAGTTGATTGGCTGGAGGTTTAAAGCTGTATTTACATGCAGCCGAATCGGGAATGGACTTGTGAAAACTCCTCCGAATTCTCCCCACATGACCCAACTAGCAACATAGAGCCGACACTCGATTTAGGAACCATTTAGAACTGACGATGCAATTTGGGACGAGTAACAACAGTACAGCTTTGCCAAAATGCGTAGATAGCGCATTGGTGGATGGGAATGAATTAACGTTTCCATTCAACCTAGATCTATCAGGGCCAGACGAGGGCTGTCATTGTGTTTGATGTATGTGCCAATGTTAATGTCAGGAAGAAAGGGGGTGAGAGCCTTCGTTGGAGGATAATAAGTTATAGTAAGTCATTAAGTTGGAGGCAAATCAAAGCAAAATACAACAGGTGTTTCACCTTACAGTGAAAGGCTTACTTACAAGCCCTTAACCAACAATGCAGTTTAGGAAATAGAGTTAAGAAAAGATTTACTAAATAGACTAAAGTAAAAAATAAAATAAAAAGTAACACAATAAAATAACGAGGCTATATACAGGGGGTACCGGTACCGAGTCAATGTGCGGGGGGGGGGGGGGGGGGGGGGGGGGGGGGGGGGTACATTGACTCGGGTGGCCATTTTGATTCATTGTTCAGCAGTCTTATGGCTTGGGGGTAGAAGGTGTTCAGGAGCCTTTTGGACCTAGTCTCCGGTACCGCTTGCCGTGCGGTAGCAGAGAGAACAGTATATGACTTGGATGACTGGAGTCTTTGACCATTTTTTGTGCCTTCCTCTGACACCACCTAGTATAGAGGTCCCAGTGATGTACTGGACAGTCTAAAATGAAAAGGGATTGGCTCACATGTGGGGACCATTAGGGTGGCTATTAATCGTCCATTTGAATAACGTTCATGAAGCGTGATCGCAGAGTTATGTTATAGACCATTATAACTCCATTAAAGTCCACTACGCCTGTCTGTTGGATTAAAAGTCAGATATTTATCCTTACCCAAAATCATGTCCCATAACAGATTCATGTTAGTTTAACAGAGCTGTTCTCCACTCCTATTCTCTGAATCCCTGCCTAATTTTGTCATACTCACCCACCATCACCAGGTATAGACTTGTTATAACATTCTATTCTTAGCGACTGGTGCTGGTGACAATAACCCAAACACTGAATCAAAAAGGGCTAGTTCCAGACTTTGCCCTACCTGCAGAAACTTCTCCATAAAATGAGGAAAGTAACACAGAGAGCTAATGGGCTCAGCTTATGAAACATTTTAAGGGCCTCCACATGCCTCATGCCTCTGTGTTGTTTAGGGGCTTGTTAAGACCCACACAGAGAGAGAGAGAGAGGCCCCCTGGCCCAGTCCTACAGGATTTCTTACCTTTTTATTATTGTACTTTATAATGGAAAATATGAGTCTTTCTGAAAGCAGTGCTACTTCTCCCTCAATGACAGTACAAACACATAGCTTTCTTATGCCGTGTATTTGTATTTATTCTGGATCTCCATTAGCTGCTGCCAAGGCAGAACCGATCTGACCAAATGTGTTCTTCAATGTGTTTTGTGTTCTTGGTGTTTGGAGGTTTATTGTGAAAGGTGAGCCAATTGAATGTTGCCTTTTGTCAGAAATATGTCATATGCAATGCTATGAACAATTTCTGTTGAAATAATTTTTGAAATATATATTTTTTTACCTGTTCTTTACACTCTCACAAAAATATGCTAATACATATGTAAATATTAACTGGATAGGAAGTAAATAAGGATGTCAGTTGGAATGGTAATATTTGTCCAAGTCACACCTGGCTCCAACCTTCATTTTCATAGAGCTGTTTCCTGATTCATGACAATACACACACACACACATACACACACACACACACACACACACACACACATATTTCAGGTACTGTACAGTTTATTATCACCTTGTAATTAAATGAGCAGGAAGTGGCCCTGTCCCAATATCAACACAATTTATAGCAGAGCAGTTACAGCCTTTTAGGCTCTGACTCGTTGCCATCCTGAAAGGGATATGTAAAAGAGGGTAAAATGGTCTCACAGCAGCCTATATGACATCCTGTACCAAGCTAAAGCCAGCATAATCTACATTTCATCACCCGGCTATGATTCTACTGTCTGTGTTGTGAACCCACTGACAGAAGCCATAAGCTGAGCTCTACACATCCCTCCCATGGTGGAACAGCAGACCAGCGCAGCCGCCCTGGCCGCTCCGCACCAGTGCTCCCATGAGGGCCTCCACTGATGAGCACCGCTGATTCCCCAGGAGCTGCAGGGCCACAAGTTCTGCTAAATACCTTCTCTTTGTGGAGCCCCCATGAGGGCAGTCCCGAAAGCACATCCTTCCGATTCTCGGGGCGCAGACAAAAACCAAAACAAGACAGATGGAGATTGCCCACTGTCACTCTTGACACCTCTTTAGGACCACACAAAAGGAGACATTTAGATTAGGAAATAATGTCTGTTTGTTGAGAATAAGGAACTCGGTGGCGACGCTGTGCTTTGTCTAAGCTACGGAAGGTTATCGGGGCCACCCAGAGCCAGACAGACAGACAAACCTGTGACCTACATACGTAACTGAAGGTCCTGAGTCCTGACACTGCGTCTAGTTCATCAGGCGCTACTGTTGACTGACACGGCAGACCTGGGAGCAAAGGTCCTCTGACTGAGAGGGATCAAGTCTGAGAGGGCCTGACTTAGCCTGAAAATGTGCCCTCTACGCAACTCTACGCAACAGGAAGCTCTATTCATCCATCGGAACCTTCTATTGAAAAGGCCTGTATGGCAGATAGTTTGACACGTGAAAGAGTGATCTATGCATGAAGTATGCACGTCTACAAATCAGAAGTATGTTTGATTTCTGTTTCGGCGTATTCTTACTGTCTTTCCAATGGAGGTGTGTGGTATGTTTTAGTATGTATGACAGTGTGAAGAATTATATCTGTATATTTAATTGCAGACTCTATGCCCGTCTCAGACACACACACACACACACGCGCTCGCGCAGGCACACACACAAGCAGGCACACAAACACGCACACGCACACCCACACACTTTACTTAAGGGGAAAATGTGGCGAGAGTTGATGGGACTTGCGCTGGTATGCTTTGGTATGAGGAGTCATGTGAACACATAGTTCCGTGCTGAGAGGGATCGTGTAGCTACACAGAGAGAAGGGTGCGTCTCTTCAGCACTACATCGCTGAACAACGCAGGAGAGATTTGACAAAGGTCGTGCACAGAGTTGAACCCTGCATGCTTAGCACACCAATGACCCCTGCCTCCTACATATGTCGGAGTATATTTAACAGGAAGTCTTCCTCCAGTGTGTATTTGTGTCAGATGACAACAGCAAAGATCAAAGCACAGAAATCAGATTGTTTTTATTACTTATTAATCAACAAAAACCAATAGCCTAAAGATTGACACTCTTTGGTCTTTGCCGTGCATGTTTCGCAAGTACTGTACCGTAGGGACAATATACTTTCTGAACAGAGGGCTATAAGAGGACTCTTAGGTTTGAATTGCTATATTGCTAAATTTGATGCACAAAACACAAAAGGTTATTGTTTAACTCTGCCATTTCAAGACGACCGTCCTCTTGCTACAGTATATGAGGCCAGAGAATGACGGTGGACTTTGGACTTAACAACTGCCAAACATCACCAAGGTTGTTCTCTGGCGTTCCTGAGGTAATTTTGGTCCCGAGTTTGGAAGGGGAGGCCTTGCGTGACCCCGACCTTGCCGAGTGGACTAGGGCAGGGCGGCACATGTGGTTCCCCTTAGCTTCCTGTCACATGTCTGGGTCCCATCACCATGCACCAGTGAGGGTAAATAACCAGGGCTTGGATTGGCTGAGGAGATCCAATTACTGATCGTCCGTGATCAGGGGCTGAAACTGGCTTTAATGGCCATGGCTTTAATGGCCAGTGAACCCGCCCAATAGAGGTCAACCGCAGGGCTAACTAGATATTGAACAGCATTAGCGTTACACCGCTTTAGATTAGCATACCGAGTTTTTAATTTTTGTAACTTAGGGACAATAATATGGATAGCAAACAAAGACAACGCGTCTGTGGCGTGTCAACGTCGTGCCTTAAACACAGATAGAAAGTCACTATAAAAGGCCGGGGGGAAAAAGTAGACGCCTCAGGGTCATCAATCAAAACCCAGGGTGCCAGGATAAGGGGGGAAAAAAATGATATTTGTATATTTCCACAAGTTGAAAACAATGATTGATTTTGTTCTATGATTGACTGCTTTGATGTGAAACCGGGGGAAACATTTAGTTTGATACACATTGCAACGCGAATGCCTTAGCACCCCTCTTCTTTGTCAAAGAGACTCACCTATCGATACCATTACTCTCCAAACACAAGTTAGGATACCTCCAGCTCTTCCTGTCTATGCTACATCCTTTTGGATCCTTGGAAAATGAATAATGGAGAGAGAGCAGTAGTGGAAATATGGCAGTAAAATACCAAAGCGAATGTGGTGTCTCATTCTACGCTTCGGTGGTGAATCACAGCACTGTAGAATATGTTTCTTTAAGTAAATCTAGGGATAAGCAGGCTGTAAAGAACCAGTGCATCATCTGAAACGTTCACAGAGAGTGGCTGACAAAAAAATAATACAATTCATTGATGAACGAACCAACTAGATTAAGAGAACGTTGTCTTGGCTCGGGCTCTGAAAGGGAACTGTGCTATTGAGAATGTTTTTAAGGGAGAGGAGGACTGAAGTCTCTCTTATTGGTATCACCTCACATCGGCTGTAAGGGGGTTTAGCTAGTGGGGGTGCAGTACAAACAAACGTGTTGAATGGGGTGATCTCGCTGCACTGCTGGCTCCCGGGAAAGAAAAAGACCCTCTTTTAAAAATTCCAATCCGGCTTGTGTTATTTGTCTCTGCACATTGTGCGGGGGGGGGGGGGGGGGGGGGGGGGGGGGGGGGGGCGCTGGCACGTTGCGTAAGAGGCCGCGTGGCTGCTCTGGCATGCGGGTGGTGAATTACTGCGGCAGATGGTAGAGCCACTCTTCTGGGGGGCTCCGCGCCATGCCAATGTTCCGGGTCGGGTGCCCCTCGCCCCCACTGGCCCCCTCCCCTCCTTCCTCAACTCGGGAACACAAAGGCCCTAGGAAGTAGGAATGAATATCCCGATGGAGCGGCGTGCCGAGGCGTGAGCCACAATCGCAGCTATCAATCACAAGTGCTTCTTAATGCTGGGCCACGCTGCCACTGCTGCTGGCTGCCGGACCGGGGCTCAAATGGGCCTCGCTACAGCACCTCTCTCCTTTGTCCAGGATTGCGCCAAAACACCAGGTCCCTGATCATTTACAAACTTACATTACCCCCCCCCCCCCCCCCCCCCCTCCCAGTGTGGCTTTGAATTGGTCACGGTATCAAACTCCATGGCTGTTTTAATGATTATGTATTGTCCTGCTTTCTATCTTTGTAGAGAGAGATATTCTAAAGTTTCAGATGGCGTTTTAAGTTATTGTTTTGACATCTGTATTGTGGTTTTGTTATGTCTCAGCTAAGACATCTGTCTGAACCGTACTTTAGAAAATAATAAAAGTTCATTTTGTTTGAACAGGAGGTTGACTTTAACGCTTTCTATGCACTTCACATAAAAGAATCACGTGGTTCTTTATGATCGCTGTCTCTACTAGATCACACTTGGCAAGTACTGCGTGTGAAATTCCTGTAAGCCTTCACTCTGTCGTCCGGGCAAAACATAAGATAGTTGCTTGTGAATCATACAAACGTCTGAGGGATGCTCCACATATATTGTTTATTGGATGACACCAGAAATGTAGTAACCCCCCTGAGTTATGTTTTAGAGCCTCCAACATCAATGTTTATCAGGGTCTCTCTGATATTTATAGGACAAGTTCTCCCGAAATCTGGGGCAAGATGGCCATCTATTTTCTACTTTATCATCAGGGATGGGAGCCTGTCTCTGCAAGTGAGGTATTTACTATGGCCTGTGAAAACGCATAGCAAATGATGACTTATCGGTGAAGCACTCAAGGTATTAGAACTATTCGCACAGAGCCTTCTTAGGGCCTTTTGAAAATGTGTATCTATCTACAATTGGGAGGAAAACAGCGTATGGCCTATTCCTCTTATCGCCATGTTATGATGCAGTTAAATGCATTCATAGATGACAAACAGATGTTTTTATTGAAGCTCATGAACGGGATTAAAATGGCCACCAGACAGGAACAAACACAAGGCGGCAAACCTTTAAGTGCAATATAATGGGATTGATTCAAAATGACGGCCTTTTGTAAACAGTCATGATCCCTTTTTGCAGGCCCTGGATGCCTCACCGCAGAAAAGGAGGAGCGTAACCAGTGGGAGTGACTTACATAACCAATAGAAGGTAATCAGTCAGCTCTGTAGCGATGGAGGGGATTTCCAGGGGGGCTCGGATGGAAATGTACCTAGACAAATGTCGTGCTTGGCAGATTGTCAGGGACTGAAGGTTCAATTAAAAAAAGTGTTGTTTTTTTAAAATGGGAGAACAAGTCCAGGTTTAAAAAAAGTATGTTTTATTTGTATTCAGCCAAAAATAAGAGTGAGAGGAATATAGACATGCAGATCAGTATAGGCTTGCTTGTTTGGCTTGCTGCGTGGCACAGCACATCATCCACAAAATAAATCCCAAAACGAACACGCAATTGGCTTCCTTGAGATGTCCATGTGGAGAACCTGGACAACACATCGAAAGCATCTTCTTATCTGCGGCTGTGTACAGGTCGTCAGACTAAATCTGCACAAACACTCCTCTTTTAACGATCGTCATTCATTGCATGCATAGGAAGCCGTTGTTTATGACATTACTCCGCAGTAGGTCGGGGACCTTTAGAGGTTTACAGCCTTTTTCTTTATGACAGACATTCCATAACAACCTCTGGTCACTCATTGTTTATAGATGTGAAATGATTGACACATCAAAGCTGATTGCCTTCGCAACAATCAGTCAATTAAGCTCTCCTCTAGGGTGAAGTGCAGATCTGATCTCTCCTCCATGAAGTCAAATGGGTGGTGTGTGTTTTTTGCAGCTGGCAAAAAAGACAAGGAGCAGGCATGGAGGCTGATAGTGAGTGAAACAGGCAAAGGGCAAGGCACTGGTGGCTCCTCCAACCAGGCTCCAGCATTAGGGAGTTGAGCATACAGAGTGGCAAGGCCAAGGCAAGGCACTCACTACTGAGAACACTGCATGTCTACGTCCTGAAAGGCACCCTGTTCCCTATTAAATGCACTACTTTTGACCAGCGCCCGACAACATGCCCGCTCAACCCCATACCCTCCTCCCTTCTCCAGACCATCTCTGGAGACCTTCTCCCATTCCTCCTCTGACATAAAATGGCCAGAGTCGCTCCCCTCCTCAAGAAACCAACACTCTGTCTGACGTCAGAAACTACAGAAAAACAAACTACTCTCATCCCTTCTTTCTTTTCTTTCCAAAACACTTGAGAGTGCTCTCTCCGGCCAACTCTCTCGCTATCTCTCTCAGAAAGATCTTCTTGACTCTAACCAGTCAGGCTTCAAGACGGGTTACTCAACCGAGACTGCTCTCCTTTGTGTCACGGAGGCTCTCCGCACTGCCACAGCTGACTATCTCTCATCTGTTCTTATTCTCCTAGATCTATCCGCTGCCTTCGACCGTCAGATCTTCCTCTCCATCCTCTGTGCGTCTCAGGCTCTGCACACTATTGGATTGCATCCTACCTGCCAGGCCGCTCCTACGAGGGGATGTGGACAGGATCTGTGTCTGTACCATGTACTGTCACAGGTGGTGTCCCCCAGGGCATGGTTCTAGGCTCTCTCCTCTTCTCTCTATACACCAAGTCACTCGGCTCCGTCATATACTCACATGGTCTCTCCTCCTATCACTCCTATCACACTCAATTATTTTTCTCCCTCCCCCTTCTAACACCCAGGTGGCGACATGCATCTCTGCGTGCCTGGCAGATATCTCAGCTTAGATGTGGGCCCACCACCTCCAGCTCAACCTTGACAAGACAGAGCTGCTCTTCCTCCCGGTGAAGGCCTGCCCCCTCCAAGACCTCTCAATCACTGTTGACAACTTCACGTTGTCCCCCTCCCAGAGTGCAAAGAACTTTGGCGTGACCCTGGACCCTGTCATTCTCTGCAAACATCAAAGCAGTGACGCGCTCCTCCAGGTACATTCTCTACAACATCTGCAGAGTAGGACCCTACATCAAACAGAAGGTGGCACAGGTCCTAATCTAGGCACTTGTCATCACCCGTCTGGAGTAATGCAACTCGCTGTTGGCTGGGCTCCCCGCTTGTGCCATCAAACCCCTGCAACTTATCCACAATGCTGCAGCCCACCTGGTGTTTAATCTTCCCAAGTTCTCTCATGTCAACCCTACACCCCTACACCCCAATCCGAGTACTTTGTTCTGCCGCCTCTGCACTCTTATAGGCTGACCACACCACTCGTGTCGCAAAATAAATGTAGTAATCTATGTTATTCAATTATTGCACCCACACTGCTCGCGCGTGCCAACGAGCGTCTGCGTTGCCAAGGGCTAAAATAGAAGTCCATTCTATTTCTGACGCAGATCGCGCTGCAAGTCCTGCCTCTCCCATCTCCTCATTGGTTTATAGAAGCAGGTACCCACGTACCATCTCCTCATTGGTTATACCCACATGGGTGATTGAAAGACAACTGTGTTGCCGGTTGGTGTAGTAATACCATGAAAGTTTAGATGCCAATCACCATATAAGTTCAAAGATGGAAAATCCTGAAAGGAGGAGAGATGACTAGAAACGATTCGGTTGACAGTTTTATGTGTGGATTAATTGTCAAAGTAGAGGACCTTGTGCATTTCAGGTAAAATAACAACTCAATGTTTATAGGACAAATTAGCTAGCAACAGCAAGCTAGCTAAATAGGACAAATTAGCTAGCAACAGCAAGCTAGCTAAATAGAACAAATTAGCTAGCAACAGCAAGCTAGCTAAATAGGACAAATTAGCTAGCAACAGCAAGCTAGCTAGCTAAATTGCCATAAATGTTTAATACTTTTTGACCTGTTCCCAAATTAATGTAATTGGTTCAGAGTTTGTTTTTATATTTATATATATATATATATATATATATATATATATATATATATATATATATATATATATATATATATATATATATATATTTTTCTGGGTGTCATGATCGTGTTTGGTGTAAGGGGACAAGACACATTTATGCACGATGGCACACGATGGTGCACGTGCGCAGCCGGGCAAAGGTCAGCTCTCGCTCAGCCTAGTCAAAACTCTTCTCTGTCCTGGCACCCCAATAGTGGAACCAGCTTCCCCCTGAAGCTAGGACAGCAGGGTCCCTGCCCATCTTCCGAAAACATCTGACACCCTCCCTCTTCAAAGAGTATCTTACATAATCCCCTCGCCACAAAAAAACCCCGCCTTTCCGTGAACTAACACTCGCACATGACTTTTTCCCCCTACTAGCACTGACTTTGCCGATTGCTACTTTATTGAGGTAAATGTATGTACTATAACTGAGATATGTGGTTGTCCCACCTAGCTGAATGCACTAACTACAAGTCGCTCTGGATAAGCGTCTGCTAATTTACTAAAATGTAAAAAAAAATTACAACGTAAGCTCGCATTGAAAACAAACAGTGACTTTACCTGTATCAGGTAAACACGAGCCAGGAAGTTGACAATCACATGTGACATTCTGACGCATACACACACTTGGAGTTTCCACAATAACGCACGCATACAGGCACGATTAAAGACACAAATACAGCACGCACTGTACATGCACACACATACACACAAATACACAAACACAAATGTACACACATTGGTACATACAGAAAACCCCACACGGCCTCTCTCTATGCAGCTGTCTGGCCTCACAAAGCTCGGCCTGTTAGACTAGGAAGAGCCAGCTGGACTCAGCTCACACTCATCCCCGCTCAGAAACAAAACGTGGCCCCCCCGTAGCCCCACCCCCCCGTCCCTGCCCTCTCTCTCTCCCACCACTCATTACCGCATGACAGGGGACTTGCCAAGTGGGCAGCTGTCGGCATGGGTGGCACAGAGTGTTAGAGACAGAGAGAGAGAGAGAAAAAAAGGGCGAGAGAGCTCTTCTCTTTGCAGCTCTGAAGACACATGGACGCGTTAAGCGAACGAGCACAGAGCACTTAATCAGTGTCCTGCCCCCAGCCTCCAGCCCCTCCCTTTGTTTTCCTTTCTTCGGCCCTCAGAAAGACCGCTGGACATGTTAATGGCTGTATCACAATCATAATTGCAGCCTTCCCCAATCGCGTACATACAGAGGTCTACCGCACAACATGGCCCCAGAGCTCCTGTCCTACTGCTGCTGCTGGACCACAGCGAAGCCCTCAGACCTCAGCCTCCTGGGGCAATTATTCACCATTACATGTAATTGGGAGCCATGGTGGGGTCCATCAAAGGCCCAGCCGTCCCGCTCCTCCACAGGGAGGGACACTGTGCAGATGTCCGCTTATAACCCCACTGACTGGCCTGCGAGGAAGCGGTTCACTGGGTTCATGGCTCTCCTTCGTTCCCTTCCTTCCTTTGCTCTGTCCAGTATTGTCCTGTCACGGGGTGTCGTTTAGGGCCGGAGACGGACCCAGATGAGAAAAAGGTTGACCTTGGGAGTTTGCAGCTGATCTTGAGAAATCCTAACCATCTCAATGCTACTTATCTGTCTCCGTGTCTTTCCCTTTCATTCTCTTCCTCTCGTTCACCTTCTCACGTCCTCTGTGTCCCTCTCTCTCTCCTCCCTCCCAGATGTGGTATGCAGTGCACTCCTCCCTCATCACGGCTCTCTAGTGTTCCCTCTCCCAGTCAGAACAACCCAGGCGGGCTCTACTGCTCTTATCAGATGGAGCCAGGCAGGCAGGACAGGACGGGGCCAGTGTGGATCCAGCTGCTCCCAGGAGCAGGGCGCAGTCCCACTTAATAGGTCTTCACGGCATCCCAGGCCTCGCCCCACTGGCATCCCAGTCACAGCCAGGCAGGCTACTCCGTGGGTGGCACGCCTTGGAAACGGGCGGCAGAGACAGAGGAGGTGGGTACGGGGGAGACTGGTAAAGACAACACAGTCCGCCTGGTGTTCCAGAGAACTTTGCCGTTAGACCAATTGCTTCCCGAGGACCAGTAAAAAGCAATGGCTCAGACATGGAGTGCCATGACGCATCATGCTGAATCTGATCAGAACATATTGAGAGTTCAAATGACACTTGCTTGCACTTGAATATGCAGCTTGAGCTACATCAAAAAGTTGTCAACGTTTTCATATTGGTGGTGCTACCTGCCTAGAAGGCCGGTCAGGGTCTTGGTGTTCTAAATCATCCTAATTGATGGGTGTCGGATGTGTTAGTATTATCATAGGTGCTCTGAGATTTGTCTCCAAATAAATAAAGCTTTAATTTATAAGCATGGACGTATATTCTCCTGCCTGCTTTGAGCGGAGTGTAAACAGCTTTTTATATTCCGTCTCTTCATGTTCCCGCATGTTCCCACCCTCCACCCCTTCCTCTCAACATGATCCAGCAGGTGAGGGGATCTTCTACACCAGGTGACGCTAGGTAAGCGCGCAACCTTTTTTCAAAGATGACACCGTAAATGCATGGACCGGTACAGTAGGTTTAAGCTGATCTAGAATCAGCAGTAAAGCCCGGGTGTACATATTATGCTCTAGGGATCTGATCGTGGAGGTGGCCTTGCAATTTCAGGTCATCATGACTTCTCTCTAAATATTTATATAGGAAACCCCTTCAACTGCTAACTATGGATATAAGTAGAAAAGCCTCAATAGTAAATTATAAAGCAGTGAGATATGTGCCTCCTACACCAGGGGTGTAGACAGGCCAAACCAGCTGTTAGCTGTGGAGAGCTGTGAACCCAACCATGGGGTGATAAGGGTGGAGTGGTCTACAGGGAGGAGTGTGTGTGTGTGTGTGTGTGTGTGTGTATCTTGGCCGTCCGTGGTTAACCCCTGGCAGATCGATAGGGCCTCTATCACTATGACTTATGGTGACATGGTGCAGGGTGGGTGTGCCAGCACCGCTTCTGCTTACATTCCAGGGTGCACAAAGCAAAACTGACGCAGGCGCAACCAAATATCGCTAGAACCGATCGCACCGCACCGCATCCCTATAGTCATGGCATAAAAAACAAATTGCCCTGTGAGAACTGTGATTAAAGCGCGCTCTCCAGATTCCAAACCTTCCTTGCAAGTAATTATTGTTTAGACATTGAAACCATTTGTAGAGACATTATAGGAAAACCCTAACCATAAAAAAAAAAAAAATCCATGCTATTTAGGTAAAATACATCTTTACCTTTACAATACCCTTGGGTATTCCAATAGAAATCTATACAGTGCCAGCAGTTTTAATGCATTTCAAAGGCTTATTGGCCCAGCGTCGTCCGGGTTCGGCCGGTGTAGGCCGACATTGTAAATAAGAATTTGTTCTTCACTAACTCGCCTAGTTAAATAAAGGTTACATTTCTAAGATTTGAGTGTTTATAGGTATACTAGAGGAATGCTATTGAAAGTAAACCCCCATGCAGATCAGCTCCTTTCCAGAAAGGCATTACATTTCTTTCTTTTTTTAAAACTTGTGCTCTTGACCTGGGAAGTCAGACACATCACTGACAGAGAAAACAACAGTTAGAGAGTTCTTTGATTACGAAACACAATCCCCGCAGGCTAGTTTCCAAAGAAAGTTATTTTCATAGATTTGCATGTTTTTGCATAGAATTTGAAAGGCAACCTTTGGCCTGGCCATGGCTTGTGTAACTGTTTCGGGGGAAACCCCAGTGGCTGACTGTGATTAGTGTTACATCAAGGTATCCACATGCAGCAGCTGGCTCTTATTGCTCCCTTACTCTGAAATAGTCCCATGCAGCTCCTTGTGTACCATAACATAAGACTCTGTCCTTCCTGTCCTGGATATAAAGAATTCTTCTTCCCCTTACTTTCCATGTGCATTATACTCTATGATAGCCTGACTGTATGGAAACCTGTTGGTTCATTCCTGCCCCAAACCCAAGTCAATTACCAGGGGATTGGCCTGGTAAACTTGAAAAGGCGTTGAGCTCAACGGACTATCTGTCAAAACATGTTCAGGACCATTTCCGATGACAAACCCAAGCTGATATTGCAGAACTTATGTAAACAAAGCCTGTTCTAACACATTAACAAGTCACTTTTAAAAGTTTTGTAAGTTCCGGCAGTAACAGGGAACACTGTCAGGTCAGAGTGCATGAGATACTAATAGCTTCTCTGAAAGATGGGACATGCACAGCACATAGATCCATCTTTCCTGATAAAGAAGCTTTTATCAATGTAAACTGAGGGTCTCTCTCTCTCTCTCGCGCGCGCTCGCTCTCTCGCTCTCACCCCCCAAGGTAATAGAAAAACGTGTGTTTGAAGATAGATGATGAAGGACCTAGAATGACGGAAGTATTTCTGTTTAACGAGCTTCATAACACAAGGCTTTAAACGCAGCAAATGGGTCTACAATTCTCTTAACATGCTTGTGTTGCTTTCCCAGTGTCTGAGCACAGGACTTCGCAAGAAATAGTTCACTGTAAAAAAAAAACAACAACAACTATAAACCGTTTAATAAATAACACGAAGACATTGTATTAATGCTATGCTGGTCAAAGGGTTTAGTATGCCACTGTGGCCAATCAGGATCATCTCTGGCTCCCAGTTCAAAACAGCAATCTAAGGATAGAGGGGGAAAACTCCTTCGCCGCCAACATATTAGATTTGCTGTAATGAAATCGAACAGCCACATTGACAACTTTTAGCCGAGTAGAACTATTCCAGGAACGTCCCACTATTTGCAGGGGCCTGTGCACCGGCATCACCAGTCAACGAATCCAACCTTTTTTTCCCACTGGCGGAACAAGCGGCTAAGTCATTACTAGCAGCGCTATTGAATCACCCGGGTGTTCCAAAGACAAGAGTCACTGAGAGGCCACTGTGGAATTTCAGGTTAACCAGACCAACTACAACCTGGTGAGATCAACTTGCAGAAATCCATTGGTTGCCTGTTCATTAAAGAACAACATCATATTAAGTACAACGATCACACTGCTGGTTACGGATCCCCCGTAGCTTCACGGGGGTGATCACCTTTCTACACAAGTGAAGGAAACGAGATGCAATAGGTAAAATGCCATTAAGGCTAGATGCCGACGCTAGACTCCGCACTTCCAGGAGCAACAGCCCAAGCTAGACTGCGCCACCCATAGTTGGCTAGCAATCAGAGGGGTTGGGGTTCAATTCGGGAAAGAGACGCTCCAGTTGAACGCATTCAGTTGTGCAACTGACGAGGCCTCCCTCTCCCAATCGTTTGCAGTTCGAGCAGCCCAGAGCAAGAATGTGTCAGCACGAGTCGAAATGGAGCGCAACATCCAGCTACGGCTACCGTTAGAAAGAAGGCCGTGGCCTTTAATATGACAACGAGCAGGGGACGTTCTCAGAGAAACTACCATTGATAGCACGTCCTCCACATTTTGGGGACGATATGTCATAACTAAACCTCTCCACCCACGCGCAGAATGGTTGGCGTCCCATGATTGCAAATTGCAGCAAGTGGACCCTGTTCCAACGCTGCTCCAGAGCTTAGTGCATGGATCCCCCAAATTACAGTCTTGTTCAGGGGGGCTGCCATCTAGCCGTCATCTTCGGGAAGAAAGAGGAGATTTCCGGTCAGATATGTGTGCCCTTCAAGGTCTTTTAACTTTGAATTATCAGAGATATCCGGTCTGTGAGGCTAGTGTACACACTCAATGTTCCCTTCCTCTTTCACTGGAATTCTTAAAGAGGAAAAAGGACATATTGCAGCAGTTACAGCACGTTGCTATTGTTGCAGCGTGCACCCTATTGCTAAAATACACACACCACGAATGCTTGTACACACACACAGCCGCACTACAGAAACATGTACACACAGAGACACGAACACATGCTCACAATCATGCAAGTTCATATCAGTTTACCCTGCAGTTAACACATTGTTATAAATCTCCTTTCCGTCAACCAAAGACTTGAAAGGGAACCTTAGACTAGGGCCCCACTATGTACACCCTGAAATGCAAAATTATGTTTTCTTTCTTTATGAGAGGGGTAGGAACTCCCAAACCCCCCCCCCCCCCCCCCCCACACACACACAAAGCAGGATGGGTAGAGGAAGCGAACCAGTCGCGTCAGTTTTCATTGTTGGAGCGACAGACTTCCCGTCTGAGAGAGCTGATACTGTCTGTCGTGGGCTCCCACTTAGAGCATCATGTGATTTCCTTATGGACTCCTAATGACATTAAGCTATTTCTGTCAATGGCACGGTGCTGATTGCCCCTTGTATCCTCAAGCCCCCCCCCCCCCCCCCCCCCACCACCAACCAAAGACTTCATACTTCCAAAGCACAAGTCGATAGAAATGTTTTTCAACGAACCAATGACAATATTGTAGAATCTCACCACCTGTTAATACATATGCATGAACAGATGCATATGAGACCTCATCCAAGCCTGCAGCTGATAGTTCAACGACCAGAACAAGCTATTTTTTTGCGGTAGTACCTCTCTGGATGAAAGTTGCTTTCACCCCCCCCCCCTCCTCCTATGACCCCCACAGGATGTCATCAGACTCCACTTCCTGGTGCTCTAAACCGTCTTCCTTTAGCTCTTTTACACAAGGCCCTCCTGATCGACTCAAGGACAGAAGTGACATAACATTTATAGTGCTGCCCCAGGGTCGGTCTTCTGCCCCAGGGTCGGTCTTCTGCCCCAGGGTCGGTCTTCTGCTTCCAGTCAAGCCCAAACTCAAGCCGCGTGTGTTAAAAAACAAAACGCACGTCTCAATCTGAACCTCTGTGAGTAAGGTATGCATGATGCACAGTGACTCAGGTTTGAAATAATGCCCATGTTCCTTTGCTGTATGAAATGGAATAGAAATGTTTATTTTTGTATTTTTATGTATTTGTCACGTGCCGAATACAACAAGTGTTGACTTTACCGTGAAATGCTTACTTACGAGCCTTTTCCCAACAATGCAGTTAAAAGTAAGAACATTTGCAAATAAATAAATAAATAAAATATTAACACAATAAAATAACAATAAAGAGGCTATATACAAGGAGTACCGGTACCGCGTGAGTGTACTGGGGTACGAGGTAGGGTGATTGATTGAGGTAATATGTACATGTAGGTTTGGTTAGGTGAGTCCGGGAAACCCTTTAATTAACTCTTCAGCAGTCTTATGGCTTTGGGGTAGAAGCTGTTCAGGAGACTTTTGGTTCCAGACTTGGCACTCAGGTAGCGCTTCCGTGCGGTAGCAGAGAGAACAGACTGTGACTTGGGTGGCTGGAGTCTTTAACCATTTTTAGGGCCTTCCTCTAACACCGCCTGGTATAGAGGTCCTGGATGGCAGGGAGCTCGGCCCCGGTGATGTACTGCCCTTTGTAGTGCCTTGCGGTCGGATGCAGCTCAATGGTGCAGCTGTATAATTGAGGATAGGAGGGCCCATGCCCCTTTGGGGGAAGAGACATTGTCGTGCCCTCTTCACGACTGTGTTGGTGTGTTTGGACCATGATAGGTCCTTAGTGACGTGGACACCAAGGAACTTGAAGCTTTCAACTGTCTCCACTACAGCCCTGTCGATGTGAATGGGGGCGTGCTCGGCCCTTCATTTCCTGTCAGAAATAACGCAGGTCATAAGGCAGTATTACAGAGGCCAGACAGTTCTGTAAAATATGGTTCTATGAAGGAAGTTGGACAGCAGCTTTGAGCCTTGGCCAACCACACTCTAAGCCAGCTTAAACAGAAAACCTGTCCCATCAAATGGACTCCGGAACTAAATTCGATGGCTTAGTTGAAACCCCAATTGAATTCAATTATGATTTGCCAAGCATTCCATAAAAATACGAATTTTGTCAGTGCCGAGAAAACAAATGGTGAAAAGGACAAACTGTACTGCCCAGTACTGTCAACCATGCAGTTGGCAGTAAATGTTACATAACATCCGTATCACTTTACAGAGCAATATAATCAGTATATTGCACTGTTATCATGGCCACGGCATAGATACATCAAATCAAACACTGAATTAAATACAGCATTTACTTTCAGTTTCGTTTTTGCTGATGACACAGCATATACGTTTGATCCTCAAGCCTCTATGTTCAGGTTCCTGCAGCGGAGTGATGCTCACCATCCTAGCATGATGTAGCATCTACTGAGCTTCTAGTGGAATGACATCATATAATATCCGCCCCTGAGACAGACGGAAGGTCCTGATTATTGGCAGGAAAAAAGAGAGAGATGAATGAGATGTAGAAGAAAAAAAAAACCCAGAAGGATCATATGTGGCAGCTGCTCTGTTACATTCCTGAAGGCAAACACCAGGGTTAAATCTGAAGCTAATGTCCCTGGGTCATCATCTTTCCATGGGACATGCTGCCCAGGCTCTGCCCAGGCCCAAGCCCAGGACCCAGGCCAGCACCTCCTCTGGGAAATCAGATTCAATCAGCCATTCCAAGGGCTTTCAGAGGGCCGGTGGATCGACCCTGTTTGATATTTGATCAGATGTGTCATCCCCCCCCCCCCCCCCCCCCCCCCCCCCCCCCACCCAGCCACTCTCTTTCCCCTGCCTAATGGGAAGTGAAAGATCAGTAAGCCTTGTGGAATTCACCACTCCTGTTACATGAGCATGTGCTCGCCGTCTGGACAAGGGCTCTCTTTCCCTCCCTCTCTCTCCCCTCTTGCCTTTCTATTCCTCTTCTCTTTTTCTTCCTGCCTCATCCTCCTCCCATCTCCGAGGACTGACCTCTTGTTTGTTGTTAAGACTTCCACAGACGCAGGCATCTCTGAGTAGAACTGTGCAAATGTCTGGCCAAAGATCACACGTCGCATATCAGTTATTGGTCTCTGAGACCTTCTTGTTGTCATCTTGTCTCTTTTCACCATCTGGTAGTTTGTATATTTCTCTATTACCATCAATACACACCTGAGCTCCTGGCTTGCCAACGTGTGATGTATCACGCCACAAATATATCTCTTGGGAAAAAAGTGAATTTACCTACTAGTTCCAGCAGGACCAGGAAGGAAACAAAGGAAGGTCCTTTCATTTATAGTGTGCGGGTCGACATCAGCAGGAAATGAATACATTTCTTGGCAGATCTCAATACCAGGCAGCCCAAATAAACATGGCCTCACTTAGTCCCCGGACAATGCATGTTTCAGGCCTAGAGTTCTGTATTGTAACAGCTTGACCACACTGTCCCATCCACAAGAGGTCGGAGTATGTGTTTAGTATGCACTCAAACCAGGAGTGAGGTCATTGAAGACATGTTGAGTGTAACACTGTGATTTACGTGGCTATCTTATGATCAATTCTATGCAACAGAAGGGGATGGCCAGACCAGTTAGGTTTCTCTATGTCGCATATTGGGGGGGGGGGGGGGGGGCACTATGAGTTGATCCTCCCAGGGTTCTGAAAGTGATTACACTTCCTAAGTCCCCACAACTGTGTTTCATTTTGTCATTACAGACCCTATGAAAGCTGCAATTGTTGCACAGGGCTCCTGTGAGCGGAGCTCTCCAGATGAGGGGTGGGGGTGCAGAGGGAGGGGACCACACATGTCTCAGTGTAGGAATCCCTTCCCTATGGACACTGCGTGTGCCTGTGCCATCCTCTGTATGCACAATACGGGCAGAGGGGCCAACGACGCAGGCCCCTGCCATGCCTTTTCCTACTCCATATGTTGAGGATTAGGAGGGACCACGGTGACATTGCATTGGTCAGTTGGAAGCCCCTCCCTTACCTTTCAGGCAATGACATCCACTTTCTACGCCACTTGAATCATGGCGGGTTGTCTGCCTTTCATTCCAAACACACACCCAAACGCGTTCATGACTCACCTTATGTCCTCACTAGCCTGATTCAGGGCCATATTCAATCAGGCATATTCATAAATGTAGGTTTGTTGGTAGGGTTCCACTAGAGATCTTCACTTATTTAATCAATATGCTCAGACAAGAACTCACGTCAGTCACCAGGATGTGTGACGATCTCCCTATGAAGTATCTACTCTGTCAAAGCCTTTGTGCCAAATGGCACAAAAGAGCCACCGTCCACAGCCCACAACAAGCCTATCTCTGTGAGGCAGAGCTCCATGTCTCATGCCCACAGGCACTGGAGCCTAGCCTCATATCTCTCTCAACCCCCCACTGAACCACTTCATGCACCAGCACTGTCCCACTCATTCAGAGTCAATGGACTGTTTCGGGCCACAAGTCAGGCTAGATTTTGCAGTGGGATGTCTGGGGTGAGGCCCCCGAGCCCTTTGCTGCACAATTAGAATAACTGCAGTCCGCTTCATTCATGGTTACGCTTGACCCCCAGAGGTTAGCGGTCATGCTGATTAGTTCACCTTTTGAGAATCATCACTCTGGTGTGCTGCCGTGTTGAAGGGATTGATCAGGGGAAGGAAGTCTATGTTAATGTATAACGGTTTGGGGAAAAAAGGCACGGCAAAAGTTGCAAAGTTGCGTAATAGGAAATGTGATTTCCTTCTTCTTTTTTTTTGGTATGCAGTTGAAAACAAAACGCTTCTTTCTGGTCTGGCATCAGTGCTGTGACAGTATGGGGTGTAGATGTAACGGCCAAATCATGGCTGTACAGTAGCAGGCGTGCACCGGGTGTTTCTGGTTGAGGCACCACCTCTCCCTGGCAGGCAGATAGTGTTATCGGGTAGGAGGTGGGCGAGCAGGCGAGGAGGCGAGGTGCAGGGCGTGGTTGCAAGATGATAGGCCACTGTTAGGACCTCGGAGGTGTGGGAGAAAGAAGCCTCCCCGTGAACGTTATCTCCCTCAGCGTCTGCTGCCTGCACCCAGGGGGGGGGAGGAAACATAGCCACTGCGATCGCTTAGGGTTCCTGTTCAGCACATCTCTTTTTTTCCGTCTATCTGCCTGCCTGCCTGCCTGCCTGTCTGTCTGTCTGTCTGTCTGTGTCTTTCTGTCTGTGTCTTTCTGTCTGTGTCTTTCTGTCTGAATTCTACAACAACAAAAGTAAGAAAATTGTGTGCTACTTGTAGTGTATAAGACAATGATTCCAACAGGGACACCTAAATGCCTTCACATGGCAACAGATCCAGATCTTAGAGGTTGTGCAACGATCCTCTTAGACAAGCCAATCACTGTGTGAGTGACCAAATCAGCTCCGGGCCAATCAGAGGGAGCCTCTTTCACCGACCAACTAGCAGAAGTTCCTCTTCTTCTCCCTCTTTCTTTCCCTCATTCACAACGCAACTCTGTCATATGTCAATTGCACGGCTTTGTCAGCAGTGTGCAATCAAGTTGCAGGAATTAGGAACTGAATGTGAAAGTTGTGGGCAACAACTTCCATCTTAGGATTTGCAAAACACTCACTTCTACTTCTAGGTATTGTCATTGACACATTTCCCTTGTTGATACAACTGAATAAAGGCCAAAGAACTTGAGAGAGATTCACCTGAATGCAGCTGGGCCACACACCGTCCCAGGCCAGGTGACCCTCAGGCCTTTTAGACCAGACCTCTGATGGGCTACACTCTCACCTTCTCCAAATCTGCATGGCAATTTAATTCCCCTGGTTTCCACGGAAAGAAGCGGCATGAACAGTCTGAGACGTGTGTGATTTCACCCAACGTTTAAAAATGACAAGCGGGGCAGGGAAACTGTGCACCTCACCTTCCCCCTCGTCGTTTATAGAGGGGGTTGCAGAGTGAAGGGGTGGTAAGACCTCTCACACACAAGGTAGTCTTTCAGAAATCAAATCCCGCCGGTTCGTTTTAGCCAAAATGGGAGCGCTCTCTCTTTCCCAACCGTCTAGCCTGCTTATGTAATAAACCCAACATCCCCCAAAAATGTACAACTGCGCCTCCGCTTGGCTGTCATAGGAGGAAGGAATCTATAGGGTTGATGTGGGTGGAGGCTTAAAAACCAGAACAATCTTTGTGTGGAATGATTACAAAGACATACGCTCCATGGCTCTAGAGGCACTTTGTGCAGGCAGACACTTGAAAACAGACAGATTTGAAGATAATACTCCCTCTGAGTGAAAACTGATGGTCTTAAAACATATTCCTATCCGCTGTCTAAGTGAAGACAGATAGACCTGTGCAGAACAGAAAATAAACTGTGAAGGGATGATAAAGAAGAACATAAACCAAAACAGCATCAGATCAAGGAGTCTATTCAAGGCCAGAGGGAGGTACAGAGGTTTTCTGAGGTACTGCAGAGACACTGACTAAAACAGTTTGATACAGTGGCTCTGGGTTGGCTTGGTGACTGTGGATAAACTTACAAGAAAACACAAACATGTTATCATTATATGCTTTAAACAACATATCTACCTTCAATCAATGTTGACCGAATAGCTAATACCCTCAATGTGAGGCCCCCACACAGGTAGCATACGCTACGTTGCCTGTGCAGGAAGTGTGAAAGTTTTCATGAGTAACAAAACATCCTTAAACTATTTCTGTGGTTTTCCTCAGAGCAAAAAAGCGTTAACCCCCCCCCCCTCTGTTGTCTGCAGAAAGATTTCGCCCTCTCTCCCCGGGCTGTAACGTGTGAGCATGTAGAATGTTAGGCCCAGAGCACATGGCTCGGGGGAGAGCTTTATGTGGGAGCATTACTCTGCCTAGTGTGTGGGCTGGGAGGCCTTTGTTGTAGATTACCGTCCCATGAGAACCCAGAGCAACAACTAGCTGGGGGAAGCAGGTGGGGCTGGGGGACTATGTGGAGACAGACAGAAGCTTCAGCCATGGAATGCATAAGCCCCCCCCCCCCCCCCCCCCCCCACACACACACACACACAGACACACACACACACACACGCACACAAAGAGTCACATAAAGAACAACATACACCACTACTACAAACTACTAAAAGCAGGACGAATAAACAGATGAACTAACTAGAACAATAGATTCTCCGCCTCAAACAAAAGAGTAGCATGGTTGTACAAAAAAATATATATAAGGCAGACTGAGGTAATTGCAGAATTCCCAGCCAGATATTCTTCCCTGATGAAAGATCAATGCTTGGAATACCATTCGGATTTGGCCTCGCTTAAAGTTGCCCTGGCGGAAAGTCTATTTATATGAAGAGCAAAACGTTGGATTTTGAGAGGCCTTGAGGTTAATAAAAAGTAAATGCCTATGGTTTGCTTTGGGTGGAATAGATCCCCTTTTCATACTCTTAGTGAAATGTAAGGAATATTGTTTGTTGGAATGTTGATGTCATAAAGTCATGACCCCTAACGTGTTTTTAGCTTTTCACATTTGGCTAAATAGAATGCTCTGTAGTTCCTACCAATACGTCCACATGGCCCACCACAAGAGCTACAGTAGCTGTTCATTTTGTTCAGTAGCGTCCTAGTGCTATTAACACATACTTAGAAACCACACAAATACCTGAGGAGTTACATGCTCTAGACAAGAGTGGGTGGCTTTGACGCATTGTGTAGCAGGAGTGTGTGCTAACAAAAGATATCCCTGTCATGTGGCGGCAGGTAGCCTAGTGGTTAGAGTGTTGGGCCAGAAACCGAAAGGTTGCTGGATCAAACCCCTGAGCTGATAAGGTAAAAATCTGTTGTCCTACCCCTGAACAAGGCAGTTAACCAACTGTTCTCTGGTAGGCTGTTTTTGTAAATAGGAAATTGTTCTTAACTGACTTGCCTAGTTAAATAAAAGTGAAATGTACAATCTGCATTATTGGTCAATATTATATTTCTGTAGTTACTCTTTTGAGTTTAGATAGTCGTTCTTCACAAACTCCTCCTTCACACTAGTGTTCTATCATACAACATATTCGGTAATAGTAATCTCTCCTTTCCTATCTTCACACACACATCACATCACTCTCTCGCTCTCTACCATCCTGTGAAGTGACTTCTGTCTCCCATGTAGGCCCACAGTAACCTAACATAGCAGGCGTAGAAATATGCCTGAGCGGAAGTCCCACTTCCTTTTTTTCAGGGGAAACAGAAGTTAGGTTGAAAACACCGTATCCCTGAAAACCGGATGTTAACGTTTTCTGCCGACTTAGCATAGACAAGGGTCACAGAGGCATGACCCAGTCTCCTTAGACCTAAGCAGAGGAGAGCACAGAGAAAACCCCACTGGTTATTTATAGTGGCTGGAGAGAGGAGAGGTCCCGTCTGGCTGGCCATTACCTCAGCCCTCTGGATATCTCAGTCTGCTGCCCTCTCCTCACCACTCTAACCTTGGCAGACCCTCTGCTGCAGCTTTGTTGAGTTGGAATGCAAGCACCACCTAGGGGTAGCCACGAGGAACTGCGCCCGGTTCCCATATGCTTCAAGACACTCCACAAGGCCCTGGCCATGCTCTTCTTCTTTCTGTCCCTCTTTTCATAGCTGCAGTGGTCCTACTTGGACCTTATGTGGACCAGGTAGGAAATTTGCGATATGCAATGAGCATTGTAATTTGATGCAAACAATAGGTAAATATTAGTACGACAATAATACATCTTCCACTACAACAAGACAAAGGACTTCTGTAAAATCCAACTTTCACATTCTGGATAACCTAGCTGTATATTGACTCCCATGATGGTAATGAACAAAACCACCTTTCTCAGTTCCAAGACAACGAAACCCAAGAGGGAATAGCATTGACAATGTGTTTGATCTAGTATATTGCTCTGAGGATTTCACGTGGGAACGTTAGCATTGCTAAACCCATTTACAGTGCCTTTTGACAGGAGGTGCTGCAAAGTGCCGCTGAGCTAGGGAAGTGCGGGGGCTGTTTTTACAGCTCTACAACTCTAAAGAAACCATGTTGTGATATCGATAACAAATGCATAACTTCTTGACCCGATAGACACACACCCACTCACATACAATCTCTGTATATCATATATCCTGATGCCGAGTCACATTACCCCTATACATATCTACCTCTACCACTCCAGTGTCCCTGCACATTGTATATAAAGTATGGTACTGGAACTGACTGACCCTTAAATATTATGCTTACAGTACTTACTTTCTCGCGTTCTTCTTATTTTCTATTTGTATTTCTCACGGGTTTTTGTTCTCCCTTGTGTTATTTTTAGTATAATATTGCTAGTGATTACTGCATTGTTGGGTTTAGCGCTTGTCAGAAAGGCATTTCACGTGACATTAAAACTTGACTTCCACATTCTATTTGGGATACATTATTGCATCTTAGCTAATGGCGTCAGTACGGAAAATCTCTAAAGATGCTGACCGCAGAGAAGTTGAGGCAAATCGTTTGTAGGAATCAATATCTTCGAGACATCCCCATCTGCAACATTAGCTACATGAAGCATTTCTTGGAAGCCTATGAGCCCATGTTAGAATGGCTTGCCTTGGAACATTGACGACGGGTGGGGCACTTGTGGTCCCTCGGTGGTAAGAACAAAACATTCTTCAACACCCCCCCATCCCTGTCTCAGGGTGTGTTAGAATCGACAGTCACATTGCACAGTGACCTGTCGTCATGTTATGGCAACATGTGCTCCACACAAATGAAACTCCGGGAAGTAAATGTCAATATTGATAACTGTGACCACAGCTTTCGTTCTAGTAATATTTCTTAGACGTCACATCACATCCCCCTCAGTGCTGATGGAGCCTGATGGCATCTGCAGATAAAGTCTGCCACTACAAATTCTCCTTCTCTTGCTGGGAAGCCTGGAGGAGAGACTGTGGCTCAGTATTAGTTCACCATGAACCCAAAACATCCAGCTGTCACACAGTAACAGTGGAATGTGGAAACACGATGGGAAAAAGTCTTCCCTTCTTCCATCACTACAATAACATTTAATAAAATTGTTATAACACCATTTGGAGAAGCACATATTGGTTGAGAATCAGTCCTTGTTGGTAGGTATTGTCTACAGAGGCACAGGGGAGACCTTCAAGTGACCTTGAGAAGACGGATGGGGCCAATGGTGGGTGGGGGTGTGTGAGGCCGTCAGCATCTCTTCCCTGCCATGGGGCGTTAGGCTGTGGCTCTCTGGGTGTACACATGGCCGCCAGAAGGTCAGGCTCAGGACTTCTCACATGGAGCCCTGCCTGGCCCCTTCCTGGTGCCATCTGTGAATGCAGGTCCTACTGAGGATCAGCACTGTATTTGCATGACCAGGAGCCTCCCTCATTTGTCATTTAACCATTTTAGTGGCAGTGACAGTGACAGTCTTCTTCAGGCTGTATGACTTGTCTTACTGTCATTTGCAAATTGGTCACCTTTCTGGATGATTGCTCACGCTGTTTTAAAGAAGGAGACAAAAGAAATGGACAGACACCTTTATCATATGTTACCTGTGTAAATAATACAAGGATGAGGCCTACTGCTCTCAAGACACGCAGCTTGTTTCTGCTTCAGGTGTATAATAGAATAGATGGATGCAAACACTCCTGAAAGTAAAACATTCCTCCCACAGCAGACAACAGAGCATTGTTCCGGAAACTCTTGAGACTCACGCAAGAGTCTTTTTTCAGCTGCCACTGTTAGCAATGCCTGGTCAATGGGTCAAAAGATTTAGCAAATGTATCTTAATATTTGAAGGACATAACTGCATAGGAAAAAAACACGCAAACATCCTTTTACGCTTGTGAAAAATATGTAATGTTTTTAATTGACGATAAGTTCAAATACAAGAGAAGCAGTCAATTCTCTGCTCATATCTTCTCTTGGTCCCTTGATATATAGAAACATGTTAAAACATGACGTGCTGAAGCCAGTTATTAGAGAACACATACAGCAACATCCTTTTATCTTTATATTGTTAATCCGGGCAACTTGAACAGAATCTGAGTTATACGTCAACATTTATTCTACCTCTTCTGTGTCTGCCTGAAGTTCCTCCATCCGCCCCTGTTTGAACAGTGGAGGTCAGTTGACTTATCTACTAAATATTTGTGAATGAAGGAGCTAGTCAGATATAGGGAGGGCGCCATTCATGCATTCCTGCCTCTCAGGGTAACATGAGCCCTGTAGAAGGGGATGGGCTCTCAAAGTTTTCCACTGCAGACAAGGAAATGGGATCTGTCCATCCCACACAACAAACACACACTATCACACATGATCTGATTTTTTTCCTCAAAGCACAATCCAATAACCATATGTAGATGAATGAAATTAGAATTTGATGAGTGAACTGCTGAATGAATTAATCAAATGAATGACTAGTTCCGTTGGCACAGTGTCAAATCCTTTCATGGTGTGTAGACCATGAGGTCCGGCACAATCCACACACTATCTTGAAGACTTTCTATCATTCATAGTCACATGTCAACATAACACATTTCACACTTCCTGAGGAAGAACAAACATTTGAGTTGCACACTGATAAGCTTCATGATAATGCCTTGTTCTGTCCTACACTAGCCAATGTCTGCTGTTCCTAGAAGTCAATGAGGCTGACTTTGACAAGAATATCTGTCTGTGCATGGCTGATACCACTAGCTTGTTGAGTGTGAGGGGGTAACTTGACTCCATGGCCAGCTGTTGCCCAATTGGTGTTCTAAAGGCCCGAGGAACATTATTCTTCACTCTGGCCTCTCTATGGCCAGTTCTTCAGCTCACTTTATACAACTGGGGGCACTGTCTCAGCACACCAGCTCATTCCTGCACTCCTTCCTGACCTTCCTGCATTTAACCTTTGACCCGGAAGGACAATATTAACTCTTGGCCAATTGTCTGGGGGGCTCCCAACTTCCCCTGCACGGTCTGTGAGAACATTCCTGGGGTGGTTGCCAGGCAAGACTGGGTGTTTGAGCATTGACCTCCAATATGTCCTGGGTTACCCTTGATCTTCTCCCCACCCCCTGGCCCCTGTCCAAGCCGCATAGCACTTCCCCCACCCCATAGATACTGCTCTGTCTCTGAAAGCAGCCCACCCACCCAGCCTGCATGCTATTTTGTCCCCATTCCCCTATATCTATCCCCAGATTCTCTGATTAACACAAAACACCTGTAGCCAAAAGGCCTTGGTAGGTCTATATGAGTGCAAACACATAGCATTCACTCACACACTGGTTCTCTTGTTCACACACCATACGCACAAACAGACAGACTAACAATAACTTCCTGTGCTACTCCCTAAAACCACTCCACTCAAATCTCACTAACTAGTGCCCACTGGGCACAAGCTGGTTGAATCAACGTTGTTTACATGTAATTTGTCAAGGTATTGTGACGTGGAATCTACGTGGAAAATACATTGGATTTTTAAAAAGTCATCAATTGGCCCAGCGTCGCCCGGGTTTGGCTGGGGTAGGCCGTCATCGTAAATAACAATTTGATCTTAACTGACTTGCTTTTAAAATAAAGGTTAAATTGATTGTCATCACGGTAACCACATTTCAACATAGACAAATCTTTTGTAAAATACATTGAATTTGTACCTTTAAAACAAAAAAAATCTGATCTTCAACGCTATATCCACTATCAGAAGAAAATACAATAGGCTGGAGCAATGATCTCTCTAAAGATACCCTTTGGTCTCCCATCCAGGGTTTTAACCAAGCCCTGCATAGCTATGATTTTTGTTACGGACTATTACCAATGTGCTATCGTGAGAATGATTGTTGAGAGAGATCTCCTTTTAAAAAGGAAATTGGTTCACTGTTGCTCTTGGAAGTCACTCCAAAGGGAAAGTTGAACAGAGCAACTGAAATGTACTTTATCAAGCATTTGCAAAGTCATCAGCAGCTATTGTTTCAATTCAACCCGGAATTCAGCAAAAAAAAAACAGACAATAATATACAGGCCTTGGGTTTCAAGCTCCGGTTGATTTCAAATGTAATAATACTTAGTGATATTCAATTGTGTTCGGTTGTCAACACAACCTAATATCAACATTTGAAGGTGACGAATCTTCTGCTTGGTTGGTTCCTTCTGTACCACTGACTTAGTCTGGCTTTAATTCCAGTTTATCTACAAATTAATAAGAAGTTAATACTCCTTGAAATATTGATATTTGGTTGCATTGACATCCAAACACAATTCAATATCACTTTTGAAATACAATAAATAGCCTATTGACTTGTCAACAAGTTAACTAATTGGTACTAGTTGGAACAAATTGGAGCTATCCAATTAATAGATACGTCTCCTTTTAAAGGTTGATATTTGGTTTCGTTGTCAACCAAACACAATTCAATATTACTTTTGTAACACAGTAAATATACTAAAGTTAAGGCTTACAAACTAATGTTACATTCAAACTCAAAGGTCCAATGTAGACGTTTTTTTATCCCAATATCAAATCATTTCTACTGGGATTGTTTTCAATTAAAAAGGTCAGAAATAAACAAAGAGCAATTTCTCACACAAAACCTTAGCTAGCAATCTAGCAGTCATCATCATGAATCAAGTCGACAATCTACTGGCAAATCCTTTTCAATCCTTGTCAAATGAAAATGAATTATGAAGAGAAATTATAGATAAAATGTATCGGTGCTCATCGGCCATTGGACAGAAACATTACACAATAATTTGGAAATCCCAAATTCAACAATGAGTGGTTTGGAAGTAATCAGTGGCTAACTGCAAGCATTGCAAAGCAATCACTTGCCTGCTATTCAGTGGAGTGGATGTGTGGTCCAACTCTGGGTTTAAGGGTCTCTTTTGCAAGTTTAAAAGAATAAGTCAATCCAGCATGACTTCTGCCGCTTTCAAAACAACTGGAAACTCAGAACTGGGAAATCTCAAACTTCAGTGAGTTCAAGACTCCGACTGGGAAAATACATTTTGAACATTCATCCAACTCGGAATTCCAAGTCGGGAACTTAGGCCTCTTTCAAGAGCTCCGACCTGAAGATTCGACCTCGTTTTTTTTCAGAGTTCCCAGTTGTCTTGAAAGCACCATAAATCCTGACAACACCAGACCTTGATGACAAAGTTTGATGAAAAAATTTGCCCATGAAGGACCGCCATGCCACCTTCCTGTTCAAGTGAGCACAGCACAACAAGGTGAGTCCAAAAATGTATTGTATGTTGCTGCTTAAATTATGTAATATGTCAGGGAGATACAGTTGAAGTCGGAAGTTTACATTCACTTAGGTTGGAGTCATTTAAACTCGTTTTCAACCACTCCACAAATTTCTTGTTAACAAACTGTAGTTTTGTCATGTCGTTTAGGACATCTACTTTGATCATGACACAAGTCATTTTTCCAACAATTGTTTACAGACAGATTACTTCACTTATAATTCACTGTATCACAATTACAGTGGGTCAGAAGTTTACATACACTGAGTTGACTTTGCCTTTAAACAGCTTGGAAAATTCCAGAAAATTATGTAATGGCTTTAGAATCTTCTGATAGGCTAATTGACATAATTTGAGTCAATTGGAGGTGTACCTGTGGATGTATTTCAAGGCCTACCTTCAAACTCAGTGCCTCTTTGCTTGACATCATGGGAAAATCTAAAGAAATCAGCCAAGACCTCAGAAAAAAATGGTAAACATCCACAAGTCTGGTTCATCCTTGGGAGCAATTTCCAAATGCCTGAAGGTACCACGTTAATCTGTACAAACAATAGTATGCAAGTATAAACACCATGGGTCCACGCAGCCATCATACCGCTCAGGAAGGAGATGCATTCTGTCTCCAAGAGATTAACGTACTTTGGTGCGAAAAGTGCAAATCAATCCCAGAACAACAGCAAAGGACCTTGTGAAGATGCTGGAGGAAACGGGTACAAAAGTATCTATATCCACAGCAATGTAAGAAGCCACTGCTCCAAAACCGCCATAAAAAAGCCAGACTGCGGTTTGCAACTACAAATGGGGACAAAGATCGTACTTTTGGAAGAAATGTCCTCTGGTCTGATGAAACAAAAATAGAACTGTTTGCCCATAATGACCATTGTTATGTTTGGTGGGAAAAGGGGGAGGCTTGCAAGCCAAAGAACACCATCCCAACTGTGAAGCACGGGGGTGGCAGCACCGTGTTGTGGGGGTGCTTTGCTGCAGGAGGGACTGGTGCACTTCACAAAATAGATGGCATCATGAGGTGGGAAAGAATGTGGATATATTGAAGCAACATCTCAAGACATCAGTTAAAGCTTGGTCGCAAATGGGTCTTCCAAATGGACAATGACCCCGAGCATACTTCCAAAGTTGTGGCCAAATGGCTTAAGAACAACGAAGTCAAGGTATTGGAGTGGCCTTCACAAAGCTCTGACCTCAATCCTATAGAAGATTTGTGGGCAGAACTGAAAAAGCGTGTGCGAGCAAGGAGGCCTACAAACCCGACTCAGTTCCACCAGCTCTGGAGGAATGGGCCAAAATTCACCCAACTTATTGTGGGAAGCTTGTGGAAGGCTACCCGAAACGCTGTACATTTCAAAAGTGCTGAACAAACAGTAACAGTGTATTCGGAAAGTATTCAGACCACTTGAATTTTTCCACATTTTGTTACGTTACAGCCGTATTCTAAAATTGATTAAATTACTTTTTTCCCCTCATAAATCTACACACAATTACCATAATGACAAATGTAGAAATGTTAGCAAATGTATTAAAAGTAAAAAACAGAGACCTTATTTACATACTGTAAGAATTCAGACCCTTTGCTATGAGACTCGAAATTGAGCCCAGATGCATTCTGTTTCCATTGATCATCCTTGAGATGTTTCTACAACTTGATTGGAATCCATCTGTGGTACATTCAATTGATAGGACATGATTTGGAAAGGCACACACCTGTCTATATAAGGTCCCACAGTTGACAGTGCATGTCAGAGCAAAAACCAAGCCACGAGATCGAAGGAATTGCCCATAGAGCTTCGAGACAGGATTGTGTCGAGGCACAGATCTGGAGAAGGGTACCCAAACATTTCTGCAGCATTGAAGGTCCTCAAGAACATAGTGGCCTCCATCATTCTTAAATGGAAGAAGTCTGGAACCACAAAGACTCTTCCTAGAGCTGGCTACTCGGCTAAACTGAGCAAGTCGAGGAGAAAGGCTTGGTCAGGGAGGTGACCAAGAACCCGATGGTCGCTCTGACATAGCTCCAGAGTTCCTCTGTTGAGATGGGAGAAACTTCCAGAAGGACAACCATCTCTGCAGCACTCCACCGATCAGGCCTTTATGGTAGAGTTGCCAGACGGAAGCCACTACTCAGTAAAAGGCACATGACAGCCAAATAGGATTTTGCCAAAAGGCACCTCAAGGACTCTCAGACCATGAGAATCAAGATTCTCTGGTCTGATGAAACCAAGATTGAACTCTTTGGCCTGAATGCCAAGTGTCACGTCTGGAGGAAACCTGGCACCATCTCTATGGTAAAGCATGTTGGTGGCAGTATCATGCTGTGGGGATGTTTTTCAGTGGCAGGGACTGGGAGACCAGTCAGGATCGAGGGAAAGATGAACGGAGCAAAGTACAGAGAGATCCTTGATGAAAACCTGCTCCAGAGCGCACAGGAACTCAGACTAGTGCAAAGGTTCACCTTCCAACAGGACAATGCACACAGCCGAGACAATGCAAGAGTGGCTTTGGGGACAAGTCTCTGAATGTCCTTGAGTGACCCAGCCAGAGCCCGGACTTGAACGTGATTGAACATCTCTGGAGAGACCTGAAAATAGCTGTGCAGCGACGCTCCCTATCCAAACTGACAGAGCTGCAGAGAAGAATGGGAGAAACTTCCCAAATACAGGTGTGCCTAGCTTGAGGCGTCCTATCCAAGAAGACTCTAGGCTGTAATCGCAGCCAAATGTGCTTCAACAAAGTACTAAGTAAATGGTCTGAATAATTGTTTTTGCTTTGTCATTATGGGGTATTGTGTGGAGATTGATGAGGGGAAAAAACGATGTAATCAATTTTAGAATAAGGCTATAACGTAACAACATGTGGAAAGAGGGGTCTGAATACTGAATACTACGTCCGTCCTAGCCCGCTCAATAATGTCTTAATTGAAATGACGGACGGCCACTTATCCGCTCGTTGTCCTATTATGCCATAGCATTTGTGCAGCTCAATTGTCAGTAGAAACCACATTTGTTTAAAGCAAGTCAGCCATATTAGCTCTGTTGTTTTAAGCAGCTGAATGAACTGTTTTGCTGCCAGACAAGGCTCCGCTGATAGCCAGGTGTTGGAAACATGTTGTGACTACTGTTGGGACAGCTCTATGTAGGCCATAACAGTTTGTGGGCACCTTTTATCAGACTTCAGGATAAGACCCAGATGCAGACAGTTCTAAGTAACAAAAGTTTATTACAAAAACAGGGGGCAAGCAAACGATGGGTCAAGGGCAGGCAGAGGTCAGTAATCCAGGGCAGAGTCGGAAAGGTACAGAACGGCAGGCAGGCTTAGGGTCAGGACAGGCAGAGGTCAGTAATCCAGTGCCATACCATCTGCCCAAGACAATAACGGGGAGCCGGGGTCCGGTGGCGGTCCGCCTGTTGATGATGCCTGGAGGTGGTCTTGAGAAGAACGGACAAAGCTCTCTTCCAGGTACGCCGACAGCAGCGGATGAAAGTCTGGGCAGAGAGTATGTTGCCCTCTACCTCTTGCTTTGGGAAAAGCGGATAACCCATGGAGCACTCAAAGGGCAAGAGCCAAGTGGCCGAGCAGGGAAGGGTGTTCCGGGTGTACTCCACCCACATGAGTTGCTGGCTCCAGGTGGTGGGATTGGCCGAGATGAGGCACCGAAGAGTCGTCTCCAGTTCCTGATTGACACGCTCCGACTGGCCGTTGGATTGGGGTTGAAACCCGGAGGACAGGCTGGCCAACGACCCAATGAGTGTGCAGAACGCCTTCCAGAAATGGGTCGAGAACTGAGGACTACTGTCGGAAACCATGTCCACCGGTCCATGGAAGTCCATGGATCCGGAAGACGTGCTGCACCGTAAGTTGGGCCGTCTCCTTGGCCGAAGTTAGCTTGGGGAGGGGAATTAAATGGGTGGCATTGGAAAACCTGTCCACCACTGTGAGGATAGTGGTGTTGCCATCATACGGAGGGAGACCAGTGACGAAGTCCAGGGACCAGGGACGGTGAGGGACAGAGGTTGAAGGAAGCCAGCCGGAGCTTTCCAAGGTATCTTGTTCTGAGCACAGACAGTGCAGGCGGTGGCGAACGTGGAGACGTCCGGAACCATTGGTGGGCCACCAAAAGCATTGTTGCACAAAGGCCAGGGTCTGACGGGAGCCAGGGTGACGGGAAGCCTGGAGGAATGAGCCAATTCCAGGACCAGGGAGTAGGCAGCATCTGGGACAAACATCCAATTAACCGGGCTGCGCTTCACGGACATGGTTCTCTATTCCCCAGATGAGGGTAGCCACCAGGCACGAGGTAGGAAGAATGGTCTCAGGGTCCGGGGGTGTAGAAGCGGGGCAATAGTGGCGTGAAAACGCATCCGGCTGAACATTCTTAGACCCCAGGGCGGTAGGAGATGGTGAAGTTGAACCGGGTGAACAACAGGGCCCATCGAGCTTGCCTGGAGTTGAGACGCTTGGCGGTGCGGAGATATTCCAGGTTCTTGTGATCCGTCCACACTATGAATGAAAGTTCCGTCCCCTCTAACCAGTGTCTCCACTCCTCCAAGGCCATCTTCACCGCGAGTAGGTCTTGATTCCCCACATCATAATTCCTCTCCGTGGCGTTAAGGCGATGGGAGAAAGTGCAGGGATGCAGCTTAAGGTCCAGGGCAGAAAACTGGGACAGGACGGCCCTCACTCCCAAAAGCTAGAATATGCATATAATTATTAGATTTGGATAGAAAACACTCTTAAGTTTCTAAAACTGTTTGAATGATGTCTGTGAGTATAACATAACTCATATGGCAGGCAAAAACCTGAGAAAAAATCCAACCAGGAAGTGGGAAATCTGAGGTTTGTAGTTTTTCAAGTCATTGCCTATCGAATATACAGTGTCTATGGGGTCATATTGCACTTCCTAAGGCTTCCACTAGACGTAAACAGTCTTTAGAACCTTGTTTGAGGCTTCTACTGTGAAGTGTGGGCGAATGAGAGCTGTTTCAACCAGAGGTCTGGCAGAAGGCCATGAGCTGATCACGCACTCACCCGTGAGAGCGACCTGCGTTCCATTGCATTTCTAAAGACAAAGGAATTCTCCGGTTGAAACATTATTGAAGATTTATGATAAAAACATCCTAAAGACCGATTCTATACATCGTTTGACATGTTTCTACGAACTGTAATATGACTTTTCTCTTGAACTTTCGCCTGGAATTGCCCGCGCCTCTCCTGAGTTTGGATTTGTGTACTAAACGCTCGGGAAAAAAGGAGGTATTTGGACATAAATGATGGACTTTATCGAACAAAACAAACATTTATTCTGGAACTGGGATTCCTGGGAGTGCATTCTGATGAAGATCATCAAAGGTAAGTGAATATTTATAATGCTATTTCTGACTTTTGTGACACCTCTCCTTCTTTGGAAAATGGCTGACTGTTTTTCTGTGACTTGGCGCTTACCAAACATAATTGCAAGGTGTGCTTTCGCCGTAAAGCATTTTTGAAATCTGACACAGCGGTTGCATTAAGGAGAAGTTTATCTATATTTCCATGAATAACACTTGTATCTTTTATCAATGTTTATGATGAGTATATCTGTAATTTGATAATAACCATAACACACCAATTTCAAATGAGGTTTTTGGACATAAAGATTAACTTTATCGAACAAAACACACATTTATTGTGTAACATGAAGTCCTGTGAGAGCCATCTGATGAAGATCATCAAAGGTTAGTGATTAATTTAATCGCTATTTCTGACTTTTGTGAGGGCTCTCCTTGGCTGGAAAATGGCTCTATGGTTTTCTGTGACTAGGTGCTGACCTAACATAATCGTTTGGTGTGCTTTCACCGTAAAGCCTATTTGAAAATGGACACTGTGGCTGGATTTACAAGAAGTTTATCTCTAAAAGGGTGTAAAATACTTGAATGTTTGAGGAATTTTAATTATGGGATTTCTGTTGTTTTGAATTTGGCGCCCTGCAATTTTACTGGCTGTTGTCGAGGTGGGACGCTAGCGTCCAGAAACACCCGGTCAGCAGCTGGGGACCATGTGAACGGGATCTTGGGAGAGGAGAGTGCTGACAGGGGGGAAGCCAGAAACGTTGCAGCTGCACTCTGGACGTGTGTTGGGGCCAATCCACCACCGCTCTCACCTTTCCTGGATCCATCTGCACATTCCCAGCCACGATGATGTATCCAAGGAAGGAGATAGTGGCGTGATGGAACTTGCATTTTTCTGCTTTGACAAACAGCTGGTTCTCCAGGAGACGCTGGAGGACTTGTCGGACGTGGAGAACGTGTTCTTGAGCCGAGCGGGAAAAGACAAGGATGACGTCGAGTTAGACGAACACAAACCGCTTCAATATATCCCGGAGAACGTCATTAACCAGGGCCTGGAACACAGCAAGAGCATTGGTCAAACCGAATGGCATCATCAGGTATTCATAGTGTCCTCTAGAAGTCTTGAAGGCTGTCTTCCACTCATCACCTTCCCATATCCGTTCCGCAGGTCTAACTTAGAGAAGATAGTGGCCCCCTGGAGCAGCTCAAAAGCCGAGGCGATGAGTGGTAGCAGGTAGAGTTTCTTAACTGTGATGACATTGAGGCCCCGGTAGTTGATGCACAGGCACAGAGTTTTGTCCTTCTCCACAAAGAAGATGCGCCGGCGGGGAGGCAGAAGGACGGATACCCCATGCAGCCAGGGAGTCCTCGATATACATCTCCATAGCCTTGGTCTCCGGACCCGACAGTGAATACAGCCATCCCTGGGGTGGTGTAGTGCCCAGGAGAAGGTCAATCCCGCAGTCATAGGGTCGATGCGGAGAAAGCGAAGTGGCCTGGGCCTTACTGAAAACCTCCCGGAGATCCTGGTACTCCGAGTGAACGGCGGAGAGGTCCGAGGCTTCTTCCGAGCCCACAGGAAGACATCCCGGGGCAGGCTGCGCCGACTTCCGGCAATGGGCGTGGCAGAACGGGCTCCAGCCTAAGATAGAACCAGCAGTCCAGTTGATAAGGAAATTGTGGCGCCGGAGCCAAGAAAACCCCAATACCACGGGAACCTGAAGAGACTTGATGAGCATAAACTGTATAGATTCACTATGGTTCCGCGGACACACACAGGTGGATAGGAATAGTGTTGTGGGTAAACCTACCTATAAAGCGCCCATCCACTGCTCTAACATGCAGGCGACTGGAGAGGGGCTGAATGGGTATGCCCCGCTCAGACACCAGGGTAGCTTCCATGAAACTCTCGTCGGCCCCAGAGTCAATGAGAACCAGAAGAGATTTAGACTGGTCGCTCCACAGCAGAATGGCATGGAGAAGGGTGCGAGCAAGGGCAGACGAAAAACTCTCTGTATGGCCCAACAGAGTACTCGTCCCTACCGATGAACCTGGTATCTTTAAAGGACAGGTAGACAGACACATAATGGCCGGCAGTTCTGCAATACAGAAAACTCTAGTAGTTAAGTCTGCATAAGCGTTCGGCTGGGTTCCAGGCGCTCTCGGAAGCCAACGTGCGGAAATCAACCGCATAGTTCGCACACTCCGGGAGTCTTGGCGAAGCTGGAGTAACCTCCAGGCAGCCTCTCTCTCGGACAACGGAGAATCATAATCTCCTCTAGGCTGAAACACACGGCAGAATGTTGTTCCCACACCGCAGTAGCCCAGGCGAGAGCCCTCCCGGACATTAGCGTTATGAGATACGCTATCTTCGAGCAGTCCGATGGGTAGGACGAGGGCTGCAGCTCGAAGATGAGGGAACACTGGGAGAGAAACGCCCGACAGGTTCCTGACCCTCCAGCGACGCGTTCTGGGGGATGTAAGCGGGGTTCTCGGGAAGCCCGGGTGGCCTGGAGAGATGCACTGCTGACAGCGGTGTTACTGGGGGGCTGGGAGGCTACTGTCGTGGCCGGCAGCCTCACAGATAATCTGTGCAAATGCTCCAGCAATGTATTCAAGGCACAGTCATGGCGTCTGCCAAGGTCTGGAACACAGGTATGCACAAGGGATAATGGGGAAAATGGGCGACACCTGGAGGGGGGTGGAGACAAGCACAAGACAGGTGAAACAGATCAGGGTGTGACACATTTAAACTGTAGTCCAATTAATCTATTGTTTAGTGTTGTGTTGTGTAGTGGCTTTGCTGGCATGCATATAAAAAATGTTGAGAGAGTTTGCCCCGTCAAAATGTACATGCTAAAATCACCACTGGTCTATTTAACTATTTTACCAGCTGGTGATGTCACCAGTCAGTCCAAAACTCCATCCCACCAAAACAGGCTGACATTTCAGGCAGTCTTTTCAAACAGCTCTTACACTAAAAGGGAATTATCATCATTTTCACAATTCCACAGTATTCCTCCAACCTCATAGTGTGGCAATATATATTAAACATAGGAAAATCACGTTCTTGACTGCACTGGGCCTTTAAAATGGGTAACATCAATGGCTTTACTTTGAGGTTACTGTAACTGTACAATTGTTCTTATGTAATCATATAAAGCGTGCATGTTCAAGATAGCATGCATAGGTCGCCACAGGTCCGGGGAGATCTTCACAATTGCTGTAATAATCTGCTAACTAACTCAAACAGCATTGATCACTTGCACCATGAACATTTAATGTAATGTGTGCTTTTAAATGGTTGACAGCACAGTGATGGCACATTGGAAAATCAACTCACTTTTGGCTGTCTTTATGAGTGGGTGAATATATGTTGTAATCTGATTGATCAACGTCTCAACCAAATATTACTCAATTATCCACGTTGAAATGACGTGGGGTGCCCAGTGGTTGGTTAACTCAGAGTCAGGAAAAACTTTCAAACAGCTTCCATTACAGGCACTATCCATTCAAAAAAATCTAAAATGATCCCAAATGACCTCAAATACTCAATTAAAGATAAGACAGCTTGGAGGAGAAGACACCACATGGATTAAACTGTGCCCCATAGTAAGGTGGCGCACACTATCTATGAATTTGTCTAATTATATTTGTTTCCGGACGACGGAAGTAATTGAGAAAGGTTTTTTCTCCCCTTCTATCTTCGTTTTGACGTTTAGTGGAGGGCAGAGCTGGTCTCTGCAGGGCCATTGGTGTATGAGAAGGTAAAGGAGCTGGGAGAACAAAGGACAGGGCCGTGGTATCGCTGCCTGCGTGGGAGGATGAAAGGCTTTACGCTATCAAGCCTGAGCTAAGGGCAGCTGCACCGACCAAACTAACAAAATATAGCCAATTCAGCACACAGTAAAAACAGGACCAAAGTTTCACCTTTAGAATGCGAGGCCCTCTGACTGACTAACAGGCAACCAGCACGTCACACTACTGCTCTCTCCAAATAAACATCCTATCAAAGTAGGACATAAATGTCAAGGCTGGAAAAGTTAGAACAGACTTTCTTTGAACATATATACAGCTTCAACTGTTTCTTTCCTATGATATCAGTCAATTCAATGCAAAACAATGAAATGCATACTTCATTTCCAGTATGTTGTGCAGAGCAGAAGACCTTGTCCTGCTTTGGCCTATAACATGCTAGAACAACTGCCTGTGGCATTCATCTGCAGAACAATACTGTATGTATGACTCATAAGATCTATTGTGGACATTAGTCAAAATATTCATCAAAAATGCCCGTTTTTTTAAGATGTATGTGATTTTAAAGATAAAATGTTGTGTTAATGTGCAATGAGGAATTGTTATGCAGTCATTGTCTGTCGAATGTATCGCAATGCGCTATTCCTAAGGTATTTCACCCCAACTGAATCGACTGAGGAGTTGCAGAACACATCGAGAACTGAGTCACTTCCCAGGCAGCTTGTGATTTGTCAATCAATGACTCTTCAGATCTGCGGCACATGTGAAGTCAATTGTCCCTGCTGGAGAGACTGGCATGGGAGTATTAAAAGCATTTATAGAGGTTAGTTAATGATAACAGACTACTGATATGGGTGGTGAACTTGGATACAACATGTCTCACACCACAGTGGAATCATTGTAGGAAATCTGTAAGACAGAAACTGAAAGAAAGATCCAGAGGTCATTCCGGATAGCTCCAGATACTCCATAACACAGTGTTCACCTTTGATATCAAAATGTAATTCATGGTTATACAGTAGGTTAGGGTGGAGTAAGTTGAGCCATTCTTTTTTACATTCAGCATCATTCCGTCAAGGGAAATATAGTATTCTTTCTAACAAAGATATCTACAGTGGCAAGAAAAAGTATGGGAACCCTTTGGAATGCCCTGGATTTCTGCATACATTTGACATAAAAATTTGATCTGATCTTCATCTAAGTCACAACAATACACAAACTCAGTGTGCTTAAACTAATAACACACAAATTATTGTATTGTATTTATTGAATACATCATTTAAACATTCACAGTGTTGGTTGGAAAAGGTATGTGAGCCCCTAGGCTAATGACTCCTCCAAAAGCTAATTGAAGTCAGGAGTCAACTAACCTGGAGTTGACTCAATGAGACAAGATTGGAGATTTTGGTTCCAGCTGCCCTGCCCCATAAAAAACACAACATTTGAGTTTGCTATTCACAAGAAGCATTGCCTGGTGTGAACCATGCCTCGAACAAAAGAGATCTCAGAAGACCCAATATTAAGAATTGTTGCCTTGCATAAAGCTGGAAAGGGTTACAAAAGTATCTCTAGAAGTCAGTCCACGGTAAGACAAATTGTATATAAATGTCAGCACTGTTGCTACTCTCCTTAGGAGTGGCCGTCCTGCAAACATGACTGCAAGAGCACAGTGCAGAATGTTCAATGAGGTTAAGAAGAATCCTAGTGTCAGTTAGAGACTTACAGAAATCTCTGAAAGATGCTAATATATCTGTCGACGAGTCTACAATATGCTGCACGTCTGAAGTTCGCAAAAGATCACCTGGATGTTCCAAAATATTCTGTGGACAGATTAAACTAAAGTTGTGTTTTATGGAGGGAACTCACAACACTATGTGTGGAGAAAAAAAGGCCCAGCAGACCAACATCAAAACGTCATCCCAACTGTAAAGTATGTTGGAGACAGCATCATGGTTTGGGGCTGCTTGGCTGCCTCAGGGCTTGGACAGCGTGCTATCATCGACGGAAAAATGAATCCCCAAGTTTATCAAGACAGGAGAATGTAAGGCTATCTGTCCGCCAATTGAAGCTCAACAGAAGTTAGGTGATGCAACAGGACAACAACACAAATGACAGAAGTAAGTCAACATCAGAATGGCTTGAACAGAAGAAAATATGCCTTCTGGAGTGGCCCAGTCAGTCCTGACCTCAACCCGATGGAGATGCTGTGGCATGACATCAAGAGAGGGGTTCACACCAGACATCCCAATAATATTGTGGAACTGAAACGGTTTTGTAAAGAGGAATGGTCCAAAATTACTCCTGACTGTTGTGCAGGTCTGACCCGCAACTACAGAAAACGTTTGGTTGAGGTTATTTCTGCCAAAGGAGGGTCAACCTGTTATTAAATCCAAGGGTTCACATACTTTTTCCAACCTGCACTGTGAATGTTTACACTGTGTGTTCAATAAAGACATGAACAATTGTAATTGTTTGTGTGTTATTCGTTTAAGCAGACTGTGTTTGTCTATTGTTGTGACTTAGATGAAGATCAGATCAAATTTGATGACCAATTTATGCAGAAATCCAGATAATTCTAAAGGGTTCACATACTTTTTCTTCCCACTGTATATACAGTGCCTTGCGAAAGTATTCGGCCCCCTTGAACTTTGCGACCTTTTGCCACATTTCAGGCTTCTAACATAAAGATATAAAACTGTATTTTTTTGTGAAGAATCAACAACAAGTGGGACACAATCATGAAGTGGAACGATATTCATTGGTTATTTCAAACTTTTTTAACAAATCAAAAACTGAAAAATTGGGCGTGCAAAATTATTCAGCCCCCTTAAGTTAATACTTTGTAGCGCCACCTTTTGCTGCGATTACAGCTGTAAGTTGCTTGGGGTATGTCTCTATCAGTTTTGCACATCGAGAGACTGACATTTTTTCCCAGTCCTCCTTGCAAAACAGCTCGAGCTCAGTGAGGTTGGATGGAGAGCATTTGTGAACAGCAGTTTTCAGTTCTTTCCACAGATTCTCGATTGGATTCAGGTCTGGACTTTGACTTGGCCATTCTAACACCTGGATATGTTTATTTTTGAACCATTCCATTGTAGATTTTGCTTTATGTTTTGGATCATTGTCTTGTTGGAAGACAAATCTCCGTCCCAGTCTCAGGTCTTTTGCAGACTCCATCAGGTTTTCTTCCAGAATGGTCCTGTATTTGGCTCCATCCATCTTCCCATCAATTTTAACCATCTTCCCTGTCCCTGCTGAAGAAAAGCTGGCCCAAACCATGATGCTGCTACCACCATGTTTGACAGTGGGGATGGTGTGTTCAGCTGTGTTGCTTTTACGCCAAACATAACGTTTTGCATTGTTGCCAAAAAGTTCAATTTTGGTTTCATCTGACCAGAGCACCTTCTTCCACATGTTTGGTGTGTCTCCCAGGTGGCTTGTGGCAAACTTTAAACGACACTTTTTATGGATATCTTTAAGAAATAGCTTTCTTGCCACTCTTCCATAAAGGCCAGATTTGTGCAATATACGACTGATTGTTGTCCTATGGACAGAGTCTCCCACCTCAGCTGTAGATCTCTGCAGTTCATCCAGAGTGATCATGGGCCTCTTGGCTGCATCTCTGATCAGTCTTCTCCTTGTATGAGCTGAACGTTTAGAGGGACGGCCAGGTCTTGGTAGATTTGCAGTGGTCTGATACTCCTTCCATTTCAATATTATCGCTTGCACAGTGCTCCTTGGGATGTTTAAAGCTTGGGAAATCTTTTTGTATCCAAATCCGGCTTTAAACTTCTTCACAACAGTATCTCGGACCTGCCTGGTGTGTTCCTTGTTCTTAATGATGCTCTCTGCGCTTTTAACGGACCTCTGAGACTATCACAGTGCAGGTGCATTTATACGGAGACTTGATTACACACAGGTGGATTGTATTTATCATCATTAGTCATTTAGGTCAACATTGGATCATTCAGAGATCCTCACTGAACTTCTGGAGAGAGTTTGCTGCACTGAAAGTAAAGGGGCTGAATAATTTTGCACGCCCAATTTTTCAGTTTTTGATTTGTTAAAAAAGTTTGAAATATCCAATAAATGTCGTTCCACTTCATGATTGTGTCCCACTTGTTGTTGATTCTTCACAAAAAAATACAGTTTTATATCTTTATGTTTGAAGCCTGAAATGTGGCAAAAGGTCGCAAAGTTCAAGGGGGCCGAATACTTTCGCAAGGCACTGTATTTCAAGATGTTGTGTATCCTTGGAAACCATCAGTATTCATGTAAATATTATTTTGAAAACATAGCTTGTTCAAAAAAGTGGTGTCTTAAAACAACTTACCCTGGGTATGGGGTATGTTGAGCCACGGGACAGGATAAGTTAAGCCGACCTACACATTTCTGTACTGAATGAAATATTACCACTACATTTTTATAAAACCATGTCTATCTTTATTTTCTAAACATAATTCAACACAATCACAACTGCTTTTTTTTTTGTTGTCTTTTAATCATTTTAAGCATATTTTAAAACAGGCTTAACACCTAACAAACAGTATACTTTTTGAAACACTTTTAACATACAGCAGGCCATGCCAAGCTGTTACCTCATATCCCAGTGATAATGCCTTGCATTACGCCTGTGAAGAAAACACTTCAATTTGCTCAACTTGCCATTGGCTCAAACATTGGTTCAACTTACCTCATGGCCATTGGCTCAATTTACACCAAGGCAAACTTTTTGAGTATATTAGCCCACACAGCTACAAGAATGCACTTTTAGGCTAGGTTTATGACCATATTGAAGCTTATAGAGACAATTGATGTATAGAACAATCTTAAAAGTATCTACTTTGGTGAAAATGCAAGCATCATAAAACCTCTAACACAAGAAATGCATTTGAATTGGTGAAACTGGACCTAACTTCCTTACCACTTTTTCCATGTGTTTTTTTCCTTTACAGACTTCATAAAATGATGACCTCTTCTTAAATATTTGGTCAAATTATACATTTTGTGTATGGTTTCCTAGAAACAAGGATGGCTCAACTTACCCCTCTAGCTAAACTTACCCCACTCTCCCCTATATGATTCCAATGATGCAGTAATCTATTTTTAACACTAACTTATCTTTAAGCAAAAAATATTGAGCAACTCAGCTACTTGCACTGTACTCTGGTAGCTGTGCCCAATTATTCCTTTAAAATTACTTTTTTTACTTAATACCTAGCCTTGAAGGTCTGTTTCACCAGAAAGTTACAACAACTTGTGATTCATTTTGTTATATTTGACCATATGAGTCACTAACACATTCCTTTATGACTAAGCTAGTAATTTGGACAATGGTACATGTCACTGTCAAGCCCGCTGCTTTATGAGTTAGAATACTCCAGTATACAGTAGGTATATACAGTAGGTACTACACTTTAAGATATGAAAAACCTCTGCCCAACTTTGGTTAGAAGAGTTTATGCAAGCTCATGGACGCATGGTGAACACAGTGACGTCCCTTGGTCATTTGCATCACGTCCTGGATGTGTTTCAAAGACTTGCACTTACAGGCTCAAGTGCCATGGGTTTCCATGACTCCATAGTCAACATTTATCGATCAAAGGGGAACGACCGTCTGGCTTGTGAGGGCACAACAACTGCCTCCTCCTCCTCCTGCCTGTGGTGGTTCTGATCCAACACATTCACAAGGGGCATGTGAGTCAGCAGGTTCAGGGGCTGGATCACTTGTGCAGTTACCGTCCTGGCAAGGAGTGAACAGGCACAGGCTTTGATCACAGGGCTACAGGACGGTGAACAACGACACTTCGCCCCATTAGTGGCAAGTCAATGAAACTGAGAATATGCAGTGGGATATTTTCTTTTTTTAAGTTTGTAGATCACAATTTGATATTAGAATAAATCACATGAATATTCATAGGTACATCTAAAGTAATAAACTCACATTTTACCTGTAAAATAATATAACAATAATCAAAGGAATGAATGTATGAAATAGCACAGACAATGATTGAGAAAGACGGCAGAGTGACATGGAGCGAGAGGGAGCCAGAGAGAGAAAGAGAGAGAAAGAGAGAGAGTGACATGGAGCGAGAGGGAGCCAGAGAGAGAAAGAGGGAGAGTGACATGGAGCGAGAGGGAGCCAGAGAGAGAAATAGAGAGAAAGAGGGAAAGTGACATGGAGCGAGAGGGAGCCAGAGAGAGAAAGAGAGAGAAAGAGGGAGAGTGACATGGAGCGAGAGGGAGCCAGAGAGAGAAAGAGAGAGAAAGAGGGAGAGTGACATGGAGCGAGAGGGAGCCAGAGAGTGAAAGAGAGAGAGTGACATGGAGCGAGAGGGAGCCAGAGAGAGAAAGAGAGAGAAAAAGGGAGAGTGACATGGAGCGAGAGGGAGCCAGAAAGAGAAAGAGAGAGAGTGACATGGAGCGAGAGGGAGCCAGAGAGAGAAAGAGAGAGAAAGAGAGAGAGTGACATGGAGTGAGAGGGAGCCAGAGAGTGAAAGAGAGAGAAAGAGGGAGAGTGACATGGAGTGAGAGGGAGCCAGAGAGAGAAAGAGAGAGAGTGACATGGAGTGAGAGGGAGCAAGAGAGTGAAAGAGAGAGAAAGAGGGAGAGTGACATGGAGCGAGAGGGAGCCAGAGAGAGAAAGAGAGAGTGACATGGAGTGAGAGGGAGCCAGAGTGAAAGAGAGAGAAAGAGGGAGAGTGACATGGAGAGAGAGGGAGCCAGAGAGTGAAAGAGAGAGAAAGAGGGAGAGTGACATGGAGCGAGAGGGAGACAGAAAGAGAAAGAGAGAGAAAGAGAGAGAGTGACATGGAGAGAGAGGGAGCCAGAGAGAGAAAGAGGGAGAGTGACATGGAGCGAGAGGGAGCCAGAGAGAGAAAGAGAGAGAGTGACATGGAGTGAGAGGGAGCAAGAGAGTGAAAGAGAGAGAAAGAGGGAGAGTGACATGGAGCGAGAGGGAGCCAGAGAGAGAAAGAGAGAGTGACATGGAGTGAGAGGGAGCCAGAGTGAAAGAGAGAGAAAGAGGGAGAGTGACATGGAGAGAGAGGGAGCCAGAGAGTGAAAGAGAGAGAAAGAGGGAGAGTGACATGGAGCGAGAGGGAGACAGAAAGAGAAAGAGAGAGAAAGAGAGAGATTGACATGGAGAGAGAGGGAGCCAGAGAGTGAAAGAGAGAGAAAGAGGGAGAGTGACATGGAGAGAGAGGGAGCCAGAGAGAGAAAGAGATAGAAAGAGGGAGAGTGACATGGAGAGAGAGGGAGCCAGAGAGTGAATGAGAGAGAAAGAGGGAGAGGTGACATGGAGCGAGACGGAGCCAGAGAGAGAAAGAGAGAGTGACATGGAGCCAGAAAGAGAAAGAGAGAGAAAGAGAGAGAGTGACATGGAGCGAGAGGGAGCCAGAGAGTGAAAGAGAGAGAAAGAGGGAGAGTGACATGGAGCCAGAAAGAGAAAGAGAGAGAAAGAGAGAGAGTGACATGGAGCGAGAGGGAGCCAGAGAGAGAAAGAGGGAGAGTGACATGGAGCGAGAGGGAGCCAGAGAGAGAAAGAGGGAGAGTGACATGGAGCGAGAGGGAGCCAGAGAGAGAAAGAGAGAGAAAGAGGGAGAGCGAGAGAAAGAGGTGGATGATTAAAGAGCAGTGAGCTCCCACGGCTCTGGTTGCGAAAAAGCTCTGCCCTTGTTTGTTCAGCCAGGAATTCGCTGGCCAGGTGAGAAAGATACAGCATGGACGGGCTCCGAGGGCAGGGGAGTCTGCTGTGAGGCGGCCGCAAGAAAGACATTCCTGTGGTCAATGATTGAAAGGGCGGCAGCGACTGTGGTTTCACAGCGACTCACAGCCCCAGCTATTGCCCTAGCTGCGTTTCACAAGGGCAGGGGCCCAAAATGCTTCTCCCTGTTTGTCTCTGTGTTTGGTCCATACATTTTGGATGAGTTGATCTGGTCCAATGACTAAAAGGTGTCTTCCTAAAATTCTTCACAAATATCCTATTGTTATCCTCCACTGAGTGTTATAGATGTTTTCAGTTTTGAAAGATTGAAAATTAACCTTGGGGAGGTGAAGCGAGCGCCTGACTGACAGATGGGCAAAGTCTTGTTTTGGAGAAAATAGTGCTTTCCGTCAGCTGGTACTTAGGGTTCTCAGAAAACACAAAGGCCTCAGCATTATAGGCATGGTTGGTGTGACAGGAAGGACTGACCCAGTCCTGATGTGATGTAGCCTACACCTGCCTATCACTGACATACATCAATTAATGGTATGGCAATAATCACGTATGTCTGGTCCAAAAAATATGCTAGTGGGTGACAAGATAGAACTACTGCCACCGTCTCCAGGGCAACCAGGCCACGGTGTGGGTGGAGGTGGAATGCCATGTGCCTCAGGCTGGGGATGACAGTATTATTTACCCTTCTAGATGACACCTCAGGCTTGTGTGGCTTTCTCAGGGCCAGCAGGAGTCACAGATAGCAACTAGTGTCATGCTGAGAGGACACTGCCTTCACCTTACAGCCCATTCAGACAATATTGTCTGTAGACACAAATTAAGTCCAGATACAAGCACTTGAAAATCGAAGTATCTGCATCCAATGGTCACATCCTGTTTTCCAACAGCTCAGAGAGCAGGTGCTGGCAGGGCAAGCCAGTGTAGGGTAGGGAGAGGTGTCTTTACAGGGAATTGGTTGAAGATAAGGTGAGCAAAGAGACTGGCTGGGAGGCCTCCTGGGTGGCGCAGTGGCCTGACCCAAGGCAAGGTGTGCCGCCTGGAGGAATTACCCCCCCCCCCATGGAAGGATGGAGATGGGCCTGATATTATGTCCAGATGGAGCTCAGCAATAGTACTGAACTACACTAAAACCTATTGACTATGCAGAAGTAAAGCAGTATGAGGAAAATGTAGCGTGATCATGCGGTAGTAATCAATTATGACTATGTTGAGAATAAGGTAACAGGTGACTTTTACATGTACATCATCTACTGTATACTTTATAGTGTTCTTGCTTTCTCAACTATTGTTGACTAACTTACCACAGCAAAGAAGAAGTAGCAGTGAAATATTGATGAGTCATATAATTGTAATACAGCTGAAGTCGGAGGTTTTAATACATTTTTTTTTTTTTTTTTTACAATTCCTGACATTTAATCCTAGTAAAAATTCCCTGTCTTAGGTCAGTTAGGATCACCACTGTATTTTAAGAATGTGAAATGTCAGTATAATAGTAGAGAGAATGATTTATTTCAGCTTTTATTTCTTTCATCACATTCCCAGTGGGTCAGAAGTTTACATACACTCAATTAGTATTTGGTAGCATTGCCTTTAAATTGTATAATTGGGGCAAACGTTTCGGGTAGCCTTCTGCAAGCTTCTCACAATATGTTGGGTGAATTTTGGCCCATTCCTCCTAACAGAGCTGGTGTAACTGACCAGGTTTGTAGGCCTCCTTGCTCGCACACGCTTTTTCAGTTCTGCCCACAAATTTTCTATAGGATTGAGGTCAGGGCTTTGTGATGGCCACTCCAATACCTTGACTTCGTTGTCCTTAAGCCATTTTGCCACAACTTTGGAAGTATGCTTGTGGTCATTGTTAATCTGGAAGACCCATTTGCGACCAAGCTTTAACTTCCTGACTGATGTCTTGAGATGTTGCTTCAATATATCCACATACCTTTCCTGCCATCTATTTTGTGAAGTGCACCAGTCCCTCCTGCAGCAAAGCACCCCCACAACATGATACTTCCACCCCCGTGCTTCACGGTTGGGATGGTGTTCTTCGGCTTGCAAGCATCCCCCTTTTTCCTCCAAACATAATGATGGTCATTATGGCCAAATAGCTCTATTTTTGTTTCATCAGACCAGAGGACATTTCTCCAAAAAGTATGATCTTTGTCCCCGTGTGCAATTGGAAACCGTAGTCTGACTTTTTTATGTCGGTTTTGGAGCAGTGGCTTCTTACATTGCTGAGCGGCCTTTCAGGTTATAGAATATAGGTCCTTTGTTGTTGTTCAGGGATTGTCTTGCACTTTTCGCATCAAAGCTGCGTGGTTGCATGGTGTTTATACTTGCGTACTATTGTTTGTACAGATCAGCGTGGTACCTTCAGGTGTTTGGAAATTGCATCTAAGGATGAACCAGACTTGTGGAGGTCTACAATTATTTTTCTCAGGTCTTGGCTGATGTCTTTTGATTTTCTTGAAATACATCCACAGGTACACCTCCAAATGACTCAAATTATGTCAATTAGCCTATCAGAAGCTTCTAAAGCCATGACACAATTTTCTGGAATTTTCCAAGCTGTTTAAAGGCATAGTCAACTTGGTGTATGTAAACTTCTGACCCACTGGAATTGTGATACAGTGAATTATAAGTGAAATCTGTCTGTAAACAATTGTTGGAAAAATGACTTGCGTCATGCACAAAATAGTTGTCCTAACCGACCTGCCAAAACTATAGTTTGTTAACAAGAAATGTGTGGAGTGGTTGAAAAATGAGTTTTAATGACTCCAACCTAAGTGTATGTAAACTTCCGACTTCAACTATATATAAGAGGCTGTATAAGTGCTAATATCAGGTATGTGCTGATTGTTGTAGATCCGTTGTACCTCACGCCCTGCGTAGGACCATGTTTGCTAAAGACACTTCCCTTGCTGGTGGTTCCCTAAAAGAGCACAGGTGGCCAGCGTCTAAAAGAGGGAAGTCATTTAATTTTATACAACAGCATACAGTAGGCCATTAAGAACCACTTTCATTAACTTTCAACAGTGCTCTTATTTTTTTTTATGGGAGAAAGTTTACATTAGTAGACACCTGCACCTCTTCCCATTCACAAAATAAATGGTTGGTTAATCCTGGGCGTGTTGCTGCTATGTGGAAGTAAATACTGTATGTATTACATAAAAGTCAACAAAAATAAACTTCCTGATATGAACATTCAAACCACAGTAGAATTAACGGCTCCTTCATAACATCCGATTCGACTTCACATTATGTTAGTCACTCAATTAACAAAGATTATGAGCTGGCGCACACACAGAGACAATTATTTAATGTAGAGGTGCTGACTAATGGCGAATAAACTGTAAGCTCTAAAAAATAAATAAAGACAGTCGCACACTCTATAAAAATAAACACCCAGTCATTTATTGTGTAAAACACCAACGTTTCGGCATCACTGTGCCTCCTTCAGGGTGATGTCATGAATGCTTGAATCAGGCTACGTAGACAAAGAGTGCAATTAGTGCAACCAATGACAATAGTGAGGGGTGTGTCATAATTATTAGGTTGATTAGAATGAGTTGAGTGAAACCGTTAAAAGACAATAGTTTACAGCCTATACAATTAGACGATATAGAGTGGGACTCTCTTTCTTTCTGTGTGTCACTCAATTAGTAAAAAATGATTTACTTCCTGAAAAAGCCCTTTCTAGAACTGATCTGTTGATATAGTCTATCCTAGTAGGTTCTCATGCAAATGGTTATCAAACCTAATGCTCAAGTGCTCCCAAGGCAGGGCAATGTTTCACATTTATTCAGTGAGTAAGTAGTATTGTCTGCCATTGCGCTGACGAGGAGTACCAGATACCATTTTGATTCTGTTATATAACCTGTAACAATGGCGCAGCTTGGTAGTTGGTTGTCCACTACTCCTCCCAGCCACCCGTAGAGAAACCCAGAGGACAATTAAAGAGACGAGGAGATTTCCCGCTTCCCCTGGGACAATCAAAACTGCCATTTCAATTTCCAGGACTGCGTTACGGCAAATTACTTCTAGCCCGGTGATTGCAATCACTAGACTGTGGTTGCGGGACTCATGGGTGGCATGTCCCCGTCAGGAACCTCTCTCACACACACACACACACGCACACACACACACACGCATCCACACGCAGTATCAGAGGTTTGTTTTTGTAATCATATAGGACGGACGTGCGTCCTTTCTCATCCCCTGCAGAGCGCGCCCATCTTACGCGTCCATATCCATTTAGTGGGTGTATGTGTGTGTGTGTGTGTGTGTGTGTGTGTGTGTGTGTGTGTGTGTGTGTGTGTGTGTGTGTGTGTGTGTGTAAGAGAGAGAGTGTGTGTGTGTGTGTGTGTGTGTGTGTGCAGATGCCACAATCGATTGTGGGCTATGTGCCACTCGTATGTCAGAGGACAATGAGAGGGCCAGGGCAGATATTAGTGAACAATGGTCATCAGTCTGGTCACAGAGGCAGAGCGCGCCAAAAAAAAAAAAGGGCTGTCAGAGCAATTAAAACAGGGCTCATGGTCAGGCGGTCTTTGTGTCAACGGACCAACTGATTGGAGGGCTAGGTAGCTACACCCCCCCATACAACTAACCCAAAAGTTGTCATTTCTCTGCGAGTAATGTATGTAGCCCGTATTATCGCCAAAACAAGTAACAGATGTATTTAATGAATTGTTGCAATAGGTAACTTTTTGGGTGACATGTCATTCTCATCGATTTCTCATCTAATGCGCAGTAGATGTGTTCCACGCGCGCTATTTCTATGCTTCCCGATCTTAAGCTTAGTTTAAAACTGAAATTAGGCAAACTGTTAGAATTTGAGCAACCAGGAAACGTCAGAAAATCCACTTCATTTACACTCCTTCCACCGAGACGGCTGCCAGACTAGCGGGATTACAAAAATGTTCATGGAGATCTCTCCGTTGGCCAGAAACAAAGAAACAGATTATTGTGATTTAGCTGTCCACTCAGCTCGTGGTTCGGGGAGGGCTGGGAATCACTCCTCACCTGTTAACCTGATCCTGCAGGAATGTTTCCCTGTGTGACCGGATGCACCCATAGCCTTGTGAACCTGCCACAGTGCTCCATTGAAGCCACCACAATGCATCTGCGTCTTGTTCAACCCACGCATCTATCCATTCTGCTTGTTAACACTGTTTCATGGATACAAAGGAGATTTAAATGTTAAGACATTTTTTTTTAAATGTCTTCAATGGTTGTGAAACAAATGAAACCTAAACGATGTATATGATTGTTTCGTGTACCTGATCTCAGTATAAGTATGATGATTACAGTATGTATTATGGCATTGGAGAGTGAAGTCCGGGCCTTGTCTGTAGTAGCTCAGACAGATCATTGAATCATTATGATTTCCATGCTCCAGCCTAATGAAGTGCAAATAAATAATCTGAGCATGGCAGCATGCATACCGTTCCACTGTTACAGGGTGCTCACTTCCAACTAATTGAACCAATTCAGAGTTTGGTTGACGTTGTTTTGTGACGTGACTAACGTGTGGCCAGAGCGTGTCTCTCATTACTGCCACAGAGCCTGCCAAGCATCTGCTCCTCCGCACCGGCCCAAGGTCTCTTTTCACCGCTTTCCGGGTGATTTCGTTACTCATATTCCAAAATCGGGTTTGGCCACTCTCCTCTCTTAACCTTTGTCACCCCAGCCCTCTCCCTTCTCTGTCCATCCCTGTGATAATGGGGGTCTTCCCTCTGCTCAGTCTGGTGCCTGTGGCACCTTCTCCGCTCCCCCATCTGTTGCTGGTTGGGTGCGAGCGCCACGCTCCAGTCCCCTGAGCACCGTGCCAGAACCTCGCGGCCATTCATGGACACCAGCTTTGATTCCCTTTGTTGCTGCTAACTGTACTGAGGGGGCCGACATTTGTTCCAGCATAAAAGAGGTCCTTGTATCTTCACTGGAGGGTGGGGTTGTGGAGGTGGAAGAGGTGAGGGGGAACAGGGAAGGAGGGTGGTGGTGGTGGTGGTCACATTTGTTTTGTGCCTTTTTACCAGCTCTTGACTCTCCCCTCACACTTGACATTCAGGAGTGATATCTTTGTTTTGTTTTTGTTTTTGTTGCTGCTACTTTACAAAAGCCAGACTTCTTGGACAGTTCCGAGGAGACATTCAGCGTGAACAAAGCTGACACAACAGATAACAAGATAACTTGCACTTACTTTGCTATTGTTGACAGTAATGGCCATCAGCAGACAAAACAAAAGGTGGGATGGGGCGGGATCGGGGGAATTTTTGGGGAAAGTCCGCTTGTTTGCTTTCCACATGGTTTCACACAAACTGTTGGCAAACAAACTCAATTAGACAACAAACAAAGGTTGACAAATGCATGTTGATAATAACAGAAAATGAGATGCATCATGCTCATTCATGCCCTTCAGTCACTACATTGACAAACTGGAAGCATGAATAAAACCACTCCAGTGTTGCCTCTGCTTATGATGTCAACCTCCACAGACACTTGTATTGGCAAGTATTTCCACCATGTTTAATGGCTAAGAAAAACACGTCATAACTTGAATCACCTCCAACTCCCACCGCTATACCTTGGATAACCTATGCTGTCCATTTGCACCTAGACGAGATGTCTCGCTAAATGAAGCGACGATGAGCAAAGGCGAAACAGAATGCAAGACACACAGAGACTCATCTCGGGCCATTTCTAAGACTCTTGGAAGCTCTCAATCAGTTCACTATAAAGACCGATTGAAGTCCAGACAGGGTCATTGTGATGCTACTGTACCAATTCCATATGAAACGAGTGCTCTTGTTTGTTATGACCTGAACCACCCTGTGATTGTATCAGAGACGCGTGGGCAAATAGAAAATGACCATGGGTGGCTGGGTCTGGTTGCTCTGCGTGCCCCAAGGGATGTAACACTGAAGAGGCCGGCTGAGGCTGACCACGAACAAAACAAAAACAGCTGATGTACTGTACAGTCCAACCACCCCCTACTGACTACCAGCCTCCCACCAGCAAACTTATTTTTGGTACAGCTGTGAACTCAGCAGCAGGGAGGGGCTGGGGGGTCAAAGGCCATTGTATGAGCAACTAATGAGTTTCATATAGAAAGGGAGAATGAGGTCAGTGCTCTGGGGAGATGGTGGCCTCCCGTTGAGAGAGAGTCACTGGGACTGGTCTAGGACTGGTCACCATCTTGTCACCGTCTGAGGCTGGGCACGCTTCATTCTCCCCCCACCGCTGACCCACATATCTGCTGGAGAGGAAACTCGTCAAGCATTGCATCAGGGTCAAGGAGGTGAGCTGCTGGTGGCAGGAGTTGGGGCGGTGTGTTGAGTTCCCCTCTAACTTGGTTCATATAGTCATATATAATCATGTTCACATTTCATGCTCCATAAGATACAGGCATACAAAACCAGAGGACGCATCGTTTGCGTTACTTTGCAATTAAACATATTGCCTTCATTAGAGGCCCTCGCTGCATTGGTATTAAGGGAACAGATTTGCTATGTGGTATCAATTATTAATTCATGTGTGAATATGTGTGCATACTGGAAGCGAGTTTGATAAATACAGTCCTGCCTATGTTTATTGAAGGATATGATTAAAAAAAGACTTGTAGGCCACAATATGGCAAGTGCACTTCCCTCCGTAACTCTACATGCAATCATGTATATGAGTAGATTATTTCCAAAATGCTATATCCACCCATTTTTCACATTGGTGTTTTTCATCAGAAATGATCACATATGGTTTACCTCCACGTGTGTATATCTGACTGTCCTCAGATTTTCTTTGTTTCATTTATAGATGTGTATGAAAATGTTTTTTGTTGTTGCTCAACGCTATATATCCATTGTTCAGCTTGGAATAGAATGTTCGTATCCTGTACATTTGCCTGTGGTATGTGGTTGTATCACCAAAGCGACCTTAAGATGAACGCACTTACGGTAAGTTGCTCTGGATAATAGCATCTGCTAAATGACTCAAATGTCAAACGTTTAACTTACAGATCTGATGTCACTGTTTTGAATCTTTTCATTTGTTTCATGTTTTTATTGATGTCACAAATGTATCAATTGTACAGTTCTTTATTTAAAAAAAAAATGTAGTTATTTGTTACATTTGACTGTAAAACCTAGCAGTACTACTTACTTCTCTGAGGCGGATACACACTGTACGCTGAAAATACAAAACATTAAGAATACCCACTCTGTCACGAATATTACCGAAGGTGACTCCCCTTCTTGTTCGGGTGGCGCTCGGCGGTCGTCGTCGCCGGTCTACTAGCTGCCACCGATCCTTTGTTCTGTGTTCGTTTGGTTTTGTCTAATTGGTTTCACCTGTTTCTTGTTTGGTTATTAGGGTGGGGTTATATAAGTTTGTTCAGCCTGCTTCTGTTTGTGCGGGCTTGTTCGTATGTATGTGTTCAAGTGGTTGTGTTTGCATTTCGGGTTTCTCGCTGTCCTTTATTTTTTTCACATTATTGTTCCTGTGATTTATTCTGGACATTAAAGCGTGTTTTTCCCGCATCCTTTTGCTCTCTGCGCCTGACTCCACACCTATTCACTCTTGAGCGTTACACACTCTTTCCATAACATATACTGGCCAGGTGAATGCAGGTGAAAGCTAGGATCCCTTATGGAAATCACCTGTTAAATCCACTTCAATCAGTGTAGATGAAGGGGAGAAGACAGGTGAAAGGATTTGTAAGCCTGGAGACAATTGAGACATGGATTATGGATGGGTGCCATTCAGAGGGTGAACGGGCAAGACAAGAAATGTGAGTGCATTTGAACAGGGTATGGTAGTAGGTGCCATGTGCACCGGTTTGTGCCAAGAACTGCAACACTGCTGAGTTTTTCAGTCTCAACAGTTTCCTGTGTGTATCAAGAATGGTCCACCACCCAAAGAACATCCAGCCAACTTGACACAACTGTGGGAAGCATTGGAGTCAACATGGGCCAGCATCCCTGTGGAATGCTTTCAGCACCTTGTAGAGTCCACGCCCCGATGAATTGAGGCTCATCTGTGGGCAACAAAAAAAATGTTGGTATACTCAGTATAGCGTTTTGCAAAAAAACATGATTATTTGTCTCTGAAATGAAACCATCAAGTGATAGATTTTAAACAAATACATTGAACAACTACATGCCATAATTAGATAGTGAAAATAACACCACTCTTTCATACATTTCTTGAAACAATAAAAGCAAATTTACCATCATTTCTGAAAATGGATATATAGCGTTTTGGAATGAAACTCTTCATATAGAGGACACCCATTTGGACAACAGACGATAGCTATACTAACATCGTTATAACATATTTTTCAACCAACCAGTTGAATTGGCATGTAGTAACATACATTCTTCTGGTGCGTACCAATATGCCTGTGTGTCTATATGATGCCCACTGGGAGCATCAGAGACATTATGTCAATAGACAGGCCTGTGTCGTCAGGAAAATCCTTCGACACTTTAAAGGCATTTCCAGCTAATCAAAATAATGTGTTCTTTTCATATTTCAAACAAGGTCCTGGAAAAGTTGCCTCAAAGTTTTGTGACATTTGGAATAGACTAGCATGTAATTGTCTTTGAATCGGGTCACTTTATGCCAAACAGTATATCATTCCTATCATATAAAACACAAGCGATTAAAGTTAATCATTTCCCAATTTTTTCACCAGTCCCAACAATAACATATATTTCAGTTTTTCCCAATCGTATGCAGCTCACCTCATTAAAACGACTGATTAAATAAAACCAATGAATCTGGGACCTCCATCTCTGCCTTTCTTCCCCGCTGACACCACAGCGTGTGTCTCAAGCTGCACACACCAGCCCTGCAAGGTCTCGCCTGTCCAGACTGCCTTGGGGTCAAAGTTGAGGCCCTCTAGCAACCATTGCTCCAGTGTATCAAGTCAGTGAGCAAAGTGACAGTGCCGGGGCTATTGTCTGCTGGTACTGTCCCAGAGACAAAAGGAGCACCTGCCTGCCAGATCATTCCCAGCGCCTCCACGAGTCCATCTACAGCCCCCACAGTCCCCACACTGGCCTGCCATGCGCCCGGCACAAGGCCTCCGTTGTTACACCAACTCCCCCCTCTCCACTCCCCTCTAATTTGGCAAGGGGCGTAGAGGGGGTATGTATATGGCACACCCTGGGGTCAGGTTGGCAGGAGAGTGCAGAGCCAGGCGTGTTAAATGTACATCTGTTCAGCTACATGTGCGCCACCGAAAGGAGCCAGGCAAAAGAACAAGCACATGCTTATTCTTTCATAATGAACAGATAGGTTGCGTCATGTTGGCATGTGGCGGGTGAACCAGAGGGCAAGCTGTCCGTCCGCAAACGTTCTCGGATCAACAATGGCGACCGCGTCCTGGGGAGAAGCGTCAGCATGCAGGTGCAGGTGCCACGGCACGGACAGAGGGACATATGTTCCAGGATCTGGCACGGCAGAAGCAGAGGAAGCTAGGAACACTTGTTGCACGTCTGACCATTAGTGCGTGCCAAATAAGTAGCTCGGAGTTTGTAATGATTTGAATGTGACTCCCGAGAGGCTTTAACATCGAGATAACTAGGAGCAGAAAGAGCTGTGCTGGCATGTTTGTTCCTTCAAGCAGATGATTCCCTTCAGTTCGATGGATAGGACATATTTCAAAATGACTTACTCTCGCCTCAGAAGGTCATTGTGAAACTCAAATTCTTAATTAAGCACACAATAACATAAATCAATCCTCACACCTGTGGAAAAGGATCTCTTCCTTAAGATCAGGAAAGAGAGGACGCAGGCATGCTTACTACCAATTTGATAGACTGTAAACATACAGTATCTTACATTTCCTAAATACTTGTCCCATCCGCACTGAAACTGGTATCACATTCCACTGTAATCTAGGCATGCACAACTCGTGGCATTCTACTCTTGAGGAAACCAGACGATTCTGGAAAGGGCCGTTTTACACTGAAGTCAGGGAGCTGGCTGTGTGACAATCAATTCAAGGAGTTTTTAGTAGCAGCAATATTTGAGACATTCTGTCATGTACACAATAGCGACAGCGGCGTGTCTCAACTCAGCTCAGAGTCTCTGTGTGTGTTGTTATGGGTCTCTGTGTCCCTGTGGGATACCGCTATGCCAGCAGCAGCATCCTGGACTGTGGAGCCACACACTGCTCTGCAGATAAGGCTGTCCGTGAGAGAGAGGCGGGCAAGGCCAGCGACTGGGTCAGACAGATCACTCTGCCCCGGCCCACTCCATAGGTGACTCAGGTACACATGCTGCTCTGACTGCTAGATTCCACTGTACACAGCCGTAGCCTGAAACACACACAGCATACAGCCGAATACACATAGCATGCTGCTGCGTGTACTAGGTTAGAGGTGAGAGGTTAGAGGGCGCAGTCCAAGTGGAGCCGCCTGCCTCAGCGCAGCCTGTTTGTTTTGGAGAGCAAATAGAGAGGAATTACAAAGCAGCGGTCACTTTGTTGAGCCATCCAACTTGTTTGGGTTCAAGAAAATAAATTGATTTTGGTGTGCTGTACAGTGGAGGCTGCTGAGGGGAGGATGGCTCATAATAATGTCTGGAACACAGCAAATTGAATGGCATCAAACACATGGAAACCATGTGTTTGATGTAACTTCTACCATGCCACTTATTCCGCTCCAGCCACTAACCGCGAGCGCGTCCCCCACAATTAAGGTGCCACCAACCTCCTGTACACAGAGCCAGGGCATCAAGATTGATCACCCAAGGTCTACTAACAATAAAAACAGGATTAATAATAAAAAATAAAAAAGACAAATGCTGATGGCCCATAAAACTACTATTGAGTAGTCACATTAGTTGACAATAACTATATAGAGTAAACTAAGTTTAAATTAAAGGCCCAGTGCAGTCATTACGGTGATTTCCCTATGTTTTTATATATATTTACCATGAGGTTGGAATAATACTGTCAAATTGTCCAAATTATGATTATGTCCTTTTACTGTAAAAGCTATTTGAAAAGAACATCTGAAATTTCAGGCTGTTTTGGTGGGATGGAGTTTTGGCCTGCCTTCACCAGGCGGTAAATTAGTAAAGAGACCAACAACAAAGGGAGTTCCAAACCTCTCTGTTAATAACAGCTAGTTTTCAGTTTTCCCCTCCCCACTCAGACCACCCCCAGACAGTCATAGCAAAATTCTTGCTTGAGAAGTTTCTATTTTTACTAAGAAGCTATTTTTGTTTCTTTTAAACCACTTAAAAACAATCAAAGTAAGGTACTTCATTGTTACCAATAAACAATTTGATATTGAGATAAAAAAAATGTCTGCGTTGGACTTTTAAGATTGAACAAAGATAAACTCATAATAAAACACAAGTTATAATTCAAATGTATGCAAGCATTTAGACTGATTTGCTTGACCATCCACTTTAGTGCAAAGTTCCTTTGAGGAATGGGCGCCACCTATTGGTGAATTGATGAACTAGTTCCTCTGCACATCTAAAGATGTACCCGCAGGATCCTCACTATAAATATGTATATGTAGTAGTGTTCAGCATGCTCTTAACAAGAGCTCCACAAAACACCTCACTTTCAGTTTGCAGCATTTGGAAACAGAAAAATGCTAATACCACATGCGAGTCAATGGAGGGAACAGCAGAGAAGACAAAATGTGCTTTCATGACAGGGAGTTTTTGAACACATAAATCCCCTGTGCTCTCTTTGATGAGGCTTGAATTCACCACCGGTCATGTAACACCACAAAAGCAGCCACAACCTCCACCCCCAAGTAGCACCATGTGAAAAATGCAAGGCCATACAACACATCTGAAACCAGGCCAAAGTGAATGCCGTCTTGAGCTGCTCACACAATCAATTTACCCTAATGCAAGTGGACAGGCGATCTTTCTGCTATAGTCAGCAGGCACAATATGCCATAATTACGTATTCACAAAATGCAAGCATCTTAAATGTTCGAGCAAAGGAACCAAAGCCATTAAAACTAAATAGGGCCAAGGGAGATGCTAAAGGAAGTGATACACTCGGATCACTACGGGTAAATTACAACTCGTGCTCTTGCTAAGTATAGGAGGGCTCAACTCATTCCGGATAAATACGCCGTCTCAACCCATAGGTCAATAGGGAGCCCATATTTACAATGTGCTAAGTAATATGGTGGTCTGGCATCGTTCCATTAAAAGGGCTAGGATATTCGCGTACCTTGAACTGGGATAGCGTTGAAAATGTGGGGAATTTGACAGGATACTTTTACATCCACAACACAATATAGAAGAGACTACTAGGAATGTCTGTTTTAACTCCTGGAAGATCGCACAAGAATGCATAATTATTCATTATTTGAGTATTCTCTTTCAAGGGCTAAGGTTGGAGACCATGTTAGTAGATGTCTGCTCCTCTCTTCACACGCCAGGGGAGATGGATTGACTCATAATTAGATTCAAACACAACCTGAAGAATAGTTAACTACGGGGAGAACAACACCAGTCAAACCTCTGGGAACAGGCTTAGGCCCTCACTCCATAATACTCTAAACAGGAAATAGAGATATATCTACTATGGTTCTACTTTTTGCAATAGCGTCAGATAAATCCTTACACTGTATCTGTAATACTTTGTATTGCCCCTAAAAACCAACAAATCTTTTTGAAAATGGCCTACGTGGCATCGATATGAGTCAGAAACATTTATTCTAGTGGCAAAATTGACTACAAAGTGTAAATAGGATTATTTTGGTCATGGAGTCAGTCTCGTCTAAAACGGAGTTTGGAACCTCAGTGCCTAAATGAATAAATGAAGGTTGGGTTTGGATTACAGTTATGTCAACAAATCATGCCCCCCAACGTGCAAATCGCCCCTCTGCCCACTTCGCTTCCCTTCATTGAATGGGGCTCCGTTGTTTCATCGCCCCAACGCGTTCAAAGGTCACGGCAGTTTGAGACTAAAAAGCCCTACCTACGTGTTGACCAACTATGGTTTGCATGCCGTGCTGAAGGAAAAGGTGGTTGGAGTTTGTTGGCCCCTAGTTGTGGTGGATATACTGGTAGCTAGACCATACAGCAGACTGCTGGTTATGTATCTGGTTATGTATATTTTGATAATCCATATCACCATCATCGCTACCATAGCTGACGTTAGCTACCTAAGTAGCTAGCTCAATACAACTCGGATTTGACTTGGTAACATTTCAAAAGAAGGCAAATAGTAGTAGGAAAACCTTTTGTCATGATTGTGATGTAGCCAGATTCACTTTAGATGCAGTATAACTTTAGCCAGCTAAGATAGTTTGAGGGGACCTCCATCCATTACATTAGCATTGCTAGCTATTTTTGACAGACTTTGCTAGTAACAGTAATGACAACATTGCCATCTCTCTAAAGTAAATTTGCCGACATCATAATATGGAAAATATATTTTCCTACTATTTCCTACTTGAGCAATTTCATCGTATTTCCATAGCACTCTAAGTTAGTGTAAAAAACAGTCACATTAGCCTCCTAGGTGCAACTCATGTCTAGGGCACAAATATGGATGCAGCTATGGTGGAACTACTGTAGCTAACTTATGTTGAGCAGCAACAAACTCAAACCAATCCAGGGCCATAGCAAAACATGTCACAGTTGGTTGCGTAGTGTAACATGTCACAGTTGGTTGCGTAGTGTAACAGGTCACAGTTGGTTGCATAGTTTAACGGCATCACCGCCCTGAATCTAATCCAATCTGGAGCCAGTCAATCTACATCTGTAAAACATTGGGGCGGCAGGTAGCCTAGTGGTTAGAGTGTTGGATTAGTAACCGAAAGGTTGCAAGATCAAATCCCTGAGCTGACAAGGTAAAAATCTGTTGTTCTGCCCCTGAACAAGGCAGTTAACCCACTGTTCCTAGGCTGTCATTGAAAATAAGTAATTGTTCTTAACTGACTCGCCTAGTTAAATAAAGGTTAACATTTTTTAAAAATGAGCTTCCAAAAGAGATTGCTATTTCTCAAGCTATGTTTATAATTGAGGGATAATGACAATCGTTGACCCTGTTTTCTGTTAGACAAAGTGCACAGTAGGGTGCTAGACTGATCCCCTTGTCATGAATGGACCCTGGGACATACCAGAAGGAGCAAAGGTAGGTATCATAACCCTGTTTGTTCTGAGTAGACGTGCAGCTAGCTAGTTGCAATCCGAGTGGCTACTCCTGACTAACGTCTCTGTGCTGAAGCATGCACCAGTTAGCCTTGAGCTAGCCTCGAGCTAGGCCCATCTCCCGGCTTGGCCTGGACCCTTTACTGTTGACACGGAGCCCTGCCGATCCATCACGACTGGTCTGCCGACGCAATCGTCCAAGGTGATTTCAACAGACTCTTCCGTTGCAACTTTGCCGAAGGTCCATCTGCTAGCCCCGGTCCGCTCGCTGTCTGAATCGGCGTGTCTCCAGCTCGCCTAGTGTAGTAGCGACTACTGAATCAACTCCCTGACTCACCTATTGCTACTCATTGGACCCTATGATCACTCGGCTACACATGCCTCTCCCTAATGTCAATATGCCTTGTCTATTGCTGTTTTGGTAAGTGATTATTGTCTTATTTCACTGTAGAGCCCCCAGCCCTGACCAATATGCCTTAGATGGCACTTTTGTCCCACCCCCCACACATGTGGTGACCTCACCTGGCTTAACTAGTGCCTCTAGAGACAAAACCTCTCTCAACGCCTAGGTTAACCACTGTACTCACATCCTACCATACGCTTGTCTGTATATTATTACTTGAATCTATTCTTCCATGCCCAGAAATCTGCTGCTTTTACTCTTTGTTCCGAACGCAGTAGACGACCAGTTCTTATAGCCTTTAGCCATACCCTTATCCTAAACCTCCTCTGTTCCTCTGGTGACGTAGAGGTTAACCCCTGCAGCCCCCAGCACCACCCCCATTCCCTAGGCGCTCTCATTTGTTGACTTCTGTAACCGTAAAAGCCTTGGTTTCATGCATGTTAACATCAGAAGCCTCCTCCCTAAGTTTGTTTTATTCACTGCTTTAGCACACTCCATCAACCCTGATGTCCTAGCCGTGTCTGAATCCTGGCTTAGGAAGGCCACCAAAAATCCTGAAATTTCCATCCCCAACTACAACATTTTCCGACAAGATAGAACTGCCAAAGGGGGCGGAGTTGCAATCTACTGCAGAGATAGCCTGCAGAGGTCTGTCATACTATCCAGGTCTGTGCTCAAACAATTCGAGCTTCTACTTTTAAAAATCCACCGTTCCAGAAACAAGTCTCTTACCGTTGCCGCTTGTTATAGACCCCCCTCAGCCCCCAGCTGTGCCCTGGACACCAAATGTGAATTGATTGCCCCCCATATATCTTCAGAGTCCATACTGTTAGGTGACCTAAACTGGGATATGATTAACACCGTCCTACAATCTAAGCTAGATGCCCTCAATCTCACACATATTATCAAGGAACCTACCAGGTACAACCCTAAATCCGTAACCATGGGCACCCTCTTAGATAAACTCAGTCAGATAGGAAAGCTAAGGCTAGCTTTTTCAAAAAGAACTTTGCATCCTGTAGCACTAGTTCAAAAAGGTTTTGGGACACTGTAAAGTCCATGGAGAATAAGAACACCTCCTCCCAGCTGCCCACTGTACTGAGGCTAGGAAACACTGTTTGATTTCCTGTTTGCAGCCGAATATGCAGCATAGAGAAGACCAGCAAGGGGGCCCTCATCAGCACCATGCAGACATGCCCTCACTGTGAGGATTCCTATGAATGGAATAGTCAGCCAGTTGTTAGCAAGTATCCGGCCAGCAACCTTCACCTATCAGTGGCAACAGCTTTCACAAACTCATCATTTGTACAAATACAGAAGTTAACCCATTTTATTACTTTGATACATTTGATAACCCAATTGTTAAACATAATTGATGTAAACTGACATTACTTGTTGCTTATTTTCTACTTCTTAGATGTGTACAATGTCCAGGGCATATCTTAGCCTGGTGGAACCAGTCTGATCGCTGTGTTCTCCATTCTATTTCACTTCACATTTTATGATATCTGAAGTGAAATAGAAAGGTGAACGCAGAGATCAGATTGGTTCCACCAGGCTAATCATAACCAACATTGATAATGTAATCTGTGTGTGTGTGTTTGTGTGTGACCGACCAGTATCTTTGATGAGGGGCTGATCTACGCTGCTATGTCAATCAATGGGGCTCTGTCAAAGATCTCACCTCCAACCTCTTGCCTGCTCACCAACGGCCTAGTACATGTTTGTGTGTCAGATATCACCTATCCCTAACTGCCATTTGTAATAGAACAGGGAATGTGTGTATGTGTTCGCAGATGCATGAGATGAGGAGAGAACCACCATTTTCTGGAATTGTCCAAGCTGTTTAAAGGCACAGTCAACTTGGAGTATATAAACTTCTGACCCACTGGAATTGTGATACTGTGAGATAATCTGTCTGTAAACAATTGTTGGAAGAATGACTTGTGTCATGCACAAAATAGATGTTCTAACCAACTTGCCAAAACTATAGTTTGTTAACAAGAAATTTGTGGAGTGGTTGAAAAACCTAAGTGTATGTAAACTTCCGACTTCAACTGTATGTGAGAGTGGATTCTCAGCCTTCACTGGCATGAAAACTAAATACAGGCACAGACAGTGTGTGGGAAATTATTTAAGATTGAGACTCTCTCCAATACAACCCAACATTGCAGAGTTATGAGCATCCTTTCAAGCACACCCTTCTCATTAACCTGTGGTGAGTTATTCACAACTTTCGATGAACAAATAAGATTTTAAATGTAAGATGGTTAAATAAAGAGTAAAATTATTGATTATTATTTGTGCCCTGGTCCTATAAGAGCTCTTTGTCACTTCCCACGAGCAGGGTTGTGACAAACTCACACTCACTCTTATGTTTAATAAATGTATCGTATAGTGTGTGTGTGGCAGGCTTACAATGATGTCAAAAAACAACATTTGAGAGTGTGCTGACCCTGGTGCTAGAGGGGGTACGCAGCTGGAGGTTGAATGTTTGAAGGGGTACGGGACTATAAAAAGTTTGGGAACCACTGCTGTACACCAATGACAGATGGAGTTGGTTTAGGGAGTGTACATGTTTTTCTTCTTGTCTTTTTTTAACAGATGGGTAGCCTACACAGAGAGACTCATCTGATTGGGTGTAGCCCTCAGAATGCATGCATTCAGTGATGCAAATGGGGGCCACAAACAGATGTGGCTCTAAATAGCATCACACAGAGAACCCTGCGGCTCGGGCCCACTATGGCCCCTTGCTGCACTGGGTGGGGGAACCACAGAGATGAAAATAAATAAATGTCTCTGGGTTAAGCACCGGAGGATGGGAGGGGGAAATCCGCACTTTGCACTGATGTGTGAAGATGTCCGGGGGCGGCACGGGTGAGAGGGATTGAAAAAGGGGTGAAGGGGTTGGAGAAGGTGTGAGAGGATTGGAGAAGGGTTGAGGGTTATGGAGATGGGGTGAGGAGAGGAAGCCTATTCTATGGAGAGGATTTATACAGAGAGAAGTTTATATTTTTGGGTAAAGGAGAGCCATGGTTAGTACAGGTCACGAATATCTGGGTACTGAAAGGATCTGTGGTTTTAATGGATCAGTGGGTTAGGGTATGGTGCTGGAAACATCTGGGTTGTGGGTTCTATTGCCACATACTGAATATGCTGTTTGTATCAGTCCAATATATCAGAAGTCTGATCCACTTCAGTCATTCAAAATATAATGGCAAAGAGGAGGTTGAGGTGAGAGAATTGCTGTTTATCCTGTTACTGAATCAATGCTACACCTTCCCACTGTTTCAGGTCACTAAGAATCTCAATAACATCTCCAGCCAGGTGATGAGCTGACACTTCCAGTGTCAGATGACAGCGAGTAACAACAGCTATTTTAGTAGGAGTGGATTGTGGACGGATAACACTCTCTTCACAGTGACTTGCTCCTAGCCGCTCCACAATCTGTTTGAAGTCATGATAGGCCCAGCTATGTGGCCACTGGGTGACGGGTGCCGTCTGAGCTGAAGGAACCCTGGCGTCAGACAGACAGACGAGAGAAAAGACTGGTTTTTGTCCTCATGGAGGATTTAGTGCATATGGCCATCTCTCCTAGATCCTTGAAGTGTCCTTTCCACAAAATAAATGTGCAACTGCCTCCATGTAAACGAGTTAAAGTCCAAATAATACAAACTTCAAAACATTCCAACAAGAAGAGCAATGCTTAATACCATGTATGCAGTTGCATGCCAATTCTGAGAACTGACAAGTAAACAGAAGAAGCAGAAGAATGTGAGTGGCAGAGTAACAATTAGGACGTTCCTAGAGACATCTGGCTACATGATCTTAGTCCCCAATAAAAGAGGTCCCTATACCTTTGAGACATTTGTCTTGTAAAGCTATGAGCATTTTAAAGCATTTCACAGCCTTCCCTTACTGTGAGTGGAGGGGAAGTAAAGGCAGCATTTATGGGCCTGCTATGCTACAGGGATCCTGCCATCACTGGTGGGCCGATTAGGGGCCATTCGTTTTATTAACATTTTTTAAGGCCTTGGCATCCCAGCTGACCCACAGCTTAACCCTCCACTGGAGAGCACCATTCCAAGTCAGGGGCTGGAGATACGGCTCGTCGGGAAGGAAGTAGTTTGAAATGCATCACAACGTAGCACCATTATCACCAGCACGGTGCTGGGGAAAGTTCATCCTGACATGCCCCCCCCGCCCCTGGCATCTCAGGAATCCTAATGGTGTCTTTACGATCCGGTCGGTGACATGACAAAGACATCAAGGAGACATTCGGAGAACTCTAGAGGTAGAGAGGCTAGTCTGCGTCTCACCACTGCTGATGGTCAAATCGATTGACCACTCAAGTGTCAGAGGGGGGTCAATTAAAACGCTTCCCAACTAAGATACAGTATTTTCTTAGAGGTTAGGTGCCAGGATAATGCCTACAACACATGTCCAATGAACTGATGAACACAGTATGAGCACACCAGCCCATTCTACTATTGCACGCTTTCGCATCTTTTCTAGCCGTTTCATGTTTTAATTGGTATTTCTACTTTCATTATATTCACAGAGAATAACAACAGGCATATAGTATCGAAGATGTTCATCCTCATTTGAAAATGTTTTTGTTGTTGTTGTTGTTGTTGTCTATACATAAAGAAAATGTTCCATAAAGCAAAACAAGCAAACAAAAACAGCACGTGGCTCTTGAAACTGAGTGTTGTATCTCTCCTGGTTCCTTTAACCATATCTCCTTTAACCATATCTCCTGTGTGGGTTGTGTTGAACCTTGATTTGTTATCCAACACCCCAGAGTTCCAGGCAACACCCGCATTCCTCTACACACCCACCCATCTGCTACGCGAAAGGCCTTTTTTGTTCATTTTGGACTTCGGTAAAGTTTTTTAGGGTTGTTCGGGCACACAACATTTTTTTTTTCTTGAGGCAAGCCGAAAGTCCGTAGCTGAATTCTACGCCCCTTCATCGGTGATTGGTCAACAGTAGGGATTCTTCAGTAAAGTCCTTGTTGTCTTTCAACGAGAGACGACTCATTTTCATGCACATTTTTTCATTTAGAAATGCTGCACCAAAACATCTCAGTTAGATGTAAAATCTCGGCAAAAACGTCAAAATTCAATGACAGATTAATTGAATTATCTTACAATAAATCAGACTATTTTGAAGAAGTGTATACTAGCTATGGCGTCTCAAAATGGACAAACAGTATTATTGCTGCTTTTCCCCCTCATTTTTCAAGCTAATGTCAAGGGAGTATGCGAGCACACTCGTTTGTTTCGCCTAGCCGACTTCGGCCGAACTGAAGCAGACTGGCGCCTTAACCCCTTCCAACCTCCACCTCTCCTCCCCCCTCTCCCTCCACCATCCCTACCCAGATCCATATCCAGGCTGATCCCATCTGCACAACTCAATCCTCCAAACCCAGACAAAATGGAGTGGCTTCAGTCAGTCAGTCAGTCTCACAACCCCCTCTCTTTCCTGGGGCTACGGGCTACCCAGCCATATCTACAACCATTTGTAGCAGCCTTTAACATTGAAGGGCCTCGCAGTGTTTTGCCTGCAGGGGAGGAAACGCTCTTTCAAAGAGCTCAGACCATTCTCAACGTCTCCTTTAGGGCTGTCAGAGTTAATCAGTTAACTCAAGATGACTTTTTGTAATTTTGTGCTCAAATTATTACATTTTTTTTGTAATGAATCGTATTGTCTGAAATCTTTGAAAATACACTGAAAACATCCAAAATACATCATCTACACCGCTAAAAACAACAATGAGATTGACATTGAGGTTAAAGAAAGTGTGCTTTATCAATATACCTGACTTTTCTAGACGTTACTTTGAACAAAATTAAAACGGCAATATTGTTGTATAAAAAAATCTGAAATTACAGCTTCATTTGGGCAAATTCAGAAATTGTGGTTAATCGTGATTAATTACAGCAATTCCTGCGATTTAACTAGATAAAAAAAGATATATAATTTGACAGCCCTAGTTAACTTTATTTGCTTAAATATAGCATCAAATTGTATGTCACATGCGCCGAATACAACCTTACCGTGAAATGCTTACTTTACAAGCCCTTAACCAACAACGCAGTTTTAACAAAAATAAGAGTTAAGAAAAAATATTTACTAAATAAAGTAAAGTAAAAAAAATAAAAGAACAACAGTAAAATAACAATAACAAGGCAATATACAGCAGGGCATACTGGTACTGAGTCAATGTGCGGAGATACATGTTAGTCGAGGTAATTGAGGTAATATGTACATGTACTGTAGGTAGAGAGGTAAAGTGACTATGCATAGGTAAAAGATAATAAACAGCAAGTAGCAGCAGTGTAAAAAAAACTGTCACCTTGTAAGACGTTTTGATACAATTCATGTATTAATGGTGCATATGTTCAACGTGGGAATGAAGACGAGAAGAAAGTTGACACTGTCTTTTAGCTGGTATATGGCTGGGGTGGTCAACGGACATGCCTTTGGTATTCCAATGGGGAGGCCTTACGCCCCTGCAGACTGGTAAATCCATCCCTTCTCCCTCCCCTACCTGCTTTCATCCTGGGTTGGAGCAGAAGAGAAACTCTGTAAACATGGTGTGTGACTTTGTGCAGATAGCCGCCATCCCTGTGTCCACGCCCCTCTGGCAAGACAAACACTGGCAGGAATTCATAGGGGTCACACAGGTTGATCATGGGGCCCAGATGCATTCACACTGTGTGTGTGTGTGTGTGTGTGCGTGCATGCGTGTCGCAGCCTTTCCGTATACCTAACACACTACCAGCCAGTGGAGGAAGTGCCCCCTCCGCTTCTACAACTGAACAGTGGGAACATTACTTACCAAGCTGATAGACAGAACGGCAGGCACAATGAGCGCAAGTGTACTGATGGACCACCCCATATTGCAGAGATATAATCTCCCTGCCCTTGACTTTGAGGGCTAATAAACGTGCCATTAAACCTCTATCAACAACAAAGATCTGCTGAGGGAGAGGTTGTATGTCGTCACACCCTCCACATCACAATCCCCAACCCCACTGTGTTGTTCGTTCGGGGCAGAGCTATCACACAAAGAGGGGCTGTGCCCTCATTTCCAAGTTACAAAACAAAAGTCACAAAAAAAAGTCATAAACAAGGGAACTAACACAGTGGTGCCATTTCAGCACAAATGAGAAAGAAATGCGGGCCAAGAGCCGATTTAAGGCAGAGGACCCTTCTAGTAGAAAAGGGTCATTCTTTCCCAGCCACCTCCTCATAAATGTGTCACTTCTCTTTGTGTCACGTATAACATTCCGCTCATGCGTTTGATTCACCTCTTTTTCCAGCTCTTGCTTCACAGGGCCCGAACAATCAAACATCCATTTTCCTCATCATAAACCAGCCTTACAAAACATCCCAGCTCCACTGTGTGAGTGTTCAGAGATTGAACAGAATGTCAGGGTTCGTATATATGACTCCAGTTGACGAAGCTTGTGCTGGTAATTGGGCTCAGGAGTGGCCACACACCCAGAACCACAGGCCCACTGGATGCTCAACGGGATGCCAATGTATTACAGCACCATTTTATTTCTCAGACGCACCAGGGAAGTCAATTAAATCATCTTTATTTTGGCTAGGAGTCAGACCGCCATTCTTTTGCACCATTGTTATTTGACTATTTCTAGGTTGTCTGAAACTGCACTGCATTGTTAGCTGGTTCCTGCTCGACTACAACAAACCAGAGACCTTACGACCAGTTGACCTTCTAAAAATATCCCCAAATAAAGTAACAATAAAATAAATGACTCCACAGTGATGCAATGGTCTGGTTTTCAGCAAACAAAGCCCAGAATACATTACTGGTGCTTTTCAGCAATATAAATAGTCTTCAATGACACATAGCTCTGCGATCACAGCAAACCTTCCCTTGAGATGGCCATTAAGTGAGAGCATGGGAAAAAAAGACCAACGTGTGTAATTCAACTCTCCGTTATTGTACTATACTGCACATAAGCTAATGTTCTGTTTCAGGGAGCATTTTCATCTGCTAGGAAAAACACCACCACACATTTTATTTCCTCCGATTTTGTATTTTTTTTACTCAATAAATAGTTTTCGGGCTGCAATTAAATAGTCCACACGTTGACGAAACAAAGAGTGAGTCGCCCAAGTCGCTCTCACACACACACACAGTCAGTCACACCAATGAGAGAGAGAAAAAAACACGCCATTCAACAATTAAGACATGTTTATTACCTCACTGTGAGAATACATAGGCTAATGCACACAGAATATCCACATATGTCAGTGAGAGAAATTGAAAGGCTTCCAGCAAAGCCATAGTAGTTATGAGAACACATCATCCTCCTCCTCCTCATCTTCATCATGGCTCCACTGCCTATTATTATTATTATTATTATTAATACGATGAAGAGCCGGTGTGGCTGCTCTGGTCTTAGCGGGCCTGTTAAGCATCTTGTCCCCGATAACAAGGCAGACAGTATGCCATATGATCCTCCTAAAGAGAATCAGGGCCACCAGCACTACCATGAGAGCACCGGAGAACATGGTAGAAATAACAGCAATGGAACCACTAAACTCAGATATCTCTGTCTGTCACCAATATATTATGTAATCACTACTAGTCTAAGATACGGATTAATTCCTATCAACTACTCCAATATTTAACTTTATTGACATTTCTCTCCCTCTCCCTCAAACATGTGAATTTATAAATACAGCCAGTCCTGCTAAGGAATGTGATTGTATGCTGCTCACAAACCCAGCCTATAGAAACTACTCAGAGGTAGTGGAATGGGGTGCAGTGGTGGTGTTGGGGGTGGGGGGGGCACAGTCCACAGCACTATTCATCGCTGCCACTTCAGCCTGCTAACAATGATAGCTCTGTCAAGAGGAACTCCGGAGCAATCTCCTGCTCCCTTCAGAAAGGAGCCCTGATTTGTGGAGTGTGCCACACACCCTTCTCCCTGTGCCCCCTTTTCGATCCCTCCTTCTCTCCTTTCTTCTCGGCTGCTGATGTAATCCAAAATCATCCAGAGGAGCAGCTGCACAGCGAAACTGCGCTCTCTCACTCGCTCGCACTCTCTCTCTCTATATCTCTTTCCTTTCTCTTTCCAGAGGCGCGCAGGGCTGTCACAGGGAAGGAGAAGAGGGCTGCAGAGACAATTGGGTCCTTTCTCTCCTCTATCACTTCAAATCCCCTTTTCTGTCCACCACTGTATCTTGCTTGAAGAGGTGTCCGGGTTCGGAACAGCCTGAGGGACAGACTGTTGTGTGTTTGTTTTACAAACACACAACTGGAAAATCAACTGTAGCTACCACCAAAGCCTTTCTCCAACAGATGTTGTAGTCTAAGTATACCTTCTAAGTATACTGTGTAAATATCACAAAAGAATCCCACCTTGCATGACTGGCTTTTCCGTCTGAGGGGAGACGAGTCATAACCGTCTGCTGTGAAAGGTGTTGAGTGCACTAATCTGCCAGTAGTGTGAAGAACAGCCTTATCTTGAATAAAGTATAGCACTAGTACATAGAGTTTACCCATGGGGGTGTGATTTAAAGACCTTGTTTTTGACTTTCCTGATAACGTTAAGGGAAAACAGCCTGTCGACATTGAGATTATTTTCTCAGATCAGTTCATGGTATACGTATTCAGATGTTTTTTCAGTTTCAGAGGTGTCATGTGAAGCCCATACACAAAGATGCTTCCAAAAATGACATTGTCCGTCAAATCACCAGCTAGCCCCTTTCTCAGTTCCAGGCCTGGAGGTCATGCTAGCCGCTTTCTCAGTTCCAGGCCTAGAGGTCATGCTAGCCCCTTTCTCAGTTCCAGGCCTGGAGGTCATGCTAGCCCCTTTCTCAGTTCAAGGCCTAGAGGTCATGCTAGCCCCTTTCTCAGTTCAAGGCCTAGAGGTCATGCTAGCCCCTTTCTCAGTTCAAGGACTGGAGGTCATGCTAGCCCCTTTCTCAGTTCCAGGCCTGGAGGCCATGCAACTCCTCTCTCAGTTCCAGGCCTGGAGGTCTGACTCATGCTGGTTTCCATTATTTCATCTTAATCAGGAATTGATCCAACCCTGGGGCTTCAGGTGAAGGAACTGTCTGGCCAATCGGTGACATGGATCAATAAATTAACTCCCAGGGTGGAAAGACAACCATCAATACTCCGGACCTTCACGCTTAAATGTGACTACCTCTGCTCTACCACATAGCAACAGAAGGGAGAGCTAAGCGGAGTATATACTTAGTCATGAGGGATCCATCCAGAATGGCTTCCAGAACATAGTTACCGTTACATAAATTGTAAGCTTAACACTGCCTTGTCAATGTGACCGCATGCAGGGCGCAAAGCTCCAGGAAAACAAACATATAGACCGGGACTCCTTTTTAAAAAAAGTTTCTCTGCTATCTCTATGACGATCTGAGAAAAAAAACACCTATCCCAGCATTCCACTGACCCATTTGACCCATGAGAAGTGTGAGGTAAACCACAAGCCGGGGGACGGCTAACCATTATTTTCTCAAACCCCCCCCCCCCCCCCCCCCCCACCTCATTTCACTCAGTCATGGAGAGCAAAGCGGAGTTGCCTGGGGGCTGAGTACCTGACACAGGGCTGGGATAGTGTAGGGGTTTAGGGTGAGAACCAGGGGCCTCTGCTCTCTCTGCCCGGCGGGCAGTAAATAAACGGAGTCAACAGTAAATAAACACCAGCAACCGCCCACTCACCAAACACACAAAACAGATAACCCATGACCGGCAGTCCTACTGCTCAGGACTGGTGTAGACCTGGCCAGGGGCTCTGGAGCTCTGGGAGAGATTGGAATGTCATTGTGAAAGGTCACCGGTCAAAAGGTTCTTCATGTGCGACTGATTCAGAGGTGAAACAGACAAAGTGCAGCGCAACAGGGCATCCGGGAAGCAGGACAGCCAGCCTCGTTATGATGTGGAGGTCAACTAGCTGTGTTTGTTTAGTTCCAGAGAGATGCACAGGGGATACTAAGTACGTATCAACAAGGAGTAACAATAAGAATTTCAGAAAGAAAATCCTGTCTGGGAGTTGAGTCTACTGAAGAACTTCCAGAACAAAATATGACTTGTGTGGCTCACTGGTCCATCCACTTCTCTCTCGAAGCTCCAGGGCGAGTTCTCTTGCCTGCAGAGACATGTTCTCTATCACTGGCCGATCTTTCCTACCAACACAGATGTCCACTGACCTTTAGGGAATCCTTCTTTCACCTCAGACTTTATCAACATGATCAACGACCACACATACTGCATAGAATAAATGCAACACTATGAAATGTCACAGTCTCACGGTGATCACTGCATTAAATGCAAAGGCTTTCCTTGAAAGCACGCGTTGAAACACGTGAGTGGAGAAGCAGCACAGGTGGTGTGTGTGTGTGTGTGTGTAGTCACTAAACACACAGTGGTGTCTCCGGGACAGGAGAAGCGAGAGAAAAGAGGAAGTGGAAGTGGCAGACAATAACCCCAAGTGCAGAGGGCAGACTTCTGCTCTGGCACGACTTGAAAGGATGAAGGGGGTTGGATGGGGGGGAGAAGAGGAGAGGAGGGGGGGGAGCTGGGGAGGGAGGGGGCGTCCTCCATTGCTATGGCAGGAGCAGCCGTCTGGGTTCCCATCCAAGATCCAACCTCCAACTTAGAGCCAAGAAGCCAGGTCACAGGGCACAGGGCACAGGACTCATCCGTGAACCATTCTGCAGCCTGGGTGGGCTAGCCTCCCTCTCTTCCATTCAGACCTGAGTCTGATTGGTGCCTTCCAGATACACAGGCCAGCTCAGATCACAACATTGTTAAGCTACATCATATTGATGGAATCCTGAGATGTCACACCCACCTACTATTCACCAGGTCCTGTTTGGAGTGTCACTACTTCTGCTTGCTGTGGGTACGGAGAGTCTAGCAATTTGAAAGAAAAAGGGTTATGGTTCTTAAGGATAATTCATACCTATGCCAATGGCAACACATTACATAATTCACAAGCGTTGCGCAGTCATAATCATCATTATCCTCAACGGAATAAATGAACAAACATAAATGAATAATTGATCAACAATTACAAAGGCTGTTCGGTGACTGTCGTGCAACCATAATGAAAGTGGTACAAACATACATGTATTTGCTTCTATTCAGACATCCAATTCTTTCCATACCTTTAGGGATCCCCCCCGCCCCAATCACCATCCGACACCCATTATGCAAATCCAACATTTGCCTGCTGAGGTCACAGTAAATTTCCACTACCAGACTTTCCAGCATACCGTGCAACAGTTGGGCCATTGATGATCAGTCTGGTGATAGTAGGGTGAGAGAGGGAATAATCCTTATCTTAACTCTGATCCGATCTCTCTGTAAAGAGAAACGTGATATCTAGCACAAGTTATGAAATGCACTGCACAGACCAGTTTCATCCTTTTTAAACTTTTAAAAAGTGTGTCTGAACAAGTCATTCCCTCAGTGAGAAGTGAAGTTACATTCCTTTAACTTGTTACTAGTGTATTTAGCTGCCTGTTTTGGCCAAATTAAAGAGAATCAAGAATAGGAAGGGGGGTAGGTTTATTGACAGAAAAGGGGCAACTGATAGACGGCGCCATTCGAGCCCCACTAGTAAAGGGAAGGTTTAGTCAAAGAGAGGGTGTGTGTGTGTGTGTGTGTGTGTGTGTGTGTGTGTGTGTGTGTGTGTTTGTGTGTGGTTGGGTCAGGGTCTGCCTGTGCCCTGAATGCAGAGCTGTTCAGGGCAGATTTCACGGCTGGCTGATCACAGGCGTCCATGGGCCGACCCTCGCGACAGCTGCAAGGCCCCGCCGGCTGGCCCTGCTTCCCCCCTCCATCCCTCCCTCCAGCACCCTCCCCACCTTGGCACAAAGGAGGCCCTGCACTGAACACCAGAGCGCCTGACAGGCTACTGCCGCCGCTAACGATGGCAACTGTGTGAGGCATGCGCGAGGAGGGGGTGGGGCGCTAAAATACTGCACACCGCGCTAATCGAGCAGACGAGCGAAGTGAGGAGCCCCCTTCTCTTCAGCACCCTGTCTCTCTGCCCTCCTCTCCCCTCCCGCCTCCCTCGCTCATCCATCCAGACTACGAGGAGCTTTCTTTTCCATGAGATTATTCCTCTTCATTATTCTCAGTTGTTTCACTGACATCATTTTCCCCCTATTTTATTTCCAGCTCTCCCTTCATCCGACGAGTCCGCATCCATCCGAAATCCACACCAGAACATCTCGCACCGAGACGTCCAAGTTCATTGCTTTCCCCACTTCACTTCTCACATCCCTGGCGTGGTGGTGGTCTGCCCTGCCTGGGAGAGCCATGAAGACTACCGTTCACAAGGGTTAAGGTTGGAGGCCAGGACAATGTTTGGACTTTGCAGACAATTCATATCAGAGGGCTGTAAGCAGAGAGCACAGAGCTCAGCTTGGACATTCCAGCGAGGGTGTCTGTTCCTTAGCTTCCCATCTCCACACCAATTATTCACCCGACTTCACCCCTGAAGACTCCCTCCTTCTCAGGGTCAGCAATGAAATCAAGTTGGATGGGATGCGTTCAATTTATAGCACAGGGGTATAGACCCAGAATAGAGAACTGTTAGCATTGTCCCTTGGGAGCTCATGTTTATCAGGTCAGCCTCATTGTATGGCCCCCCCCTCCGTTGACCCCGAGACCATCAGGGGTCAACAGGGTCGACCACTAGACACCACACTGCTGCCCACAGGACTGTAATGAGCTTAGGTGGATCCGTCAGCCTCTGAGAAAACGTATCGGAGCGCATCTAAACCACTAACAGTCATTAATAGTGGTGACATGGGCCTAAAGCAGAGAATAATCCTTGGCTTTAACAGGATGGGTCCTCTAAAAGACACACAGGGCCAATCCCGCCACATTTCCTCAAGGCACTTGGGTAGGCTACAGTCATGCCAAAACGACACCGCACTTCGAACAAAAAAAAGTGGTTCATTAAGGACTACGACGCCACGTTTTGAAACACACCTGAATTCACTACCTGGAACTCTCCCCATCTACCGTATAACCAGTGCAAAAACTTTGCATTCCCTAAGAAAACACTGAAACTGCTTCGGACATTTCCAATGTAAGGTTGTAGATCTATTAAAGCCAATATAAACAGCTACATTCTAGCGGTATCCATTACATTCCGTCTGCGAAGAGACTTGATCTTTGATCATATGTAGGCTTCCTTTCAATGGAGAATGATTTGAGAGATTGGGAGGGAGAGGGGTGGCAGGTAGCCGCGTTCCACTAAGCAAGACTAGACTCATTGTCCTGTCTCTGTGGGAAACTCTGAACACTTCCTTCAAGAGCGATTACCAGGAAACTTAAGATGCCACATCAGTGACCCTTCTCACGTTCACTGCAACTAAGTACAACTCTGCCCACAGGAGATGGCTCCCCCTCATCTCTACAGACACACGCACACGCACACACGCACACGCACACACACACACACACACACAAACACAAGAATGTGGACGATGAACAATAGGCCCTTATATGGAGAGTAGGTAGATAGGTATTATATCCAAATAGGGGTCAATCAGCATTAATAAAAGCATGAGACATTTTGACATGGTGGATCACTGAGAAATCAGAACAACATTGGGATGGGAGTGGGGCCGCTGATGTAGGGGTGATAACCTCATCATTATCATAGCAATGCAGAGCAGTCCTTCTATTTAACCAGGGTCCACCAAACAGCATGACTAAACAGCCAGCTACGTCCAACAACAGGGAACTGGACTTTTTTCATGTTCATGTTTGCACACCATGCCTGATAAAACTGGTAAAACCATAGGCCTAGGTCTTAAAAAACTTCCATCAACTACAAGCCCTTTGTTTTCTCTTCATAGAAAAAGCGGGGGTAAGATAGTCTCATAGAATTCACCACCTGTTGCTTCTAGGACTTGTCGCATCTAGGAAGCAACTACTGCCATCTAGCGGTGAGATCCCTCTCATTAAGTATGGAAGTTCCCCAGAGCAGCTCTGCTCTGACAGAGACTAATGGCTGCCTTGCCTCCTACAGACAGAGCCCAGAGGACAGCTGCTGGCTTCTGTCTACATGCCAATGTTGACCTAAACCTTTTTTTGAGTGAAAATCCCCCACATTCGGCCTCCAGAAAGAGAAAGAAAAAACACCTTTGCTTCTTACTCGACAATCGTCGCCCTGGTCGTTCCCTGTTCCCTCTCTAAAGACCTGCTTTCTTCTTCTCACCTGTATGCTAATGAGCCTGCTCTCTAAGTGTATTGAGCGGGAGAGAAAGGGCAGTACAGGCAGACTGATTGCTTCCGCTGCTGAAGAATGCATTCCGCACTTTGGCCACAAGTTAATTTATTACTGGAGAGTTACAGTGCCAGACACAGAGAGGAGTGTTTGCAGAAATCTCTCTTCATGTCATTAGGCTGGCAACCAAAAGTGCTTTGAGCAGCATCTAGTTTTTTATTTGAAGTCTGCTCTGCCGTAAAGTGACGAAAGTAATCTTGTGAGTTTTTGGACTGAGTGTTCAATCACTGAAAAGGGCACCTCAATAAAATATCTGTAGCTAATGCTTAGTCATTTCAACTAAAATGCTCCTTATGGCGTTACGCAACTTGGGAGTATTGATCAAAGCAACGCACCTCTCTCTCCCTCACACACCCAGAGTGGGAGAGAGAAAGAGAGAGAGAGAGAGAGAGGGAGAGAGGGACAGAGAGAGAAAGCGGGCGAGTGAGAACCAGCTGCTGCTTGCTAAAGATGGGCTGGGTCGTGAGACAGGCTGAAAGTGGAATGTCCTGAACTTTTCTCCCTTATTGTTTACAGCCCTCCTTATCCTGTATGGGGAGTGAAACCGGACAAACAGAGGCGAGAGGGAGGGGGCGGCGAGGCGATAAAGTGGCACCTGGCTGGCAGGTGTTGGAGGAGGCTGCCAGGGTGCACCATGCCCCAGATCAACGGCCCCTCTCACCTGAGTGGGCACCAGCCCCAGCTCCGCCTCTCCACCAGGCAGAGAAAGGAGCTGGGCAGTGCCTGACAGACAGACAGGTGCATCTGCTCCCACTCAGAGTAGGGCAGACAGGCAGCCATTGAACAGAAGAAAGGAGCCAAGTCGGGCCAGGCTGGCCGGTCCGTTTGGTGGGCGGCTGTGTAATTACAGTCAGGGACCTCAGATAGGACCTGGAAGATGTGGTGACAGAGTTGTGAGGCAGTAGGTGGTGAAGGGGAGGTGATATGTGGTGTAGGTCATACCTCTCCCGTGTCCAGATATGGGTCTTCTGGTCTCAAAGTAAAGGGTAAAGGCTATATGGTGGCGAAGGGACATCTCCTTCTATTCTCTTCCTGTGGCTTCACAGAGGGTGAGAATGGCCCAATACCACACAATAAAGACCTGTGGAGTCACAAGGCTCTTTTAATTCCAGCCCAATCCCTTTAATTATATAAATCAACGTTTTTCCCTGAGCGAAATATAAGATCGCAACCAGGTGCGGCAGCTTCAAAAGGTCCTGTAAAAGCAGGTCTCCCGCATTTGGTGAAAGGGGTGAGAGAACGGACCGGGGCCAACAGGTATCATTAGGGCTTATAGAGGCAGGTTAGCTAAAGCCTTCAGGTGAACAGGGGAAGGGTGGAGAAGTAGGTGGCGACTAAACCTGCCCCTCGACAGTTGCTCCTGGATCAGTTTCCTCGCTCCTGCTCTAGTAACTATGGTGTCCGAGACTTAAGACGTGAAAGATGATCCACAATCAGCAGCTGGATGGTGAACGGAATCTTTTTGTTCAATATTCTTCAACTTTCTAGACGCCACACTACTTATACGGGTGACAGCTTGAGATTCAATAGAGGGACAGAATCGTCTGTTCCAATTGGATTTTCAATAGCATATATGTTGGTATTAGACCTATTCACTCAAATAAAATAACACTTTTGAGATACAGTCAAACCATCAGACTGATCAGGTGAAGCATATTGCTCAGGAACCCAAAGAGCAGTAATTCTCTTTTTACAGAACGAGAGAGAGAGAAGAAAAAAAAACTCCCCTCAGTAATCAGTGAGAACATGGTGAAGCTGCACAGAACCCTTTCAGGGCAGTGAGAATGACAAAGATGTTATCAGGAAAATTCTGGAAGGACTGGCGACCGCCATTATGAGGTCACTAGCAGGGAAATACAGGTTCAGAAGCAGTTTGAATCATGATCCTTTCTGCTACAAAAAGGGTTACCACAGGTCAGTCCCACGTGCTGTAACTAGCGCTGGTAGTCCTGCCAACTGCTTCACACAGGGAATAACACAAACATAGGGAAAGATCAACCGAAACCCACAATGAGCAAACAACAACACCTTCTTCAAGCAGTAGGAGACAAGGCCAACTAGTCTCTGTTTGCAACTGCATGTGAATGCCTCACTTTGTTTCCAATATCCTCAGAGAGAGAGAGCGAGAGAGAGAGCGAGAGAGAGAGAGAGAGAGAGAGAGAGAGAGAGAGAGAGAGAGAGAGAGAGAGAGAGAGAGAGAGAGAGAGAGAGAGAGCCCTTGTTGGGTCACCTCCCCTGTCAGCAGCTACATTCTTCACATGCTTGAAGAACTGACATCTCTCATCACTGGCATTTCAGCGCACAGAGCAAAAGGTCACCAGGCTATGACATAACTTAGTTTGGCAGGTAACACAGACTGCTAGCTTCCCATGAGCATCTTCTGCAGGGAATGTGTGTGGTGGGGATGGAGGAACTGACATCTGGAGATCAGACAGGCCCTGTGATCAGATAGAGAGACACTTGACTTATTTAACCAATTACTATAACCCTGATTCCTCATTAGTAGGCCTAGAGACCAGCGTTTCCCAAACTCGGTCCTGGGGACCTCAGATTTAGTTTTTTCCCCCCTAGCACTAAAGTGCTGATTACAATAATCAAGTCATCATCAAGCTTTAAATAACCAACTCATCATCAAGCTTTCAATTTGAATCAGCTCTTTGGCGCAGCTCTTTGGCGTATTTCCCCAACTGAGTTGATGTTGATGAAACTGAGTGTCTAGTGAGAAGTGAGGCTGACCAACAATGAGGTAGCGGAAACAAACCCAGTGTCACACCCTGACCTTAGAGAGCCTTTTTATTTCTCTATTTGGTTAGGTCAGGGTGTGATTTGGGTGGGCATTCTAGTTTTCTATTTCTTTGTTGGCCGGGTAGGGTTCCCAATCAGAGGCAGCTGTCTATCGTTGTCTCTGATTGGGAATCATACTTAGGCAGCCTGTTTTCCACCCTAGTTTGTGGGATCTTGTCTTTGTATAGTTGCTGTTTAGCGCTACAGAGCTTTACGTTCGTTTATATATATACATATATATACACTGCTCAAAAAAATAAAGGGAACACTTAAACAACACAATGTAACTCAAAGTCAATCACACTTCTGTGAAATCAAACTGTCCACTTAGGAAGCAACACTGATTGACAATAAATTTCACATGCTGTTGTGCAAATGGAATAGACAACAGGCGGAAATAATAGGCAATTAGCAAGACACCCCCATTCTCAGTTCCTATGCTTCCTGGCTGATGTTTTGGTCACTTTTGAATGCTGGCGGTGCTTTCACTCTAGTGGTAGCATGAGACGGAGTCTACAACCCACACAAGTGGCTCAGGTAGTGCAGTGATGGCACATCAATGCAAGCTGTGGCAAGAAGGTTTGCTGTGTCTGTCAGCGTAGTGTCCAGAGCATGGAGGCGCTACCAGGAGACAGGCCAGTACATCAGGAGACGTGGAGGAGGTCGTAGGAGGGCAACAACCCAGCAGCAGGACTGCTACCTCCGCCTTTGTGCAAGGAGGAGCAGGAGGAGCACTGCCAGAACCCTGCAAAATGACCTCCAGCAGGCCACAAATGTGCATGTGTCTGCTCAAACGGTCAGAAACAGACTCCATGAGGGTGGTATGAGGGCCCGACGTCCACAGGTGGGGGTTGTGCTTACAGCCCAACACCGTGCAGGACGTTTGGCATTTGCCAGAGAACACCAAGATTGGCAAATTCGCCACTGGCGCCCTGTGCTCTTCACAGATGAAAGCAGGTTCACACTGAGCACATGTGACAGACGTGACAGGGTCTGGAGACGCCGTGGAGAACGTTCTGCTGCCTGCAACATCCTCCAGCATGACCGGTTTGGCGGTGGGTCAGTCATGGTGTGGGGTGGCATTTCTTTGGGGGGCCGCACAGCCCTCCATGTGCTCGCCAGAGGTAGCCTGACTGTCATTAGGTACCGAGATGAGATCCTCAGACCCCTTGTGAGACCATATGCTGGTGTGGTTGGCCCTGGGTTCCTCCTAATGCAAGACAATGCTAGACCTCATGTGGCTGGAGTGTGTCAGCAGTTCCTGCAAGAGGAAGGCATTGATGCTATGGACTGGCCCGCCTGTTCCCCAGACCTGAATCCAATTGAGCATATCTGGGACATCATGTCTCGCTCCATCCACCAACAGACGTTGCACCACAGACTGCCCAGGCATTGGCGCATGCTTTAGTCCAGATCTGGGAGGAGATCCCTCAAGAGACCATCCGCCACCTCATCAGGAGCATGCCCAGGCGTTGTAGGGAGGTCATACAGGCACGTGGAGGCCACACACACTACTGAGCCTCATTTCGACTTGTTTTAAGGACATTACATCAAAGTTGGATCAGCCTGTAGTGTGGTTTCCCACTTTAATTTTGAGTGTGACTCCAAATCCAGACCTCCATGGGTTGATAAATTTGATTTCCATTGATACTTTTTCTGTGATTTTGTTGTCAGCACATTCAACTATGTAAAGAAAAAAGTATTTAATAAGAATATTTCATTCATTCAGATCTAGGATGTGTTATTTTAGTGTTCCCTTTATTTTTTTGAGCAGTGTATATATGTATATATATATATATATATAATTTTTTTGGGGGGGGTGTTCATTTAATAAAGTACGATGAACACTTTCCACGCTGAGCTTTGGTCTAATTCAATTGACGACGGACGTAACACCCAGCCAACCTCAGTGACTGAAAAAAACAACCGGGTCAACAAACTATGGTCTGGTAAAGAAACACACTGCAGTGATATAGTAGGTTCCTAGGGGATGTAATGACTATTAATGCCTGCATACATCCATCTGCCCAGCCTGCATTCCTTTACCACAGTGGTCCCCAAACTGTGGCCCCAGAGCTAGCCTGTGAAGGGCTTGATTTTGTTGGATTTAAGGAACTCAATCCGGCTTTCAACTTACCCCTGAACGTTGCTGTAATAGTAGAATGCACAGGGTGCAATTTCGAAATTGGGTAGTGCATCATCAGTTCCTCTTGTCATGTTAGACATTGCAGACCCTAAAGATTTATTTATAGTCAGAAATGTACAGATCAATTAGCCTATGTCAGCTAACATTTTTTAGCTAGTTTTTTTTTAGCCCATTGATTTTGTTGTCAATGTTTGAGTCACTCAAATATCACAAACACATAAGACATATGGAGAATTCCAGGAAATGTACTTTAATGTTCTCTGCACAACACCATGACAAAATGTGGGAAATTGCTTTAAATTGCATTAAACCTGCAACATTTTCTCTCCGCCAACAAGAGGAGTGTGAACAGTTTTTGTCATGAACAGTGCTTGTGCCAATATAAAGTGGGGAGGGGATGTTCCCCAATGCTGGAAAGGGGGCCTGAGTAAAAGAGTTTGGGAACCTCTGCTCTACCACACATCACCTAGGCCTATCCCTCCTGCTAGTGTTGGCATTCCAGGCAGCCAGGCTATGTTGACCTAATCTGTCCTCATCAAGCTGGGTAAACAGGAGTGTGTGGTGTTCATTAGTCTGCCGGACTCATTAACCACCTGCTTCTAATTATCGCTAATCATGCCTCGTCTTGGATGTCTCTGGCTCTGCCGTCACTGCAGTGGTGGGCTCTAGACAGAACATGGCTGACATGTTGGCAAAATTGATGGAAGCTTCAACCTTCTAGAACAGGGATGGGCAACTTTAATGGTGACAACTCGTGACAGCGAAGATAAACATTTGAAGTTTTAAAGTTAATTTCCTGCCCTTCTGCACATCTTGCTGTGGGGCGTAGAGAAAATGTTTTTGTTTTATAACTCATTTCATGCAATTCTACAAAATTTGCCATCGGGCAGAACTATTTTTATTACACATTTTGCCAACGGGTGGAGGAAAATGTTTGCCGTTTTTAATATTGATAACTGATGATCAACGGGCCCGTTTGGTCATTTGACCATGCTTACTACAAGTTTTAGATCGTCTTTCGGCCGGCTAACTTACCAATAAGAAAAAACATGTAATGGGCTAATTGTGTGACTTCTGATGCACAACCAAATATCTAAATTGTGTATTGTATTACTCTAACTCTCAACAGTAAGTTGAGACCCTGAGTTTCCCCCGAAAATAATTCAAATTGGTCCGCGTGCCTTCAAAAATGGGGGGCCGCCAGTTACCCATCCCTGTTCTAGAATCTAGAAATCACTACTCTGAAAAAACTCAAAGAGAAGCGTCCAGATAGCCCATCACAGGCTAGCTAGCCGACATCATATCTCAATGGTCTGTCATGTTGTCATGAAATGGGCTTTTAACCAGACATGTCCCTACCTTCTTATGTGGTTGTGGACAGGGTTTGTGGTAAGGCCTTTGCACGAGCCCAAACTCACCAAGAAGAAAAGCAAACAAATAGTGGGAAGAGAGGAGGAGGTCAGAGCTTTGATGTCAGGTCCTCTGGAGGTTGGCTTGTTTGCCCTAGTCTGTTTCCAGTAAACATGATGCTTGAGTGTGTGGAGTGTCAACACCAGTGTGTGTGTGTGTGTGTGTGTGTGTACTCTATTAGCACAGAACCACAGAACAAACCCAGGGGGAAATGCCTAGAACGGTGCCATGCCTTGATCACCGTAGTTATCTTCCTGATTGCATTTTATTATGACGTTGGAAAACATGCCATTTTTTATTCTTCTCAAAAACACATGTTTCTCCCGCTGCCCTTCGGGTAGAATAACAGTTCTCCATTCCATTCCATTCCGCAGTGTGAGCATGATTTCTCAGTCAAGACTTGCATGCCCCGGGGAGAGCTAATAACCCTTATCTGAAATGACCATCACCAGGATGCATCAGCAGGAAATCTTCATTCACGCTTATCACTAACTAGCCTGACCTGATGAGTGAGGAGGAGGGAGATATCAGTTGGTGGTTATGGCCGGAAGACCTGAGGGTCTCAGAAAACACACAACCTCGACACCTTCCAACTGATTGCAACAGTCAGGTAATTATGTAACGTCAAGATTAAATTGTTGCTATAGCTATTCGGGAGAGAATTGACCCAATGCAACAACAACAAAAACACAAGGGCAGGCCTTGTCTAAAAATTGGTTTCACACATTTGAGAGAATCTTTTCCAGCCATGCTAAACACATATTTCATCGTTTATATAACAGTCGCTGAGATAAAACCCGTATTTCTTTATTTAGCTAAAGGCAAAATCCTATTTACATTGCAAGGCAGGTAAGCAAAAGAAACCGCTTTCATGACAAATATACGGATAAAAACTAGTCCTTTCCCCCCCTTTTTACTCCCTTAAATAATTCAATCATTCCATGAAGAACAGTGGTGTATTTTGTGTTGTTTGATGGCATACAGTGATTGCCATCAAACAAAAGTAATAACGGGAGCTCCCGAGTGGCGCAGTTGTCCAGTGGTTTGAGTGCAAAAACATACAAAATGTGACAACATAGGACTAATCAGAATTGAGAATTGAGCCCTAACAATATAGTCTCTCGTGCTTTTGAGTCCCTGCCATTCACACAGACATACGTGATAGCCAGTAAAGGCCCGGTTTATTTTGGATTGGCCTGGTCGGACATAGGGTCATCAGCTGAGATGCAGGTGAGGATGCTGGTGGAGTTGGGTGACCAGTTCCTCCTCTGTAGGCTCCTGAATTTGTTCTCTGGAAGGTACAGTGGAGTTTTAAAAGACAGGACACCAAACATTGTCAAGAGACACACAGCGAGTTGAAGCAAAGCGAAGCACGCTCATGCAGGCGGCTGCTGTAGTCCACAACGTGCATTTAGGGATGGGCATTAAGGGTTGCTCTTCTGACTTGTCCCTGCTAAACATATCAACAGCACTTTCGGGCAAATAGTTCAGCGACATGCGTTTAGTTGATCGAGCGGGTTAAAAGGGTGGGCGGATGTTTTTGCTACCAATTATATTAGTGATGGGGTACAAATTGATACAGTTACATATCGCAATATTATTTTTGATGATTTTGACCAAATAAAGTGCTAGTCGGCTGTACCTGCACCTGAACACCTAAGCTGTGCCTGCGCCTATCCTATAAATAGTGAGCCAAGATGTTTCCAGCGCTTTTATATCCTTGACTGATCATGGCTCTCTCTCTCGTCACTCTGCAGCAGACATGGCGAACAATATGTTTGGCACATCGAATCGCAACGTCGCAATAAAATCGCGAGAATTGCAATACATATCGAATCGGGCACCTAAGTATTGTGATAATATCGTTAGGTCCCTGGTAATTCCCAGCCCTAAATGATATAATGCATTATCTGCAAGCAAGGTCCTGAAGAAATACATGCCATTTTACAGTTTGTTATCAGAAAGCTCACCAGACACAATTGCCCAGACAAAAGCATTTCTGAATATTTGTTGGGGGGAAAGTGATTCAGCATTGAAACGTGAGGAGCCAACGAGCATGGTTTAAGGCAGTTCACAGAGAACAGAACCGCTGACAGTGAGGGTATCCCAGTTCGTGACTGACCTCTAGGCCTAAAACCCAAACACCAGAAAGTAGGAATATGCAAACCACTCAGACAACAAACAGGAGCAAAAAAAGCCAGAGCCAGAGCAGAGTTAAAAAGCAGCTGCTGAGTTGCAGCAACCTACCTGAACATGAGCTGGACGGTAGTCTCATAACCTGTCCGCTCAACGTCCGCCACTGAACACATGACACTCCGGTCCCACTTATAGATGAAGTTCTGTTACAGAAAACAGAGGTATCGTGGCGTTTTACATGTTTTGTTCCCCCCCCCCCCAGAAACATCTTGCACTTAAACACAGTAAGTACAAATCAGGCCAGCATAAGTTCAGACATACCTCCAAGATGAGCGCCACAAACAAGTTGACCCACATGACAGAGGAGGTAAGCCACCAGGAGACAAAGTAGACCTTGGACCACCTGGGAGGAGAGAAGAAACCTGATCAACTGTTTACATGGACACATCACCATTACCCATAATCACTGTTTTACAAACGGAGCCCCATGCACAATTAACTTGTCTTCGTCCTCTTTAAGCAGGACAAATAATGACTATGCCCCCACTCCTACATGCATTTTCACCATTACTAGCCTTGTCCTGAGTTGGGTACAAAAGCTTGTTTAACCAACCAAACATTTGCAATTTTTTTTAGGGAACAACTGAAATGAGATAAATATTATGAAGCGGGAGCTCATTAAAGTAAGGCACAGCCCCAGAAAATGAACAGGACTCATGTGCTTCAGCGTCAACTGCTGCCCTCTTGTGGAAGGGGAAACAAAGTGAAGCGTCTGACAGTTGGATCCTAAGACTCATGCATCGATGTGTATTACGGTTGGCTTACTCTGTGGTGTATCTGGTGTAGGCATCCATGAACACTTGCCAGTTATTCACCACCATGACGTTGTAAAGGAGGACGAGGGAAGACTGAGCAAAACAGAGGGAGAGAGGAGAACGAAAACAGAGGTTTGTGTCCACTCTCTCTCTCTCAACATTTAGACCCAATTTAAAGACTAATTGGATTGACCGGGACTGAAATGTCAACATACCCACCGTGGTATTTTATAGGTATCTTTTAAAAGTTACTTCAGTGCATTATCCCTTTGAGAGGTTACCCCCACAACACCAGCCTTCCCAGTCAGAGCCAGTACAGATGAGTCACAGATAGAATGCCAACCATGTGTTTTACTGTTTCATTCCCTCCAAAGCCCGTTCTCATTAAACCAGTCTCTTATAGACAGTAGACAGGGCTATGCAGAGAATGCTATCGTTAAAGTCAGAATGTTCGCCTTGAGCTAAGCCTCTGTGTTCTCTGCCTATGATTTGGCTTCAGGGACTGGCAGTGAGAGACGAGAGAAGGGTACCCACAGCAAAGTCGTCAAAGTTGTTTGGCCAGTAGCCCAGCTGCTCGTAGGAACCACACTCCACGGTGATGTTCTTCATACTGGAATTGGACATCACACTGTAGAGGAATAGATACAAATCAACTTCAATTACCTCACACAGTAAACACATTAAAACAGCCACATTAGCTACTGTACGAGGCCATTGCTACCTTTGAATAGTGTACAAGCGTTCAAATACATCCCTGTCAAACTGTACCTCATCTGCCCTGGAGCTGTGATGGCTCCCTGGAACAGCCAGATGCCAAGGACAGCAAACACATAGAACACCACCTAAAGAAGAACGAGGCGCAAAAACACAGATAGATGTTAGCTGTGATAGGGAATCCATGACGTCCAGCAAACAGACGCCTAGTGTATAGACATGCATTTCAAATGACTAGTTAGATGTGAGAACAAAAGAGAAGAAAAACAAGTGCCGTTGAGTCACTCACCACTAGTATTCCTGCAAAAGCTCTGAGGTTTTTCACCAGGTCAACCAAAGTACTCGCTATGAGGGCCATCAGCTAAAAGAGGCATTAAGGATGACTGTTTCTATAGTGTAATACCAACACGCATAACCAGAGATGATAAAGACATTGGCTGTACCGGCATGAATTTACAACAATACAAATCTATTGACATACTGGTACACCAAAATAGAGCAAAAGTCCAGCAATAAACCATTTCCACCAATAGGTGGAGCCAAATACGTCACATCACATGCATTGAATTATTATTTTTTGTTTACTTAACTCGGCAAATCAGTTAAGAACAAATTCTTATTTACAATGACGGCCTACCCCGGGCAAACCCAGACAACGCTGGGCCAATAGTGCGCCGCCCTATGGGACTCCCAATCACGGCCGGATGTGATACAGCGTGGATTTGAACCGGGGACTGTAGTGACGCCTCTTGCACTGAGATGCAGTGCCTTTGACCACCGCTGCACTCGGGAGGCCCAAAACGGCGACACTACTTCTCCCCAGCGGCACCACTTCCTCACCTTGATATCAGGGATGATTCGGAGGAAACGGACGACGATGAGCATGTTGACCAGACGCATCATCTCCCACAGAGACATCAGGCCACGCGACGCTGGGTTCCTGGGACAACCACACCAAAGGTTTATTCAATCTCACAGTGCTACTTAGTTACTTATCGTTCATCCATCGTAGTGTTTTATTCAGTAACACTCTTCCTCTGCTATGTTTATCATGTGCATCACCATGTACCATATCTATATGTCCATGTTTCTATTCCTGTTTTCGACCATCCCCATGTACCTGTGTGTGTGTGTGTGTGTGTGCGTAAACAAAGTTACTCTTTCATCACGATTGTAACTGTATATACAAATGAGCACCATCCTTCAAGACAATTTCCTTATACAGAATATATTTGTTGAGCGAGAAATATGACCGAAGTGAAGACACCAACCATTTAGGAAACGGAAGCCTGTAGGTGGCAAAAATGGTGATCTGAAGGATCTGTAAAAGAAAAATAAAATACTTTTGAGTTCTATTACCAAGACAGAAATATGCTTAAAGGGGCAGTATGTAGCTTTTTGGGGGGCGACCGGATCAAATTCACATAGAAATGTGAGTTATAGATCTGAGAAGCGGTAGATCCATTCGATGTGCACTTTTGCTATGCTCCCCGTTAAGTCACGTTTTGGCGAGCAGCTTTTCTCTTTCGGTTTTGTACACCAGCTTCAAACAGCTGAAAAAACAAGATATTTGGTTCATGAAAATACATTTCAGAGCAGTTTAGATTGCGCAATGATTCTCTACACACTATAGATTGTTAAACTGAAATTAGGAGAAGCATTGAAATGGTCGAGTGATTTCTACATACTGCACCTTTTTAATGTTTCCTTTCATTTACAGAATACCTTACCAGAAGGCAAACTGTGAGAAGTCCATCAAATATATTGTTTCTGTATGACAAGTAGCCTCTCCACCCAAAGGCTAATATCTTTAGACTCATCTCCATCAGGTAGTATAGAATAAAGAAGCAGTTAATAACTTCCATGTAGTAGTCATCCCGCTCTGCCATGGACTTCTCGGAGTCAAGCACCAGTATGGTCTGCAACACACACACAGGGAGAAACAGAGAGACCAAACAAGTTGAGCCTCGGTCTAATATGATGGACACGCAAAATACAGGCTCGACATCCTGTCTGTTCCCGAAGGTCCTGGACTTACACAGATGCACATGACATTGGCCAGGGCCACGGCGTTGCCCACTACCGTAACATAGTAGTGGCTGAAAAGCAACTGAAGCCCCTGGAGGAGTGAGGAGTTGTACTCTGGCTTCGGAGGGTGCTGCAGGAGACAGACAATGAAGTTCTCGTCAAATCACACAGGAGCAATCTAGCTATCATTTAGACAAGTAAAATAAGCCAGTTTAGAACCGACTTTGACGTTAAATCCATTCCAGTAACATTGATCCAGTGGAGAAGCGCAGAGCAGTTAATGAGATGTGGCAACCACCTCTTTGATGCGGTCCTTGTCCAGCTCGTCAAAAAGCCTCCGGAAGGCCTCCCACTGGATAAAGCCATCTGACAACTGCTGCACTCTCTACACAGAGAGAGAGCGAAAAAGAGAGAGAGAGAGAGAGAGAGGCACATTCAAAGGGAGCAATATTCAAATGTTTATCCAACGCATTCTAAAGATTTGCACCGTAGTCCTTTCTCACCTTGATGATGGCTTGTCTGTAGTAGGACTTCATTTGTACCCTCGCCATGACCTGCAAAGAGGCATCCACCCGCACACGCTCTCTGGGGGGAACAAGATGTAAGGCCATTCAGTGTGTGTGTGTGTGTGTGTGTGTGTGTAGGGCATGAGAATAAGAGAAAGAGCAGAGAATGAGCAGTCTTACACATGCTCCTCTGAGTGTGTAGCGTCCTGACCCCGCCCCTGGCAGGACATGACCTCAAAGGCAGCTCTGACGCCCAGTCTCCTCCTTAAGATGGACGCCTGGACAGACATCTGCCACAAGAGAACAGTTTCATCATGATTACCTATGGGGTTTACACTGTACCTTAAAATGGTCTGATATTTACATCATATCCATCCAGTGGCAGTCTTAAACTCACCAGCAGGTATCCCCTGAACTGGTTGTAAACGATGGCAGTTAGCAAGTTCATCAAGAAGTAGGTTCCTGGGAGCAGGTAAATAAGACAAATTATCAACCTATTGTGTTACCACTCAATCCGTTTCATATTTTCCGTGTCTCTTAACAGTTCATTTGGTGGCTAGTTCTTACCAAAACCACTGAAGAGAATGAAGAAGATGGAGTATCCTCGGTTTAAGGAATAGGCCGGAATCATCACTGTTAAAAAACAAACAAACATGAAAACAGGTTTAGGTGGAGAAGACATCTAAATTATTCAGCAGGAAATATATGTTTAATTCACTATGACCTACACAGTGGACTTACCATCGGGGTTATTGGCTGTAGTGAGGAGCACCAAGAGAGAGGAGAGAGACGTGGGCAAGTCTCTGAAGTAGGCCTCCCACTCCCCATTTTGCTTAGGGTTCTAGGGACAAAGATATGTAAGTCCCTTATAACAACAATGCTAAATGGACATTCATCGTGCTTTATCCTGGTCTTAATGGTCACGTGAGGGCGAGTTACTGTACAGGTCTTTATTTAGACAAGTGTAATATGACACATCTACCACTGGTTGGTGTTAAAAGCTCTGTTAAAGCCTGTACCACCGGGGTGAATAAAACAGTCCTCGTGACTGTGAGGTAAAAGGGCACATTCTGGCTTGAGACCTGGGCGTCAACAGAACAGCCAGCAGGGTGGAACAGAGTGTACCTCTCCTTTAGCAAAGAGCAGCATGCCAATCATGGTGAAGAGGCAGAGGTGGAGGGCCAGGAGCAGGATAACACTGGGAGGTAAGAGAGAGAAGAGTGGTGCATTAGACACCTCTGCAATGACAGTCAGGCCTATATACAGTGGGGAGAACAAGTATTTGATACACTGCCGATTTTGAAGGTTTTTCTACTTACAAAGCATGTATAGGTACACTTCAACTGTGAGAGACGGAATCTAAAACCAAAATCCAGAAAATCACATTGTATGATTTTTAAGTAATTCATTTGCATTTTATTGCATGACATAAGTATTTGATACATCAGAAAAGCAGAACTTAATATTTGGTACAGAAACCTTTGTTTGCAATTACAGAGATCATACGTTTCCTGTAGTTCTTGACCAGGTTTGCACACACTAAAGCAGGGATTTTGGCCCACTCCTCCATACAGACTTTCTCAATATCCTTCAGGTTTCAGGGCTGTCACTGGGCAATATGGCATTTCAGCTCCCTCCAAAGATTTTCTATTGGGTTCAGGTCTGGAGACTGGCTAGACCACTCCAGGACCTTGAGATGCTTCTTACGGAGCCACCCCTTAGTTGCCCTGGCTGTGTGTTTCAGGTCGTTGTCATGCTGGAAGACCCAGCCACGACCCATCTTCAACGCTCTTACTGAGGGAAGGAGGTTGTTGGCCAAGATCTCGCGATACATGGCCCCATCCATCCTCCCCTCAATACGGTGCAGTCGTCCTGTCCCCTTTGCAGAAAAGCATGCCCAAAGAATGATGTTTCCACCTCCATGCTTCACGGTTGGGATGGTGTTCTTGGGGTTGTACTCATCCTTCTTCCTCCAAGCACGGCGAGTGGAGTTTAGACCAAAAAGCTCTATTTTTGTTTCATCAGACCACATGACCTTCTCCCATTCCTCCTCTGGATCATCCAGATGGTCATTGGCAAACTTCAGACGGGCCTGGACATGCGCTGGCTTGAGCAGGATTTTAATCCATGACGGCGTAGTGTGTTACTAATGGTTTGCTTTGAGACTGTGGTCCCAGCTCTCTTCAGGTCATTGACCAGGGCCTGCCGTGTAGTTCTGGGCTGATCCCTCACCTTCCTCATGATCATTGATGCGAGGTGAGATCTTGCATGGAGCCCCAGACCAAGGGTGATTGACCGTCATCTTGAACTTCTTCCATTTTCTAATAATTGCGCCAACCGTTGTTGCCTTCTCACCAAGCTGCTTGCCTATTGTCCTGTTGTCCATCCCAACCTTGTGCAGGTCTACAATTTTATCCCTGATGTCCTTACACAGCGCTCTGGTCTTGGCCATTGTGGATAGGTTGGAGTCTGTTTGATTGAGTGTGTGGACAGGTGTCTTTTATACAGGTCACGAGTTCAAACAGGTGCAGTTAATACAGGTAATGAGTGGAGAACAGGAGGGCTTCTTAAAGAAAAACTAACAGGTCTGTGAGAGCCGGAATTCTTACTGGTTGGTAGGTGATCAAATACTTATGTCATGCAATAAAATGCTAATGAATTACTTAAAAATCATACAATGTGATTTTCTGGATTTTTGTTCTAGATTACATCTCTCACAGTTGAAGTGTACCTATGATAAAAATTACAGACCTCTACATTTTTTGTAAGTAGGAAAACCTGCAAAATCAGCAGTGTATCAAATACTTGTTCTCCCCACTGTACATATTCAAGTATATTAGGGTGCCCTCTGTGGGTCTCACATGTACTGAAACAAGAGTGAATCGTGTATGTACAGTGCCGTGCGAAAGTATTCGCCCCCCTTGAACTTTGCGACCTTTTGCCACATTTCAGGCTTCAAACATAAAGATATAAAACTGTATTTTTTTTGTGAAGAATCAACAACAAGAGGGACACAATCATGAAGTGGAATGACATTTATTGGATATTTCAAACTTTTTTAACAAATCAAAAACTGAAAAATTGGGCGTGCAAAATTATTCAGCCCCTTTACTTTCAGTGCAGCAAACTCTCTCCAGAAGTTCAGTGAGGATCTCTGAATGATCCAATGTTGACCTAAATGACTAATGATGATAAATACAATCCACCTGTGTGTAATCAAGTCTCCGTATAAATGCACCTGCACTGTGATAGTCTCAGAGGTCCGTTAAAAGCGCAGAGAGCATCATGAAGAACAAGGCACACACCAGGCAGGTCCGAGATACTGTTGTGAAGAAGTTTAAAGCCGGATTTGGATACAAAAAGATTTCCCAAGCTTTAAACATCCCGATAATATTGAAATGGAAGGAGTATCAGACCAGTGCAAATCTACCAAGACCTGGCCGTCCCTCTAAACTTTCAGCTCATACAAGGAGAAGACTGATCAGAGATGCAGCCAAGAGGCCCATGATCACTCTGGATGAACTGCAGAGATCTACAGCTGAGGTGGGAGACTCTGTCCATAGGACAACAATCAGTCGTATATTGCACAAATCTGGCCTTTATGGAAGAGAAAGCCATTTCTTAAAGATATCCATAAAAAGTGTTGTTGAAAGTTTGCCACAAGCCACCTGGGAGACACACCAAACATGTGGAAGAAGGTGCTCTGGTCAGATGAAACCAAAATTGAACTTTTTGGCAACAATGCAAAACGTTATGTTTGGCGTAAAAGCAACACAGCTGAACACACCATCCCCACTGTCAAACATGGTGGTGGCAGCATCATGGTTTGGGCCTGTTTTTCTTCAGCAGGGAGAGGGAAGATGGTTAAAATTGATGGGAAGATGGATGGAGCCAAATACAGGACCATTCTGGAAGAAGAGTCTGCAAAAGACCTGAGACTGGGACGGAGATTTGTCTTCCAACAAGACAATGATCCAAAACATAAAGCAAAGTCTACAATGGAATGGTTCAAAAATAAACATATCCAGGTGTTAGAATGGCCAAGTCAAAGTCCAGACCTGAATCCAATCGAGAATCTGTGGAAAGAACTGAAAACTGCTGTTCACAAATGCTCTCCATCCAACCTCACTGAGCTCGAGCTGTTTTGCAAGGAGGAATGGGAAAAAATTTCAGTCTCTTGATGTGCAAAACTGATAGAGACATACCCCAAGCAACTTACAGCTGTAATCGCAGCAAAAGGTGGCGCTACAAAGTATTAACTTAAGGGGGCTGAATAATTTTGCACGCCCAATTTTTCAGTTTTTGATTTGTTAAAAAAGTTTGAAATATCCAATAAATGTCGTTCCACTTCATGATTGTGTCCCACTTGTTGTTGATTCTTCACAAAAAAATACAGTTTTATATCTTTATGTTTGAAGCCTGAAATGTGGCAAAAGGTCGCAAAGTTCAAGGGGGCCGAATACTTTCGCAAGGCACTGTATATAACCCTAAATATACCCTACGGTGCAGTTTTAGGGAACTACGTATGTGATCACAGAAGTGAGAGCATTTTGAGGTTGACGAATAATTGTAAAGCTGTGAAGGGAAGGTATGAGATTGAAGAAAGTGTTGGTGGCAAACATAATTACCTGGCTATCTCTGGGAGGGTCCGCTTGATGCACTTCAAGGTTTTCTTCATCAGGGAGGAGTTTTGAAGGAGGAAGAAGGGCCGAATGAGTCTCCTAACTCGCAAGTTCTGCCGTCGACAACAAAAGGAAAGGAGCAACATTCCATTCGAATCTTTGCATTGCAAACCATGTCTTTATGAACTGTTAAATATTACAGAGGTTATTTAAACCAACATTTTGAATATCCTCTCACCTGATCACAATACATGCTCAACGTCAACGCCCAATCAATTACAGACGCTGAGACGGCCAAGATGTAGACAATCAACCACTTGCACTTCCGAAACTCCTCCCAACCAATCAAGTAGCTCTAAGAACAATATATTCAGTTAGAGTCATATCTATTTTTATTGCAAATAAAGACACAAAGGGGATTTTCATGTAGACTTATTGTTGCCCATCTACTGTGTGTCTCTTCCCCGTTGGCATTGGCAGAAACATAGTCTGATGGTTACCTTGGTAGCAAAGTCAATGGCAAAGATGACGAGACAGACTATCTCTATGCCCTCTGTCAGGCCACAGGGGGGCTCCCAGGGGGGAGGTCTGAAGCGAGGGTCTGACGTGTAGGAGAAGGACGAGGGCCTCTCGATGAAAGCCAGCATCAAGACGACCGCAATAGTCAAGCCCAGCCCCCTGAGCAACACAGACAGTCGTTTAACAATGACACAAAACCCGTGGGGGGTGGGGTTCAAACATCTGACTGAGAACGAGAAGGGTGATGGTTGGCTTCACTGTCATAAAAGTGCTCTTCTCACTACACTTAACCACAGAGGAAGCTAAGACAGGACAGAGTTAAGACATAGACATGCTGAGTGTGGTCACACACTGCAGTGAGATACAATGCAGAGGGGATATAATGACATCCTTCAGAGGATAGGACCAATATAAGAATAGAAACGTGCAGAACAATCCAAAACAATATACTTTGACTCGCGACAGTAGCGACTTACCACTGCCATATCCTGGAGTAGTACCACCTGTACAGACGTAACGAGTTTGCATCCACTCTATGATTGATGGATCGGTACTGTAGAACGAGAAACACATTTCATTGTTTTGAAACCGCAGTTTAGGGGTAGTTCCTAATCCACACCAGTCATACAAACAATATATGTCAATCAGTTACAACGACAGTTCATACAGAGGATATATATGTTTCACCTGTATGGCGTCCTCAATAAACACGACAGCTTGCTGGAGGTAGAGATCCTCATCACCTGTGTATGAGGAGAGGGAAATGATTGCGCTTGTACATTGTCAAAAGCACATGCTGTGAAGCAATAGTTGTTCTCAAGCAAATAAAGTCATACTCTGTATTTGGTTGAAAACAAAACATTGAAAACAAACCTGTCTACCTATCTGTCGCTTTTCTCAAGCAAATGAATAAACCCCAACCCCCAAAAAACGTGCATCTCGCGATCTCGCGATTATATCAGTGGCCACTGATTCGACAACAAAAACCAGCGCAGTCAGTCCCAGAGGTCAAAGTCTGACCCCATATCCTAATCCTACAGTAGGCCTGTGTGCATGTGTATGCAGTAAACTTCAACACTAGCATGTCTGAATTCATCTTAGTCGTTCAAATATATCCAATTGAATTAGACCCGAGCCTGGATGAATAGTGTGCTCCAAACATCCCTCGTCAGGTCAGATTAAATTAGCTACTGATTCCAGGCATTTTTCCACAGAGCTCATTACACATCTAAATGTCAACTGAACCCTCTTACACTTACTGGACTGTCACTTTAATTCAATTATCATTTTCAGTTTAAATCCAATTCATGAAGCTATTCTGATGTGTTAAGAAGCCATATCGTCTCCTGGATTTGTCTTTGTCTCCATTTGTCCCCCTTCAAATTAGGGAATTGGGTCTATTTCAGCCACACCCATTGCTGACAGGTGTATAAAATTGAGCACACCACCATGCAATCTCCATAGACAAACATTTGTAGTAGAATGGTCCGTACTGAAGAGCTCAGTGACTTTCAACCTGGCACCGTCATAGGATGACAACTTTCGAACAAGTCAGTTCGTCAAATTTCTGCCCTGCTAGAGCTTCCCTGGTCAGTGCTGTTATTATGCAGTGAAAACGTCTAGGAGCAACAGCCGCGAAGTGGTAGTCCACACAAGCACACAGAATGGACCCGCCGAGTGCTGAAGCGCGTAGCCCGTAAAAATTGTCTTTCCTCGGTTGCATCACTCAGTACCGAGTTCCAATCTGCCTTTGAAAGCAACGTCAGCACAAGAACTGTTGGTCCGGAGCTTCATGAAATGGATTTCCATGGCCGAGCAGCCGCACACAAGCCTAAGTTCACCATGCACAATGCCAAATTTGGGTGGAGTGGTGTAAAGCATTTTTATTTATCATTTATTTAACTAGGCAAGTCAGTTAAGAACACATTCTTATTTACAACGACGGCCTACCCCGGCCAAACAACGCTGGGCCACTACAACCACATCATATGTCATCACTCATCGTGGCTGTCTCTGACAGGGCAGCTTTTCTCAAAAGCAGTCCACAATTTGCTGCCAAAGAAAACTTTGTGTCAATGATTTCTACTGTCACCAAGCATCTGAAAGATTTTTTATAAACACATTGTGGACCACTCAAATAGAGTTTTGAGACATTAAAAACAATTGGTAACACTTTACTTGAAGCATAGGGTCATAACACCTTATAACACAGTCATAACCATGTCATAACATGTTATAACAGTTGGCGTAACATGTCATAATAACCTGTCATAACATTGTCACAACACTGTCATGACACATATTTATATGTGTTGTGACATATTATGCAATCTTTTATGACTGGTTATGACACCTACATTAGAGTGCCAAAACCCACAAAACCTACCACACAAGGCAAACCATTCCATTCCAGCATAGCCTACTTGTAAATAGTATGCTATATAACATTTTCTGTAATTGGCCATTTTATTAACATGGTAATTGCACATACATTGATGTCAAAACGTGTGCCTACCCCAATGCTCTGTTGCTGATGACTGGGATGAGTGCAAGAGCCGGACAGCATGTGTGACTTATGACTGATGTATGGTGATGTACGTGATAGGCCTCCAGACAGTAGTACGCTCTTTAAAAAGTGTGTTTGTTTTTTAAATGTACTTTGTCTGGAGCCCATGTGTCAAATGTAATTCATAATATTATACTTTAAAAGGCATACTTGACATAAATTCTATAGATCATGAAATTATATATGTATGTACACAGTAGTTGTGGGGTCTGAAATTATTGACACCCTTGATAGAATTAGTAAAAATGACTGTTTAAAAATAAATAATTTAAATACTGAGCTATATTGTATGCTCAACAAATAGGGAAATTATATTATTTTATACTAATACAATTGCTCAGAGAATTTTATTTTTGTTGAACAAGTAATACTTTTTTTTCTCTCAAAAAGGTAGGGGTAAAACGTATTGACACCCCCGTTTTCAATACCTTTCAATACCTCACCTTGTGGGGATAACAGCTGTACTGTTGATGCCTACAACGTTACAATGCATGGGTGAATATTTAGATAGTCGTTTTGCACAACACCATCTTAGAGATTTGTAAACACTAGCGGTAGGTAGCCTAGTGGTTAGAGCGTTGAGCCAGTAACCGAAAGGGTGCTGGATCGAAACCCGGAGATGACAAGGTAAAAATCTGTCGTTCTGCTCCTGAACAAATCAAATTGTATTGGTCACATACACATGGTTAGCAGATGTTAATGGGAGTGTAGCGAAATGCTTGTGCTTCTAGTTCTGACCGTGCAGTAATATCTAACCATAAACCTAACCTAACAATTTCACAACAACTACCTTAAACACCCAAATGTAAAGGAATGAAAAAGAATATGTACATAAAGATATATGAATGAGCGATGGCCGAACGGCATAGGCAAGATGGTATAGAGTACAGTATATACAGATGCGTAATGTAGGGTATGTAAACATTATATAAAGTGGAATTGTTTAAAGTGGCTAGTGATAAATCAATGTTTCATTATTAAAGTGGCTAGAGATTGAGTCAGTATGTTGGCAGCATCCACTCAATGAACAAGGCAGTTAACCTACTGTTCCCCGGGAGGCCATCGTTGTAAATAAGAATTTGTTCATAACTGACTTGCCTTGCTAAATAAAAGGTTCAAATAAATAGCTAGGTAGCTAGCAAGCTATTGTACATGAATAGTTGAGAGCTAACATTAGCTATATGTAAATGTAAACATTGAGAAATTGTGATTTTAACGTGTTAGCTATTGGTCTTAGATTTGAGTGTATCTTTCTGTTCTCTTCTTGTATTTTTCAGAGAAAGGAGCTAGCTCATGCATCTGTATCCATTGTGCAGGTGAAGACTTTGAGGGAGGCTGCCATTTAACAAACTTCGAGTCTAACTTCCTGTGAGTGACCCAAAGACAGGTGGCCGGCCCCGTTTCAGCCCACTCACGTCAAAATGACAGTTGAATGACAATAACCAATAATGAATGTAATGATTGTTGTCTTGACCTGAGATACTCATCATGGCATCAGTCACACATCTCTCTCTGTGTCTTTCTCTCACAGATTCCCCACCTTCATGGAGAAGCTGGACCATTACAAAACCACTGTCCTTGTTCAAGATGTAACATTATTTATATTTTCAAATGTAAACTTTATTATACTAGTCAATATGAGAGGAGGTGCTGCAAAGGAGATGCAGATCATCCTGGAAGTGTTACGGGGTATGCGCTAATGATACAGTCACATTACAGTCAATAATTACATTTTGGAGACAATTTTGTTAATTTGATTGACTGTAGTTGTTATGTTCTGTTAATTACTGATGTCCCCTTTAAGGATGGAGCACGGTTGGTCATGGCAGGGTTGTTCTATGTTATTCTGGTACTAACTCGTTTGAGTAAATGTGAAGCTCCAATTCAATTGCTTGTATTCAGAGTCTTTCTTATTACATCAATAAGTACTAAGTGTTAAGACACTACAATGGCGACGAGGATGATTACCTGCAGTGTGCATCACGAATACAGATGGAGCTCGTAGGAAGAGAGGAAGATGTTGACCCTGTAGCACGACAGCTAGCAAGCAGTGAAGACGAGGGGAGAGCTGACGAGGACGGGGCGGCAGATTAAAGATCCGTGGAGCCAGAGGTAAAGAGAATGGCTAGCATCGGGAAAATAGATGTGTTTGATGACGCGCAAGAAAACTGGGCAACTTACATTGAACGACTGGAACAGTACTTCATTGCAAACGACATTGCTGATAACAAGAGAGTACCAGCGTTGTTGAGTTTAATTGGCCCAAAAACTTACCGTTTGCTAAGAGATCTGACTGCCCCTCTGAAGCCCTCAAATAAAACATTCCTAGAGATTGTGGAGATATTGCAATATCACCTATCACCTAAACCACTCCTCATCGCGGAACGTTTTCATTTCCACAAGAGAGATCAGAATGAGGGGGAGGGAGTTGAAGAAACTGTCTGAACATTGCCAGTTTGGAGAGAACCTAAATGACACATTAAGGGATAGATTTGTTTGTGGACTGAAACATGAACACATTCAAAAACGTTTGCTCACAGAAACAGAGCTCACGTTTGCAAAGACGGTTGAAATTGCTGTGGCTATGGAAATCGCGACTAAAGATGCATTTGAGTTGCAAAGTAAAAGAAATACTGACCTGTCACAAATTTCCCTGCACAAGTTTTCACGCAGCCGACAGCGCCCGCGTGTGGACGAAAAATGCAACAGGTGTGACAGAGATGGTCACAGAGCAGAGGACTGCCGTTTCAAAGACGAAATTTGTCACAAATGCAGTAGAAGGGGGCACATTCAAAGAGCATGCAAAGCAAAATTCAGTCACAAAAGGAAAACTGAGAAATGAAAGGGTCTGTGAATGCACTAGCAGAGAACAGTGGCAGTGATTTAGATGAACGATTAATTGGTACAATGGAGTTAAACACAGTGACTTCTCCCAGCAGTAGCATAATATGTGTGACACCAGATATCGAAGGCAAACCCCTCAAAATGGAGCTGGACACAGGATCTGCAGTGTCTATAATTTCCACTACCGTCTACAATGAGCATTTTAAGGCTATCAAGCTGAAGAACACAAATGTGTTGCTGAAGACCTACTCAGGAGAGAGGTTGAGCCCAATGGGGGCGTTGCAGGTCAGAGTGCGTTATGGGGGGCAAACACAGCAGTTACAGCTAGCTATATGTGGTGCATGGAACTGGCCCCCCATTATTTGGCAGGGAATGGCTTTCAAAAATAAAGCTGAACTGGTGTGACTTGAAAATGCTCCACACGTTCCAGTCCAAAGAGAATGGTACAGACCAAACACTGGAACACTTGCGGAAGAAATACAACACAGTTTTCAGTGATCAGATGGGAACAGTAAAAGGCTTCACAGCAAAACTTGTACTAAGAGATGACGCAACCCCGAAATTCTGCAAAGCCAGATCTGTTCCATACTCCCCTGAGACCAAAGGTGGAAGCGGAAATTGATCGCTTGCAGGATACAGGGATCCTGACGAAAGTGGACAGAAGCGAATGGGCCACACCCATAGTTCCTATTGTGAAGAAAGACGGTTCTGTTAGAATGTGTGGGGACTTCAAGGTAACTGTGAATTCAATGTTGCATGTGGACCAATACCCCCTACCACGTCTGGATGACATCTTTGCTGCACTAGCTGGTGGGAAACACTTCAGTAAAATCGATCTGAAACAGGCTTACCTGCAGCTACCGGTTGAAGAGAGCTCCAAACAGTACCTGACAATAAACACAAACTAAGGTCGATACAGGTATAAGCGCCTGGTTTTTGGCATTGCATCAGCCCCAGCCATTTGGCAACGAACTATTGACCAGATTTTGCAAGGAATCCCAGGAACCCAGTGTATCCTGGATGACATGATCATAATAGGACACGCCGACAAAGAGCAGAGAAAAACTACTCACAAATCGACAAAGAAGCACTGGAACTAGTGTGGGGCATCAAGAAATTCCACGCATACCTACATGGCAAGAGTTTCACACTGGTTACAGATCACCAGCCGTTGCTTTCCATTTTCAGTCCAAAGAAAGGCATTCCGGCAATGACAGCAGCCAGGTTACAGCGATATGCCCTGTTCCTTGCCAGTCATATGTATGACATTGAGTTTAAGCCGTCATCCCTCCACACAAATGCAGATGGATTATCCAGACTGCCGTGTACAAGAGAAAGACAAAGGAGGGTGAATGCAGTGGACATGTTCCATACCGCTCAGCTCGAGGCACTACCGGTCACAAGCACAGTTATCAAACAGGAGACAAGGAAAGATGTGACCTTGTCAAAAGTGTACACCTACACCATGTCAGGATGGCCAGCTACTGGCAGAAAGGAGCTGACTCCGTACTTCCAGCGGAGAAACTAAATTACAATGTACCAAGGATGTTTGATGTGGGGACAGTTGAATGACAATAACCAATAATGAATGTAATGATTGTTGTCTTGACCTGAGATACTCATCATGGCATCAGTCACACATCTCTCTCTGTGTCTTTCTCTCACAGATTCCCCACCTTCATGGAGAAGCTGGACCATTACAAAACCACTGTCCTTGTTCAAGATGTAACATTATTTATATTTTCAAATGTAAACTTTATTATACTAGTCAATATGAGAGGAGGTGCTGCAAAGGAGATGCAGATCATCCTGGAAGTGTTACGGGGTATGCGCTAATGATACAGTCACATTACAGTCAATAATTACATTTTGGAGACAATTTTGTTAATTTGATTGACTGTAGTTGTTATATTCTGTTAATTACTGATGTCCCCTTTAAGGATGGAGCACGGTTGGTCATGGCAGGGTTGTTCTATGTTATTCTGGTACTAACTCGTTTGAGTAAATGTGAAGCTCCAATTCAATGTGCTTGTATTCAGAGTCTTTCTTATTACATCAATAAGTACTAAGTGTTAAGACACTACAATGGCGACGAGGATGATTACCTGCAGTGTGCATCACGAATACAGATGGAGCTCGTAGGAAGAGAGGAAGATGTTGACCCTGTAGCACGACAGCTAGCAAGCAGTGAAGACGAGGGGAGAGCTGACGAGGACGGGGCGGCAGATTAAAGATCCGTGGAGCCAGAGGTAAAGAGAATGGCTAGCATCGGGAAAATAGATGTGTTTGATGACGCGCAAGAAAACTGGGCAACTTACATTGAACGACTGGAACAGTACTTCATTGCAAACGACATTGCTGATAACAAGAGAGTACCAGCGTTGTTGAGTTTAATTGGCCCAAAAACTTACCGTTTGCTAAGAGATCTGACTGCCCCTCTGAAGCCCTCAAATAAAACATTCCTAGAGATTGTGGAGATATTGCAATATCACCTATCACCTAAACCACTCCTCATCGCGCAACGTTTTCATTTCCACAAGAGAGATCAGAATGAGGGGGAGGGAGTTGAAGAAACTGTCTGAACATTGCCAGTTTGGAGAGAACCTAAATGACACATTAAGGGATAGATTTGTTTGTGGACTGAAACATGAACACATTCAAAAACGTTTGCTCACAGAAACAGAGCTCACGTTTGCAAAGACGGTTGAAATTGCTGTGGCTATGGAAATCGCGACTACAGTGCCTTGCGAAAGTATTCGGCCCCTTTGAACTTTGCGACCTTTTGCCACATTTCAGGCTTCAAACATAAAGATATAAAACTGTATTTTTTTGTGAAGAATCAACAACAAGTGGGACACAATCATGAAGTGGAACGACATTTATTGGATATTTCAAACTTTTTGAACATATCAAAAACTGAAAAATTGGGCGTGCAAAATTATTCAGCCCCTTTACTTTCAGTGCAGCAAACTCTCTCCAGAAGTTCAGTGAGGACCTCTGAATGATCCACTGTTGATCTAAATGACTAATGATGATAAATACAATCCACCTGTGTGTAATCAAGTCTCCGTATAAATGCACCTGCACTGTGATAGTCTCAGAGGTCCGTTAAAAGCGCAGAGAGCATCATGAAGAACAAGGAACACACCAGGCAGGTCCGAGATACTGTTGTGAAGAAGTTTAAAGCCGGATTTGGATACACAAATATTTCCCAAGCTTTAAACATCCCAAGGAGCACTGTGCAAGCGATAATATTGAAATGGAAGGAGTATCAGACCACTGCAAATCTACCAAGACCTGGCCGTCCCTCTAAACTTTCAGCTCATACAAGGAGAAGACTGATCAGAGATGCAGCCAAGAGGCCCATGACCACTCTGGATGAACTGCAGAGATCTACAGCTGAGGTGGGAGACTCTGTCCATAGGACAACAATCAGTCGTATATTGCACAAATCTGGCCTTTATGGAAGAGTGGCAAGAAGAAAGCCATTTCTTAAAGATATCCATAAAAAGTGTCGTTCAAAGTTTGCCACAAGACACCTGGGAGACACACCAAACATGTGGAAGAACGTGCTCTGGTCAGATGAAACCAAAATTGAACTTTTTGGCAACAATGCAAAACGTTATGTTTGGCGTAAAAGCAACACAGCTGAACACACCATCCGCACTGTCAAACATGGTGGTGGCAGCATCATGGTTTGGGCCTGCTTTTCTTCAGCAGGGACTGGGAAGATGGTTAAAATTGATGGGAAGATGGATGGAGCCAAATACAGGACAATTCTGGAAGAAAACCTGATGGAGTCTGCAAAAGACCTAAGACTGGGACGGAGATTTGTCTTCCAACAAGACAATGATCCAAAACATAAAGCAAAATCTACAATGGAATGGTTCAAAAATAAACATATCCAGGTGTTAGAATGGCCAAGTCAAAGTCCAGACCTGAATCCAATCGAGAATCTGTGGAAAGAACTGAAAACTGCTGTTCACAAATGCTCTCCATCCAACCTCACTGAGCTCGAGCTGTTTTGCAAGGAGGAATGGGAAAAATTTCAGTCTCTCGATGTGCAAAACTGATAGAGACATACCCCAAGCGACTTACAGCTGTAATCGCAGCAAAAGGTGGCGCTACAAAGTATTAACTTAAGGGGGCTGAATAATTTTGCACGCCCAATTTTTCAGTTTTTGATTTGTTAAAAAAGTTTGAAATATCCAATAAATGTCGTTCCACTTCATGATTGTGTCCCACTTGTTGTTGATTCTTCACAAAAAAATACAGTTTTATATCTTTATGTTTGAAGCCTGAAATGTGGCAAAAGGTCGCAAAGTTCAAGGGGGCCGAATACTTTCACAAGGCACTGTAAAGATGCATTTGAGTTGCAAAGTAAAAGAAATACTGACCTGTCACAAATTTCCCTGCACAAGTTTTCACGCAGCCGACAGCGCCCGCGTGTGGACGAAAAATGCAACAGGTGTGACAGAGATGGTCACAGAGCAGAGGACTGCCGTTTCAAAGACGAAATTTGTCACAAATGCAGTAGAAGGGGGCACATTCAAAGAGCATGCAAAGCAAAATTCAGTCACAAAAGGAAAACTGAGAAATGAAAGGGTCTGTGAATGCACTAGCAGAGAACAGTGGCAGTGATTTAGATGAACGATTAATTGGTACAATGGAGTTAAACACAGTGACTTCTCCCAGCAGTAGCATAATATGTGTGACACCAGATATCGAAGGCAAACCCCTCAAAATGGAGCTGGACACAGGATCTGCAGTGTCTATAATTTCCACTACCGTCTACAATGAGCATTTTAAGGCTATCAAGCTGAAGAACACAAATGTATCCTGGATGACATGATCATAATAGGACACGCCGACAAAGCAGAGAAAAACTACTCACAAATCGACAAAGAAGCACTGGAACTAGTGTGGGGCATCAAGAAATTCCACGCATACCTACATGGCAAGCGTTTCACACTGGTTACAGATCACCAGCCGTTGCTTTCCATTTTCAGTCCAAAGAAAGGCATTCCGGCAATGACAGCAGCCAGGTTACAGCGATATGCCCTGTTCCTTGCCAGTCATATGTATGACATTGAGTTTAAGCCGTCATCCCTCCACACAAATGCAGATGGATTATCCAGACTGCCGTGTACAAGAGAAAGACAAAGGAGGGTGGATGCAGTGGACATGTTCCATACCGCTCAGCTCGAGGCACTACCGGTCACAAGCACAGTTATCAAACAGGAGACAAGGAAAGATGTGACCTTGTCAAAAGTGTACACCTACACCATGTCAGGATGGCCAGCTACTGGCAGAAAGGAGCTGACTCCGTACTTCCAGCGGAGAAACTAAATTACAATGTACCAAGGATGTTTGATGTGGGGAATGAGAGTCATGATACCCCAGAAATGCCAACATCTAGTATTGCAGCAACGACATGAAGGTCATGTTGGAATTGTCAAAATGAAGCTGCTCGCAAGGAGCCACTTCTGGTGGCCAGGTCTGGATAAACAGATAGATAATATGGCGAAGAACTGTAGCGGATGTTTGGAAACCTTTCACAGGCCTGCTCCTGTCCCAGTCCACCCATGGCAATGACAGAGCCATGGCAGAGAATTCATGTGTACTACGCTGGTCCCTTTGAAAAGCACATGTTTCTGGTTATAGTTGATGCCCTATTCCAAATGGCCAGAGGTGTTTTGCACCGACTCCTCCACCTCAGCTCAGACGATAGAGTGTCTCAGAACAACGTTTGCACGCTTCGGTTTGCCGCTGCAGCTGGTAAGTGACAACGTGCAAGCTTTTGTAAGTGACGAGTTTACAAGATTCATGTCAGTAAAATGGAATCAAACACTCAACCTCAGCTCCGTACCACCCTGCCACGAATGGGCTGGCAGAACGCTTTGTGCAAACCCTAAAGCAAGGACTCCGTGCAGCAAAACGAGACGAAGGGACTTTGCAAACAAAACTGGCCAAGTTCCTGGCCTCCTACTGAAACACCCCACATGCCACGACAAATGAAAGCCCAGCCGCACTGATGTTCGGGAGGCCTCTCCGCACACAGCTGGACATCATGAAGCCAAACAGGCATAATGAAGTGCTGAACAAACAAGCCAAGATGCTCTCCGGTGGCCGGGAGCGCCATCTCCAAACAGGACAGGAAGTGATGGTGCGAGACTACAGAAAAGGAGGGAAATGGACAAGAGGGACCGTACACACACAAACGGGACCCAGAACTTACCAGGTTCAAGTGAGCCCAGACATAATGTGGCGGCGTCACATTAACCAAATGCATTCCATGGAAAACAGCACAACAATCGAGAGAGAACAGGCACAGAGAGATCCTGAGAGTGACACACAGGGAACTGTGGGGCAGTAAAGAGACCCCAGGCTGAAAGAAGGGAACGTGTTGATGAAGGTGCTGCTATAGCAGAAGCTATAGTGGAACAAGCACACACTGACAATGTTCAGGAGCCTCCAGACAATCAGAGGCGCTACCCAGAACGAAGGCACCGTCCACCAGACAGACTAGACTTATAAACAAACAAACTGTTCAAGTTCAAATTAAAAGATGCAAAATAACTACAACAAGTTCTGGGAAATGTTTCAGTTGTGGTTTGGTAACAGTAACTCTGATTGTATAAGAGAAGGAATGTTATGTTCTGTTAATTACTGATGTCCCCTTTAAGGATGGAGCACGCTTGGTCATGGCAGGGTTGTTCTATGTTATTCTGGTACTAACTCGTTTGAGTAAATGTGAAGCTCCAGTTCAATTGCTTGTATTCAGAGTCTTTCTTATTACATAAATAAGTACTAAGTGTTAAGACACTACAGTAGTATATACAACCATTTTAATTACTTCTGATGTCAATGCAACACTGTCCAGAACAGAAGAGACTGGGTGATGATATTATACTACGGCGAAAGGGTAGAGGACCTTATCATTGTCATATGTCACAACAGGTCTAAATATATATGTGTCATGACAGTGTTATGAGCATATCATGACAAGTGATGTCCGCTGTTATGACATTGACTGGTTATGACCGTGTTATAACATGTTATGAAGCTATGCTTCCAATAGTGTGAACTACTGAAACGCTTACCCCCTTCGACACAACAATAGTCTGCAGCAACCGAGGACAGACGTCTCGTCTTTGGGGATCCCTTTTCAAGGTGATCATTGTTGTCAGGGTGGGAGTCGTAGTTAATGCTCCCAGTCAGCAGTGGTTCCGATTCCATTTAGTACATTTGACCTAACTAAGCGAGTGTAAACTTGATTATACAGCACCTGTAACTCGGGTAAAACAAACTCAACCTCCGCCAAGTGTAGATTGTGTAAATTGACAGTTTTAGTAAAGAGAATGAGAACTATACTGTAACTGTCTGAGAGACAGAAAACACGTTATGCTGTCAAAAACGTGTCAACTCGTTAAATCCATCGTTTTCTATTTACAGACAGTTTCTCCACTTAGCTACGACAGTACGGGGAATATGTTTTTAGGAAACGAACTAAACTAGCCTACTCCTCCCTGTGTCCTCGTCCTCAAGTATCACTTTTCACCAGCGGGTGACTCACTGCGCCACTGACCTACACCGCGCGAAACTCAAAAGTTCAGCCTGTAAATGCCTCGAGTAGGTCTTAATGTAAAACAATGGTAGTCTACTTTGGCACGGTCTACTTGCACGGTCTAGTGGTAGCGTACTTTCTATTGTGTTAGTCAGCAGCCTTTTATGCGCCAATCAAAAGTGGTACGTAAAATACGTTTCTCACTTACTCGTTTTAACCATCAGTTTTCCACTTCCTTTGTAAAATGACCACTTAGGCTCATGTTATACACATGATTGATGACAACAGAACAAACCAAGATAAAAACGTGTTTAATAGTAAAGCTGAACATCAATATTTCAATGAACAAGTGTATTGGATTTGAACCTGAGAGAATAGACTGTTAAAAATAAAAATAAAAATTTAAAGACATTGTTACTACCTTTGACCGAGAGCATGAAGAATGACAACATAATGCACATAATGCTGAACCACTGACACAAAATACTCATTTTGAATACCTTTCATTGTTAGAGTCTACAATATCAATCAATAGTCTAGGTCTATTTTCAGAAATTGGTATACTGTACAGCAGTGCTGACCCATCATTCAAGGCAAGTCAGACCCACATTTTTAGCAATGCTCTTGCCTGTTATTTTGGCATTATTCGTGCCACATATCAGTTTGCAAACAATATAAAAAATATATATATATTTGAGTTAATAAAGCCGCATACAAACATGGTCTATTTTTTGTTTTCTTAAGTAAGGCAGCTCCAAAATGCAGGTGTTTCAGCCTAGCTCAGTGCTTTCTGTGGTGGTGGGGCAAGCCAGCAGAAAATACGGAGCGTTGCGCCGCGATTGGCTCAGTGTTCTGTCACTCATGGGGATACTACGTCACTGCCAAGTTGTCATGGCCGCCGAAAGAAGTGGACCAAAGTGCAGCGTGGTGAACATTTTCCTTTTTATTTAAAATGTCACCAACAAAACAACAAACGAAGAAACAACCGTGAAGCGTACAGAGCTATAGTGCCACTAACAAAAGTCAACTACCCACACTGAAGAAGGGAAAAAGGGCTACCTAAGTATGATTCCCAATCAGAGACAATGATAGACAGCCAAAACATAGAAATAAAGAAACATAGAAAACAAAACATAGAATGCCCACCCAAATCACACCCTGACCAAACCAAAATAGAGACATAAAAAGGCTCTCTCAGGTCAGGGCATGACACAAGTCTAAGGGTAGACCTAAAACATTCTAGCCCCTTGGGTACTGCAATAGCGTTACATTAGAAGTGCCCATCCAAGAAGACTCAAGGGCATTGGCTCGGATAAAATGACGTCAAATCACGTTTCATCTACAGTAGCTTTGATTGGACTGATCATGACAACATCATACTTTCAAAATCTTAGCTAGCAGTCATCATCATGAATCAAGTCGACAATCTGCTGGGAAATCCTTTTTAATCCTTGTCATATGAAGATAAATAATTAAAATAAATTATAGATAAAACGTAGCGGTGCTTATCGGCCATTGGACATAAACATTACACAACAAGTTGGAAATCGCAAATTCAACAATGAGTGGTTTGGAAGGAATCAGTGGCTAACTGCAAGCATTTCAAAGCAGTCATTAACCTGATGTTCAGTGGAGTGGCAGTGTGGTCCCAAGTCTAAGATTAAGCGTCTATTTTCCTAGTTTAAAATGATAAACATTCAACATTGGCCATGCTGTCAATGAAGCATGATTTGTGCCGTGCTCAAAACAACTGTTAGCTCAGAAATGCAAAATCGGACTTTAGTGAGTTCAAGACAACTGGGAACCCGGGAAAACGACTGGGAAAGTGTGTTTTGAACTTTCATCCAACTCGGACTTGTAAATCGGGAAATCTGGCTTTTTTCTAGAGCTACAACCTGAAGATCACTGACGTCATCATGATTCAACCTTATTTCTTTCAAAGTTCCCAGGTGTCTTGAAAGCACCATAAATCCAGAGAATGCCAGCATTTGATTACAAAATTTGCCCACAAAAGGACCGCCGCACCACCTTCCTGTTTAAGTGAGCACAGCACAACCAGGTGAGTCCAAAAATGTATTGTATGATGCTGCTTAAATTATGTAATATGTCAGGGAGATATGTATACTGTGGCTAAGAAAGTAATACTAAGTGTATGTTGTGTAGTAAGCTGTTCGTAGCACATGTGCCTAACCCTAATAATTTGGTATATTTTCAACTCTTAATTTTGCCTAATGTTCTGACTTGGTGGTGCACATGTAACCTATAACCTGTTTTTGAGAAATGTAATCATCTAATATTGTAAGAGCTTTCATTAATGGGGCAGCAGGTAGCCTAGTGGTTAGAGCGTTGGACTAGTAACCGAAAGATTGCAAGATTGAATCCCCGAGCTGACAAGGTAAAAATCTGTCGTTCTGACCCTGAACAAGGCAGTTAACCCACTTTTTTCCTAGGCTGTCTTTGAAAATAAGAATTTGTTCTTAACTGACTAGCCTAGTTAAATAAAAATGGTCTGCTTATATCCCCCCTTTATTTATTTTACGGTTCGGATTTGGTGTACAGGGAGAACACTATAAGAACGGCCCATGTTCTGAATTCTGTCGCTGTACATTTCAAAAGTGCTGAACAAATAGTTATGACTACATCCTAGCTCGCTCATTAATGTCTTAATCAATATTATGGATTACCTCTCATCCGCTTGTCGTGCCCCACCAAGATTTACATGCTGTGGTAGTTGTGGTAGTCATTCCCAACCTCCATCTTGGACACCTGTGTATGAAATAACAATAACTTACCATGTTCAGTGGACTCAGTGGACGTTCACAATTCTTGTGAGATTAAATCAAATCCGCTAAAGCCGTTGAGGGAACAAGCAAATGTGAAAGATCCACAGTAAAATGTCATGTTGACTGTTGGATCCCCACCTGATTATCAATGGCTCTGTACTGCCAGGACCAGCGAGTGTTGTAGAGCAATGGCCTGAGGTCAAAGCGGGTGTCATCGGGGCCATCCATAACTCTCAGTGTGGTAGGATGGTGTCACAGTTGTCATTTTGTGTCTGTTCACAGAATACATCTGGAAGAAGTGTTTCACTTTGACTGCCCCCTGAAATTTCAATGGTCAGAAGAAGTGTTATTCTCAATCATACAAATAGATATCATACACTGAGTGCACAAAACATTATGAACACCTCCTCTTTCCATGACATAGACTAACCAGGGGAATCTTGGTGAAAGCTATGATCCCTTATTGATGTCACTTGTTAAATGCACTTCAATCGGTGTAATTAAAGGAGAGGACACAGGTTAAAGAACAACCTTTAATCCTTAAGACAATTGAGACATGGATTGTGTATGTGTCCCATTCATAGGGTGAATGGGCAAGACAAAATATTTAAATGCCTTTGAACGGGGTATGGGAGTAGGTGCCATGTGCACTGGGTTGTGTCAAGAACTGCAACGCTGCTGGGTTTTTCACGCTCAACAGTTTCCCGTGTGTGTCAAGAACGGTCCACCACCCAAAAGGACATCCAGCCAACTTGACACAACTGTGGGAAGAATTGGAGTCAACATGGGCCAGCATCCCTGTGGAACGATTTTGACACCTTGTAGAATCCATGCAAGTCAATATTAGGAAGGTGTTCTTAATGTTTTGTACACTCAGTGTGTACATGACTTTGTGTGAAACATAACACTCTATCATTGAGAGTTTTCCTCGTTTTTTACACGGTAGGCATATAATAGTATGAAAATAGTAAATGGTGTGCGATACAGGGGTGTAGAGTGACCTGTGGAGGGGAGAGGACCTCCCTCCACGTGTGGATGAGTTTGCAGGACATGCTGTACGGGCCGCACTTGGAGATCTTCCTGATCCAGCCAATCACAGACAGCTCTGAGTATGTCATCCCTATATCAGGATGACGAGAGGGGGACACAGAGAGAGCAAGAGAGAGGACGACAGCAAGGGATAAGGAAGAGGTCAGATTACACCATAACAGAACAAGCTATGTGCACAGATGACATCCCCGAAGAGACATCCATCTTCCAAACTTGTGAGGTGGTATATATAGACAGCAGTCACGGACAAGGGAAAGTTGAGCCACACAGTCAACACAGCCACAGAGGAAAAGCATGGCAGGACAATAACAACAGTAGTCAAGCTGAATAGAGCTGAGGGTTTTTTATTTACGGTATATGGTATGACTTTAACTCCTAAGTCTTAAATGTCAACTTTTCTTAATACGTATAAAGAAAGGTCAATCCCAGCAGTGTGTGTTGTACAGTATGTGAGAAGAAAAAAAGGGAAAAAAGAATAATACGTTTTCACTTCATATGTGGTTGGCCCACACCCACAACGATCAACATAGTCAGAGGGCCCAAGCCCACATCTGGCTCCACTAGTGGTGACTTGTTACCTCATCAGTCTGCGACACCTGGCCGTCTGTCAGGGGCTCCAGCTCTGCAGTGGGAGGTGCAGCCATGATACTACAGAGGACATAAAGACAGTTGCCAACACGGTGAGTCTCCTGACATTATACTGACTGTTTTGTATTGTCCCAGAGAAGAATATGGATTTGCAGAACAGCATGCTTCACCTTCTGAGGGCGGAGAGCTGGAACTTTTCGACACAGTACTGCAGGAAGCTTGTCAGGTCTGCCTTACTGAGCAGTCATACTTACTTAGTGAAGTAGCCAGCTAGGCTGCAGAATAGAGGGGTATTGAGGTGAAGGTCAACTAGAGAGAGGGGTCCATACTATTTTTGTTATTTTATGTTGGACTGAAGCAGACAACACAGAGTTTTTTTATTATATGTGAGACAGAAAATTCTAAATATATATTTTTTTAAACATTGACATTTTCTAGTACTGTCACGCCCTGACCATAGAGAGCTGTTTATTCTCTATGTTGGTTGGGGCGTGATAGTGACTAGGGTGGGTCATCTAGGTGATTAATGGTTTATGTTGGCCTGGTATGGTTCCCAATCAGAAACAGCTGTTGATCATTGTCTCTGATTGGGGATCATATTTAGGTAGCCATTGTGATTTGTGGGATCTTGACTATGTATAGTTGCCTAGTAGCACATCATGTTTCTGTTGTGCTTTATTGTTTTGTTTGGTGAATTTTGATTTATTAAAATACGTGGAACTCTATGCATGCTGTGCCTTGATCTACTCCTTTCAAAGAGTACTCACTAACCTCTCATCCACATTGGCTGAGCCAAGGACTAGAAGGCCACCAGGTTTCCCCTCAGCCCACTGAGCAAAGAGGTAGGCCAGAATCATCCTAATACAGGCCTGGGTGGGACAGGCCTGCTGGGGAACAGTGGGCTGAGGGGAAACCTGGTGGCCTTCTAGTCCTTGGCTCACCCAATGTGGATGAGAGGTTTCAGTTGAACAGTATGAGGAAACAGGAGCAGATTTTTACCTTGTCAGCTCAGGGGTTTGATCCAGCAACCTTTTGGTTACTGGCCCAACACTCTAACCACTAGGCTACCTGCCGCCTTGATCCAGCAACAGTAAAGGATCATCAAATTCACACACCACACAATTGTTTCCTCAGCTCAGACTGTTCAACGGAAACATGATGGTGTGAGGATTGTGGTGAGCATGTGTGAATATGCAAGTAAATGGCGCAATAAAAGAGAAGTGCAAGCGAGGGCAAAAGCCCTGCTCATCTTTTGTTTTTTCACTTTGCAAAAAATGGGTCTCTGCTTTGTTGTAGGGTTTCAGGTATCACCTGAACAATGTATTGGAGTACTCCTGGACCCTTTACACTTAACCCACTCGCACATTCTGTAGGGCAAGGTTTTCTCTGGTGCTTCCACCATTAGCACAGAACTGGGGACACTTTCCCGTAACCATGGAGAAGATTCCCAGCATGCCTTTCACTGCCATGTCGATGTTGAGGTTCATGTGTGAACTGAATCAACAAGAAAAATACAAAGAAAAATAACTTTCGACGAAAAGCACAAGGTGAGATTTATAACAGATGCAACAGATGTTCTAATTTGTTATTCTGTAACTGCTCAACTATGATGGGGCCAGTGACGCTCACCTGCCAATCTGAGCAGCCAGCTCTTTGGCCCTGTTACGGGTTCCCACCGAGGAGTTCTCAATGGCCATGTAGCAGGTGGTGAAGATGCGTTCACACAGCTCCAGTGGATCCAGTGGGGTGTAGGACACATCACATCACTACCCGTTGAACATCCTCCGGCACCTGGGAGTCTGATACAGGGAGAGGGAGGGAAGGAAAGAAGTTGAAGCTGTAGCTGTCAGAAGCTGTAGTGACAAACTTTGAATGCAACGTCAAACTTTAGAATAGGAGCCATGTGTCCCTTGTGGGACACAACAAACCATTATGGGCCTGTACAGTATCCAGTCCAGTACACACTGCCATCTCTGACTGCCTGGCAGACCAGCACACACATGGGGTAGACAAAGCAGGCTGTAGAGGAAGTGTCCACACCACCACTGAGGGGCAGAAGGAAACCAGCCTGGAGCAGGGAATAACAGGGGTGTTTATGGACAGATATACAGACAATATAAATATTCAGTACAAATATTCAATAATAAGCAAGTAAGCGTAAGCACATTTACACATAATTCAAACCAAACATAGCACTACTCATCTGACCACTTCTCCTTAGGTATTCCCAAAGCCAACATGCTGGACCCAGGCTGAAGACACCAAAGACAAGAACACAGAGACACGCATGTGCATGTATTTGACATGGGTCAAATTGCAGGTTAGAATGAAGGCCTGTGCTTGTTTGTCACATGAATGGAAGGGTCTGTATGTGTACACTGTAAACTGTAAAGAGGTGGGCAGTCACATGATCTGGAAAGTAGCTTTAAATAAATCGTGTCTTTTTAGTTTTAACTTCTCTCAGACAGGGATTGGCTCCACCAAAGACAGGCAGCTCAGTTTCAGACACAAAGGGAGCAGTCAGGGTAAATGAATGTCACACTACATGCTTCGGAATCCTCTGTGTGGCGATATAGTAGGTGCTGTCTCTGTCTGTTTCCAATGATTCCATGGTGAAAAAGAAAATACAGGGAGACACAGTCAAAAATAGCTACTATTTATTTTGGGCAGCATTTTAGCCACACAACACTCTTGTGATCCCAGTCTTTGTCAGGGGGTGCCATGCCTAATCTCTTCCTCAGGGGTGTGGATCTGCCACTCAATGGGCTGGTGAGTGGGGAGGTAGACATCTTCACAATCAGACCAGGAGAAGTCCACTTTGACTCGATGACACGGCTTGTGCTCATACTCCTGGACACAGTGGAGGACATAACAGCAAACCATGTGACATTTCAAATGTAATGGGCATGCTATTTTGAGTCTGAGTCAATAACTGAAGGGAGAAGTTAAAGTGACTCTCGAGTGTGTACCCAGTGTAGGGAGGAAAGACGACACTGGACAGAGACAGAGCCTTGGGTTGGGGAGTTGAATGTTGAACAGGATTACCTCTGGCTTCCCTTGAGTGGCTAGTTTCACTAAGGGAGTAAGGCGTTTCTGAATCACACCTGCCATTTATGAGAAGTAAAAAGTGTTGTTTTGAAGAGAGATGTCAGCTCACCACGTGTGGGTGGCAATGCTCTCCTCTGTGGCTGCGGACATCCTCCAGACCCAGAGTGACACAACCTCCTGCAACACACACACACACACACAGGTTACACATTGTCCAAGAGTTCCCTTTGGCTAACCTTAACAATAACATTACACGACATGCTGACATGCCATGTAATCAAGCACAGCTCACAGCTGGTGTGTGAAGTGAGGGTGAAAGAATAGGCTGCAAGATATTCTTCTCACATTTGCTTTCCGTTATGTTTTGCCTGTCTTTACCAAGTCGTCCAGGGAGAACTTTCTTCCCTGGGCCATTATGTCCTCGTTGATGGCCACAATGGCACAAGCATCATAGTAGAGTCTGTCTCCATCACAACCCTTCTGATTGGCAAACACATAGACCCCCCCCCCCCCCCACACACACACACACACACACACACACTCTGTGCAAAACAACAACACACTTGTCCTTATTCCACTTGTAATATTAGAAACTGCCCAACTTCATTACTATGCAATAACAATGAACTCAAAATAACATGAGACAACAATGTTGTTATGTAGTAATTACAGTGTTATCGTGGTAGCTGGCTGAGGAGTTGGTGAAGATCTCCACACCGTCCAGACCCATGTCCACATGGGGGCTGCCAAGCACATGGCATTCCCACATACTTCATTACATACTGTAGCTTACTAGAAAAACTGTGTACTGTATATATTTATTCAAATAAGCAATCTCACTTAATCTCTCAAAAAACATTTGAGCTCTCTTTCAATCCATTACACAAATGACTGACGACACACAGTAGTACACAACTCATTACAGAAATTGAGTAAGGTTTGAAAAGAAAAGACCTTCGTTTGAGGCTCTTAATTGAATGTGCCTCCTAGGGTTCCACAGTTCAGCACAGACCTCACTCCCGATGCAGGTGTCTTTGGTTGAGAGGACGCAGTCAACAAAGGGGACAGTGTCCTTCAAGAGACAGAACAATGGAAATTAATTTCATTAACGATCCTATTAAATTGATGATACTATTGATTGCTGCACATACAGTATACAGTACCAGTCAAAAGTTTGGACACAACTACTCATTCAAGGGTTTTTCTTTATTTTTACTATTTTCCACATTGTAGAATAATAGTGAAGACATCAAACTATTAAATAGCACATATGGAATCATATAGGAAACCAAAAAGTGTTAAACAAATATATTCTTCAAAGTAGCCACCCTTTGCCTTCCCTTCCCTGGGCCATTATGTCCTCGTTGATGGCCACAATGGCACAAGCATCATAGTAGAGTCTGTCTCCATCACAACCCTTCTGATTGGCAAACACATAGACCCCCCCCCCCCCCCCCCCCACACACACACACACACACACTCTGTGCAAAACAACAACACACTTGTCCTTATTCCACTTGTAATATTAGAAACTGCCCAACTTCATTACTATGCAATAACAATGAACTCAAAATAACATGAGACAACAATGTTGTTATGTAGTAATTACAGTGTTATTACACACGTCTAGGATCAATGTGATGATAAGTGTTACCTAAACTCATACTAATCAAAATATACATGTAGGCAAAAAACTGTATGAAATGGAGCAGTGCTTTAATGACAAAACAGTACCCCTAAGTGGTTACTGGGCAGGCAACATGCAGTACCTCTACTCTCATTAAACATACTGTGTAACAGGGATACTCAACCCTTAGCCTACGTGGTCCGGAGCCCGCTGGTTTTCTGCTCGATCTCATAATTAATTGCACACACACCTGTTGTCCCAGGTCTAAACCGGTCCCTGATTAGAGGGGAACAATAAAGAAATGCAGTGGAACCGGCTTCGAGGTCCAGAGTTGAGTTTGAGGGAGGTGTAACATGTGCATGTGTCCATCCGTCCGTTCATGTGTGTATGATCACCTTCGTGGTGGCTGATTTAACCAGGATGACTCTGTGGTCTGCCTTGCGTAGCTCGTGGTAGCTGGCTGAGGAGTTGGTGAAGATCTCCACACCGTCCAGACCCATGTCCACACGGGGGCTGCCAAGCACATGGCATTCCCACATACTTCATTACATACTGTAGCTTACTAGAAAAACTGTGTACTGTATATATTTATTCAAATAAGCAATCTCACTTAATCTCTCAAAAAACATTTGAGCTCTCTTTCAATCCATTACACAAATGACTGACGACACACAGTAGTACACAACTCATTACAGAAATTGAGTAAGGTTTGAAAAGAAAAGACCTTCGTTTGAGGCTCTTAATTGAATGTGCCTCCTAGGGTTCCACAGTTCAGCACAGACCTCACTCCCGATGCAGGTGTCTTTGGTTGAGAGGACGCAGTCAACAAAGGGGACAGTGTCCTTCAAGAGACAGAACAATGGAAATTAATTTCATTAACGATCCTATTAAATTGATGATACTATTGATTGCTGCACATACAGTATACAGTACCAGTCAAAAGTTTGGACACAACTACTCATTCAAGGGTTTTTCTTTATTTTTACTATTTTCCACATTGTAGAATAATAGTGAAGACATCAAACTATTAAATAGCACATATGGAATCATATAGGAAACCAAAAAGTGTTAAACAAATATATTCTTCAAAGTAGCCACCCTTTGCCTTGATGACAGCTTTGCACACTCTTGGCATTCTCTCAACCAGCTTCATGAGGTAGTCATGTAATGCATTTCAATTAACAGGTGTGCCTTGTTAAATGTTAATTTGTGGAATTTCTTTCCGTTTGAATGCGTTTGAGCCAATCAGTTGTGTTGTGACAAGGTAGGGGTGGTATACAGAAGATAGCCTATTTGGTAAAATACCAAGTCTACATTATGGCAAGAACAGCTCAAATAAGCAAAGAGAACTGACAGTCCATCATTGTTTTAAGATATGAAGGTCAAGAACTTTTAAAGTTTCTTCAAGGGTAACCACAGAAACCTTCAAGCGCTATGATGAAACTGGCTCTCATGAGGACCGCCACAGGAAAGGAAGACCCAGAGTTACCTCTGCTGCAGAGGAAGTAGCCCAAGTAAATGCCTCACAGAGTTCAGCGTAGCCTAGTGGTTAGAGTGTTGGACTAGTGCAAGTTCAAACCCCCAAGCTGACAAGGTACAAATCTGTTGTTCTGCCCCTGAACAGGCAGTTCACTGTTCCTAGGCCATCATTGAAAATAAATTGTTCTTAACTGACTTGCCTGGTTAAAATAAGCAGACATCTCAACTGTTCATAGGAGACTGTGTGAATCAAGCCTTCGTGGTCAAATTGCTGCATAGAAACCACTACCAAAGGATACCAATAATAAGAAGAGACTTGCTTGGGCCAAGTTACACGAGCAATGGACATTAGACCGGTGGAAATCTTTGCTTTGATGAGTCTAATTTTGAGGTTTTTGGTTCCAACTGCAGTGTCTTTGTAAGAAGCGGAGTAGGAGAACAGATTATCTCTGTATGTGAAGTTCCCACAGTGAAGCACGGAAGAGAAGGTGTGATGGTGATTCGCTGGTGACACTGTCTGTGATGTATTTAGAATTCAAGGCACACTTAACCAGCACGGCTACCACAGCATTCTGCAGTGATACGCCATCTCATCTGGTTTGCGCTTAGTCCCACTATCATTTGTTTTTCAACAGGACAATGACACAACACACCTCCAGGCTGTGTAAGGGCTATTTTACCAAGAAGGAGAGTGATGGAGTGCTGCATCAGATAACCTTGCCTCCACAATCACCCAACCTCAACCCAAGTGAGATGGTTTGGGATGAGTTGGACTGCAGAGTGAAGGAAAAGCAGCCAACAAGTGCTCAGCATTTTTGGGAACTCCTTCAAGACTGTTGGAAAAGCATTCCAGGTGAATCTGGTTGAGAGAATGCCAAGAGTGTGCAAAGCTGTAATCAAGTCAAATTGGTGACTACTTTGAAGAATCTCAAATATAAAATATATTTTAATTTGTTTAACACTTTTTGGGTTACTACATGATTCCATATGTGTTATTTCATAGTTTTGATGTCTTCACTATTATGCTACAAGGTAGAAAATAGTACAAATAAAGAAAAATCTTTGAATGAGTAGGTGTGTCCAAACTTTTGACTGGTACTGTATATTAATAGTACAGTTTCCCTTTATATGAAGAAACATGCAAATAATCCTCTTATCACTGATCCTTTTTAGTGCATACCAACACCCCGCCATTATTAGAGAGAGAGGTAGGGAGAGAGATTGATCCTACCTGTCCTGTCACATCCTGGATCATCCTGTGCAGGAAGTACTCCTCCACATGTCTGTGGCAAACAAGCACAATAATGCCATGTTCAAATCAAATCAAAGTTTATTTGTCGGGGACAGATATTTGCAGGTGTTATGGGGGGTGCAGCTAAATGCGTACATGTTATTATGAGTGATGTGAAATAAATGGATTATTGTCCTTTTCCACTTACCAAATCTGCTTTGACCTTAGATCAAAACATTAAAGACATGCTCTGGTACTTTGGTGAATACTAAGTATTTTTTAAACCTCCCGCTTTGGGCTGGATAGTGTCCATGTGTAGTTCATATATACATAATCTACGATCAAAATTACTGTTTTCCCTAAATTAGCCACAAAATCCCTAGTTTGAAAGCAACTGTTTTTCTCGAAGCTGTGCTGTGCCATTTTCCCTAAATGTTCCCCTATGTGGCCCAGCCCCTTAGCAATTCGAGTTCTAGCCAATGAGCTTCTGCCCCTCACCATTTGAGTGTCAACTATCAAGATGCACACACAGCAGAGCGAGAGAGAGCAATGACTTGGTGGACATATCTGAACATTTGCGACACAGTATGCAATTTTCTGAGAATACTTTTGGCTTATGAGCCCTACTTTCAGAACTACTGGCTAAAAAGTATACACAAGTACCGGAGAATCTTTAATTTCCCTGTTTATCAAAGCATTATCATTATGTTCAGAAGGTAGGCTTTCTTGTGCAGATTCTATGTTGATCACTAACCTGAGTTTATTCCATGGTGAAAACCAGCGGAACTCCCGGTTTCCAAGACTTATAATGAACATTAGCCACAGCAACATACACACTAAACAGCAACACAGACTGTTTAGTGGGGTGTGATAGTCCAGGAGGCAAAGAGAGCCACAACATAGCTGAAGTGCTTGTCAGATGATGTCCTGACAGGTGACCCTAGCAGCTTCCTGAGTACCTAGAAACAGTGCAGCAGGGTGTCTGACTCGTAGAAGTGGTCTGCACAGCCATACCCACTGATGACCAGGGACAGAAAGAGAGGAGGTTGAGGGAAAGTTCATGGAAATTCAGAGCAGGCATGGCCATTGTAAATGATTAGTTATTGGAGAAACAAGACCAAGATGAGACTCTGGACAAGGCGGATACGGTATATTAAAGGCTGTTTATTCAGACATGATGATATCTGGCAAACGTGCAGCACGGCTCCTATTCGTCCAACCCTTAGGGAGCTTTCGGAAAAAGAGGCCTACAACATATTTGGGCAGTTCATTTATACATTGAAATGACGTAGGTAGATTCTGGTAGTTCTGGCTCCTGGTTGGTTGTTCGTAGGTGATAGACAGTCCTCTCCAGCCTGGCGTCAGTATCCCATTGGTTCTCGACAGAGTTCTTTATCTTTGGAGCCCATCCCAAAGGGTTTTGAGCAGTGTATATTTATGGGTTGTCAGTGTGTTTTATCTTATTCCGCCACCCTGGTGGGGGTTTCCCGTGCAGTTAGTATATTGAGAAACAGAGAGAGAGGGAGGGTATAACACAGAGTACAAGCCAAAATTGCATGGCTAAGCCCAGGCAGACAACAGTCAGTGAATGCGTCATTACATGTTTTAATATGTTATTACAACACCATGTAGGATGCTTTTATATGCACAAGCACAGAGCTTTATAGGAGTCAAATAAACAAAGACATACATTTCTCTAATAAGCTAAATGTGTGCTGTAGGCTACTCACTGTATACAGTAACGTACTCAACAATTACTACAGTCACAACTTCGATGAAGGAGATGTACTTAATAAATACCATTTTCAGTTCTGGTCCCAATCTGTATTTTTCCCCTGAGACTTGGCTATCGCGATACCTAGGCATGAGGATATATCATTATTAATGTTAATGGCATGACCAGAGTCCTGATTTGCAAGATGTGCACGCTATTCCAGCAGAGCAAGTAACCTAGTACAGTAGACTATAGGCTTATGAGTGGAATGTCTATAAATCATCATTTTTTTTAAACACCATATGACCTTTAAAACAGCCCTGTATATGAGCCCACTACAATTTAAGTTAAATGGACAATGCATCTTCAATTAATGGATTTTTTTATTCGGACTTCTTTGTATTCTCTCCAAGTTTCCGTCAAAATCTAGTGCCCGTTGTATCAATGAGCACGTAACTAATATAACCTTTCGTCCCATTATATATAATGGTGCAACAAAATATCCTTGTTGATGTTCAAACGTTGGAACCTTAGTCTAAATTCTCAAATGAGTTACTGTATCACTCGACACAATACTATCTGAGTTGCAACGTTGTTTCACTACAATCCGGGCACTCCAACCACAAATACAACAATGAGACAGATATTTCACCGGATGTATAAATGTGAAGCATCCGCTTGGTTTTTCCACTCGCTCAAATAATGTACCAAATGTGGTAGTGAGAGGAAGCCGTGTTAACGGCAGTGGGAGAAGATGGAATGGAGTTGGATTTTGTGCCACATTCTGCTAATTTTCTCATCGATGAAACATTTGATCTCAATACAGTTTTCTGTTCCCAAAACTAGAACATGTTACGAACATAGTGGATTCAAAACATTGCTAGAACGCGAGACAAGTTTCAAAATATTGCTAGAACGCGACAAGTTTCAAAACATTGCTAGAACACAAGTTTCAAAACATTACTAGAACGCGAAAATAAGACCTTGCTAACTCGTGCTTGGCTCTGCCCACCTCGCTTGTTCTGGCCAGTTAGTTATACAAATCATTGCTACTACTGCCCCTCCTCTTCATATATCTTATTAAAGAGACAGGTAACTCATTCACACAACCAGCTGCTGCGCCTCTGCTGTATATATTGTTTGAAAATATGCAGTGGTGTAAAGTACTTAAGTAAAAATACTTTAAAGTACTACTTAAGTAGTTTTTTTGTGTATCTGTATTTACTTTAGTATTTATTTTTTGACAACTTTTACTTTTACTTCGTTACATTCCTGAAGATTATAATGTACTTTTTACTCCATACATTTTCCCTAACACCCAAAAGTACTCAATACATTTTGAATGCTTAGCAGGACAGGAAAATGATCAATTTCATGCACTTATCAAGAGAACTACTTCTGATTTGGCGGATCCGCTAAACACATGCCTAATTTGTAAATGATGTGTTGGAGTGTGCCCCTGGCTGTCCGTACATTTTAAAAACAATAAAATGGTGCCGACTGCTTTGCTTAATATTAGGAATTTGAAGTGACATATACTTTTACTTTTGATACTTAAGTATATTTTAGCAATTACATTTAGTTTTTATACTTAAGTATATTTAGAACCAAATACTTTTAGACTTTTACTCAAGTAGTATTTTACTGTTTGACTTTATCTTTTACTTGAGTAGTTATCTGTTTAAGGTATCAATATTTTTACTCAAGTATCAGAATTGGGTACCTTTTCCACCACTCAAAATATGTTGAGGAGTTATTTGGGTTTACTCCCAGGTAATGTGTTGGCTCTTGACTGTAGATGAATTCTTTTTAATGGCCCATCCATTCATGAGCTCATCAGGCGGTAGTGGCTTCAGGTCCGTGTTACCCAATCAGAGGTCGATATGGCAGTGTGGCGCACCCTACTGAGACGTTATTGGCTGTACGTTTACACGCATTTATTATTTGGGCGGAGCGGTTGTTAATATATAACCTTTTATTCGTTATATCGTAAACATCTGGGCCAAGAGTTTTCCCATAGGTCCTAAAAGTTGGTGAGTAGCCCACGAAATGATCTTTAATAAGACAGATCTATTAAAATGTCTGCTTATAATGTTTATGTAATTTTTCCGTCTATGATCCTCGACATTATGCATGGGCTATTGTCCATATGAGTTATGGCTTTTTCCGGAGGTGCGTTATGGCTGCGTTAAGCAATTCGTTATCAATTGTTTTGTGATAGCCTTTATCGATCGTCTATTTATGTATTCGATCCGTTGTCGTGCAGAATTATTGACAATACAATTTCAGGGAATTGCGGATATTTATTCAATAATCGGGTATATAAACAGCTGACGCTTGTTGTAGGCCCATCAGTAATTTTAAGTAACGTTAAAAGGGTGGAGAATGAAGTCTATGCTTTTTAGGAAACCCTTACTTCAATCAGTCTTGTACACAACATTATTTGAGTGGTCTATGTGAATGTGTGAGAGCTGTCACTCAGCCAAAAGTGTCATTGTCAACCTGTTCAACTGTTGTTCCCCTCAGCATTATCGTTGTATCTGTATGTTGGATTTGGTCCAAAAACGTATCAGCTGACATAACCTATGCACTGAGACCTGCTATTATCCCTGTGGGTCTACTTTACTACTCCAGAAGCTGTTTGTGGAGTGTTTTCTGTGGATTGTTACAGTACATGTGTAGGGCCTACTTCTGATTTATGGTATAATAATATAACATATGCCATTTAGCAGACACTTTTAACCAAAGCGACTTAGTAATGCATGTATACATGATTATTTTAATGGAGGGGATGAGCAACATTATTAATGGGTAGTTTAATAATGGGGGTGGAAAAGTTTGTTAGCTTCTATGGTGTCTTTGAGCTCATGTAGTAATCACATACCATAGGCAGTTATGGTCTTATTAAAGTGTACCTACACATTTTTCCAATGTGTTTGATATGATTGAACACTTGCATTAGATTTGCTAACATACACAACTGTATTGTGCTAAAACCTCTCATTGTAGAATTATCATGCTCAAGTCTATTCACAAACCATGCATCATGTACAGCACCATCACAGAGTGTGTTATGTCAGGTCCTCAAGGACCCCAGATGTCCTTTGATTTCCCACATGACCTTATAAGGTACAGTGGGGTCTGTTATGTCCTGGTCATTACCATGACTCTCTACTCTCTCTCAGTCTCCCTAGAGATGTCTTCTGCAGTGGCCATGGAGGCCACCCGGAGGCGCCAGAGGCTCAGCTCTAACGGGGGGGCGTCTGAGACCACGGAGGAACCTGCAGGGCAGTGGGGAAGAGCATGGTAAGATGAAGCTGACCGGCTGTAGACCTATAGTCATTAATCCTCTACTCAGGTAACTTGGGTTCACGTGTCACTGGTTTCACTCTCTGTTGGTTCAGGACTGATTTGTGATACGATATACTTAAAGCTGCCGTCCGTAATGGTGAAACTGCCACATCCGTTTGCAATATCACGACAACAACGTAGTTAAAGCAAGCAGCATCATTGCGCGCACGGTAGAGCAGCAGCATATGTACTGAGACTTGTTTTACACTCCCCACCTCTGCTTCGTCAACAGAAACAGCCATGGGGGGGGGGAGAGTGGCGCTGTTTCCCCAACTGTTGGATTCCATATTTAATGTCCATTTTATATGGAAATTCATTTGTGTCAAGTCAGCATCCAAATACACAATACAGAAAACACTGGAAAGTTCATAGTCAATGCACACGTATTCACAGTCCCTGTGGCCTACTGTCTGACAATCGGGCCTACATCTGTCCCATGTCCCACTGTTGAGCAGCCTGATGGCTGTCGGAATGACATTTTCCCTGCTCCTATTCTTGCTGAACAGTGGGGACCTTGTATTTCTTTGGGGAGGGCAGCATCTCAAAACATTGGGCAAGATTGTGTGTGGGGACCTGCTTCATCTTCAGTCAACAAAGGTAGTATGGAAAGGAAGTAGACGCATTTGACTGCGGAAAATGTAACGACCAGTTTGAATCAGTTCACAAGCTTCCCGCCATTCCGCGCATTGTCTTTCCATTATATGTCTATTCCAGTTGTCATTGGGTTATGGGTCGCTGCCACTGAAATAAGTTAAAAAGTGACATACGTGTTTTTGCCGTTGTAGCCCTTATGCAAAGCTCGGGTTAGCGAATGGATTCACAACAGAATTATAAAAATGTAAAAAAGGAAAAACTAGGCTCTCAATATTTATGTTCATGCGGTTGATTTGTGCTGCACATGGACAGCACGGGAGGCTGGGGGCACCTTCGTTGGTGTGGATGGGCTCGTGGTAATGGCTGGAGGAGAATAAGTAGAATGGTGCCAAATACACCAAACACATGGTTTCCATGTGTTTGCTACCATTGTATTTGCTCCCGTTTCAGCCATTATTACGAGCCGTCCTCCCCTCAACAATCTCCGCTGATGGACAGTCACTACATGGACAGACAGTCACTAAAATGGCCTATATCATTCTTGTCATATAATCAGTGTTATTCAAATGAGCCTGTAATATAAACTGGTCATGCTTATCTTCTAAAGTGAACTCTAGCAGAAGTTGTCAGAACATGGCCGATGTTATGTCAGATTAGATCTACAGCCTAATAATAACAACTCTCGAACAAATTAGAGTATCAAGTGTTTTTTTTAAAGGAAAAATGTAAGGAATGATTAATTATTATAAATGCTCCAATGATTATGCATTTGCACCATTACAACTCTGTATGTCTTTTCCCCCATCTCCTCCACACCTTCCACTCTGTTAGGGAGGTGGACTGGTTCTCTCTGAGCGCTGTGATCCTGCTGCTGTGCACAGCTCCCTTCCTGGTGTTCTTCTTTGTCATGGTGTGTGACCAGTACCAGTGCTCGGTCAGCCAGCCCCTGGTGGAGCTCTACAGTGGAGAGGCCACCCTGCGCTCCATCTGGGACAAGGCCCCTTCCTTCACCTGGACCGCTGCTCAGATCTACACCGTCTGGGTCTCCTTCCAGGTAGGGCCAGAGAAGAGAGGGACAGCCCAATTCTTTTGCCCAATTATTGCTCCTTTGACCAATCAGAACAGATAAAAGATCAGAATTGGGCTGCCACTGTATTTTTTTTAAGTTGGTGTAAATTGCATTTTATTATGGTTTATAGCGTCAGAATATTTCACAGATGGGAGTTCTGTGGAATGACACTGTTTCTCCATCAGGTGGTGCTCTACATGTGTGTTCCTGATGTCACTCATAAGTTCCTGCCTGGCTATGCAGGTGGGGTTCAGGATGGAGCTCGCACCCCAGCAGGTAAGGCACCTGAGAAGAAAAAAGTTGTTTTTGGAGATTTCTAGCATGAAGGATTGGATTCTATTAATATTTACAGATATTGTATGTGCACAATACTGTTAAGTGTAGTTGTCTGCAAACACTTGGCTCTGTTCCACCCAGGAGAACGACTGCCCCCTCTCATTGAAGCCACGGATTGTGGTACTGCAGGCATGGTTTGCAGAAAACAGGATCCCCATTATAGTGAATAAAAAAATGGCAATTTTCGTGTAAAAAAATAATAATACTTGAAAACCGTTATGGTAACAATAATTGCTTCTAATACACTTGATGTATGTCCTTGAGCCATTTCTTTTTTTCTTTTTTTCTTTTTTCTTTTTTTTGTTACCCCTTTTTCTCCCGAATTTCGTGGTATCCAATTGTTGTAGTAGCTACTATCTTGTCTCATTGCTACAACTCCCATACGGGCTCGGGAGAGACGAAGGTTGAATGTCATGCGTCCTCCGATACACAACCCAACCAGCCGTACTGCTTCTTAACACAGCGCACATCCAACCCGGAAGCCAGCCGCACCAATGTGTCGGAGGCTACACCGTGCACCTGGCAACCTTGGCTAGCGCGCACTGCGCCCGGCCCGCCACAGGAGTCGCTGGTGCGCGATGAGACAAGGAGATCCCTACCGACCAATCCCTCCCTAACCCGGACGACGCTAGGCCAATTGTGCGTCGCCCCACGGACCTCCCGGTCGCGGCCGGTTACGACAGAGCCTGGGCGCGAACCCAGGGACTCTGATGGCACAGCTGGCGCTGTAGTACAGAGCCGTTTCTTTTTAAATCACACACGGACAAAGTTATAAGGGTAATTTAGTTGCTAATGGCAGTCTGCAGTGCCCCGGTCGGCCTTCAACTTGAGTTACTCAATGAGAGAGAGCAGCACTGAGCTGGCCTGCAACGTCACTTCCTGGAGTAGCTCAAACTGTGCATGTTGTCTTCATGAGACGCCATCTTAAACAACTGAATTTGGCTTCAATGTGTTGTTGAGTCTTCACATAGGAATGAATGGTGTCACGTGATCGATGGCTTTGTCCATGTGCAGTCATTGTTTCACCCCCATTGTTTGTTCTCTCCTAGGCCTCATAAACAAGTATGAGATCAACGGTTTACAGTCGTGGCTGATCACCCATGCCCTGTGGTATGCCAACGCTCAATACTTCCACTGGTTTTCCCCCACCATAATCTTCGACAACTGGATCCCACTGCTGTGGTGCACCAACATACTGGGCTATGCTGTGTCCACCTTTGCCTTTGTCAAGGCCTACCTCTTCCCCACCAATGCAGAGGACTGGTGAGGATTACATGCGTCCAATAGTATGTTAGGATATTCAAACTTGTCACTTGCATGTAATATTTCATAAAACTTGTCACTTTGGGCATAGTTCATCTGAATTGCCTGTCATTTTCCAGCAAATTCACAGGCAACGTCTTCTATAACTACATGATGGGCATTGAGTTCAATCCCCGCATCGGCAAATGGTTCGACTTCAAGCTCTTCTTCAACGGGAGACCTGGTATTGTTGCCTGGACTCTAATCAACCTCTCCTATGCAGCCAAACAGCAGGAGCTATATGGCTATGTGACCAATTCTATGATCCTGGTTAATGTGCTGCAGGTGAGACACTCCTCTCCCTTTACCACTAGATGGCAGGGTATGTTAAGCGAGTGAGCTAGCTAAACTAGACCGTAGAGTGGTAGCTTTGACTGAACCAGTTTAGGAAAGCTTGGCCTCCAGTGAATGGCTACTGATGTAATAGCTACTCCTCCAGGCAATCTATGTTCTCGACTTCTTCTGGAATGAGGCATGGTACCTGAAGACGATTGACATCTGCCATGACCACTTCGGCTGGTACCTGGGCTGGGGAGACTGTGTGTGGCTGCCCTTCCTCTACACGCTGCAGGTAAGTCACATCATAAAAAATTTAAAAAATGAGTCCGACGCCCAACACAGAAGCCGCTGCAAAAAAAATATGAATAAGTCATGGAAATTATAGATGCATCGACGTGCTTCTATTATACTGGCTGAGTTAAATATGGCTGTGATGCAGTCTTTCTTGTTTTCTGTTCAACAGTGATGACATCATACTGTATGTTTGGCATCATGTCTCTTTCTACAGGGCCTGTACCTGGTGTACAACCCAGTCCAGCTCTCCACAGCCCATGCTGCTGCTGTCCTCCTCTTGGGTCTGGTGGGTTACTACGTCTTCCGCTCCACCAACCACCAGAAGGACCTGTTCCGCCGTACCGAGGGGAAGTGCTCCGTCTGGGGCAAGAAGCCCACCTTCATTGAGTGTGCCTACCGCTCGGGTGACGGCGGCCTGCACCACAGCAAGCTCATGACCTCCGGCTTCTGGGGCGTGGCACGCCACCTCAACTACACGGGCGACCTGATGGGCTCGCTGGCCTACTGTGCAGCCTGCGGCTTCGGCCATATTCACCCCTACTTCTACATCGTCTACATGACCATCCTGCTGGTGCACCGCTGTGTGAGAGACGAGCATCGCTGCAGCAGCAAGTACGGCAAAGACTGGAAGCGCTACACGGATGCAGTTCCCTATCGCCTGCTGCCTGGGATCTTCTAGAGTCGAGTCAGAGGTTGAAGGAATCCCTGCATCCTGAAAGAAGTTTAACAGAAGAAGGAGATGTGTGTTAAATGGACTGTTCACATTCCATGGGAAAGACGTTGATGACATTTTGAGCAAAGTGTGTGTGTGTGTGTGTGTATGTGTGTGTGTGTGTGTGTGTGTGCAATCCTCAGCTACTCTCAGAACTGCTCTCACCGGTGCCTAGGAGCATTTCTCCGTAAATGTTGATACTATGGTACATATCTATGTTCTATGGTACATAGATGCTATGAGAAACTCTGCAAAATTGATTTCTAATTCAAATCTGTATTTAAGTGTACTGTAGTCTAGCAATGTGAACATCACATAACCATACAGTAGCACTTAGTTGGCGTTGGTCAAGTAACTACAGCTACAAGTGAGCAATAATCTAGATGTCTTTTGACAATGCACTGTCGATGGCAAATGTCTCTTCTACTTAGGGGTCAGCCCAGCGTTACATGAAACGCTAGCAGCAGACTGGTATATTATGTTCAAGAAGCAGCTACAACTATACAATGATTGTTCCTGCTAAAATACATTTTTCTTTATTTCTGTCAATATCTTTGAGGTACCTGTTATTTTAAAGTTTTTGTGCTAATAGTGCTTTTACTTTATCCAACAGTCATTTTGACATTTGATTTCAGTTGTTTGCCTTCTTTTTAAAAAAAAAATTTAACCTCATCTGCCTTTCCTCAAGTGATAACTTAGAAAAGTAAATAAACCTAACATGGTGAATACATTTCTGATTTCTTTACTTTGATTCCAACAAAAACATTTTTTTGTATGTCTTTGTGCATTGTGTGTGTGAGTGGAGGAAATGACAACGACAGAGGTGTCATTGCAACATCACAGAGTTGTTCCTGTGGAAGGCCACCACTTCCTCCAGCTGTGACTGAAGAGGTTGATCAGGCCTCCCGTCTCTCACGCTGACCTGCCTGACCCCTTCCTATCATCACAGCTGCCAGCAAAAGAGTTAAACAAAAACAGACGGTTGGAGCTGGATGTGAGGCTGATGTTAGGCTCTGACAGACAAGAGGAGGGTGAATGTGGAAGTGGTGGCTGGTGGAAAGACCCCCTGGAGTGGGTATAACAGTGATCACTCACTGGTAAGGGTGGTGGTTGTACTAACGTCAAGAGTGCACCCTTCACTTCCATTTACTATTTCTTCCTCTATTCTCTGTTCTTATGTCTCCCTAATCCTCATCTTTCTATCCCTCTCTCCCGCTCTAATTTAAAGTCACCTCAAGTCTGACATTCAGCAGCAGGGGGCAGTAGAACACAGTTTGTGAAAAAATCTAATTGATGCTAATTACCACTGTTTATAGTTCATAAAGTTCTTAAGAACGTGAAGTTAGGATAGCCTGAACATGAGATCGGTTCAAGAGTACTTTTGGAGAGTTAATGTATGCTTATTTATATAGTTATAGTTGATACCATTTTTTAAGAATTGGAAGATAGGAGAGCCTGAACATGCGAGAGTTGGTTTAGTGTCTGTTACGGTTCGTGAATGAGGACCCAAAAGCGAATTAACTTAAACAGAGCTTCTTTAATTACCAAACATAGGTAGGCTCAGACGGACCGGCAGATTCCGACAGGACAAGACAAGGTTACAGCAAACATGACGACAGTCTGGTTCAGGCATGAAACACAACAAACAAGAATCCGACAAGGACAGGAGCAGAAACAGAGAGAGATATAGGGACCTAATCAGAGGGAAAAAGGGAACAGGTGGGAAAAGGGGTGACGAGGTGGTTAGGAGGAGACAAGGCACAGCTGGGGGAAAGAGGGGGAGAAAGGTAACCTAACAACGACCAGCAGAGGGAGACAGGGTGAAGGGAAAGGACAGAGACAAGACACAACATGACAGTACATGACAGTACCCCCCCACTCACCGAGCGCCTCCTGGCGCACTCGAGGAGGAAACCTGGCGGCAACGGAGGAAATCCTCGATCAGCGCACGGTCCAGCACGTCCCGAGAGGGAACCCAACTCCTCTCCTCAGGACCGTACCCCTCCCAATCTACGAGGTACTGGTGACCACGGCCCCGAGGACGCATGTCCAAAATTCTACGGACCCTGTAGATGGGTGCGCCCTCGACAAGGATGGGGGGGGGGGGGGGAAGACGAGCGGGGGCGCGAAGGACGGGCTTGATGCAGGAGACATGGAAGACCGGGTGGACGCGACGAAGGTATCGCGGAAGAAGAAGTCGAACTGCGACAGGATTAATGACCCGAGAAATACGGAACGGACCAATGAACCGCGGGGTCAACTTGCGAGAAGCCGTCTTAAGGGGAAGGTTCTGAGTGGAGAGCCAAACTCTCTGACCGCGACAATATCTAGGACTCTTAGTTCTACGCTTATTAGCAGCCCTCACAGTCTGCGTCCTATAACGGCAAAGTGCAGACCTGACCCTCTTCCAGGTGCGCTCGCAACGTTGGACAAAAGCCTGAGCGGAGGGGACGCTGGACTTGGCGAACTGAGATGAGAACAGCGGAGGCTGGTACCCGAGGCTACTCTGAAAAGGAGATAGCCCGGTCGCAGACGAAGGAAGCGAGTTGTGGGCGTATTCTGCCCAGGGGAGCTGTTCTGACCAAGACGCAGGGTTGCGAAAAGAAAGACTGCGTAAGATGCGACCAATAGTCTGATTGGCCCGTTCTGCTTGACCGTTAGACTGGGGGTGAAAGCCGGAAGAGAGACTGACGGAAGCCCCAATCAAACGGCAAAACTCCCTCCAAAATTGAGACGTGAATTGCGGACCTCTGTCCGAAACGACGTCTGACGGAAGGCCATGAATTCTGAAAACATTCTCGATGATGATTTGTGCCGTCTCTTTAGCAGAAGGAAGCTTAGCAAGGGGAATGAAATGAGCCGCCTTAGAGAACCTATCGACAACCGTAAGAATAACAGTCTTCCCCGCTGACGAAGGCAGTCCGGTGACAAAATCTAAGGCGATGTGAGACCACGGTCGAGAGGGAATAGGAAGCGGCCTGAGACGGCCGGCAGGAGGAGAGTTACCGGACTTAGTCTGCGCGCAGACCGAACAAGCAGCCACGAAACGACGCGTGTCATGCTCCCGGGTGGGCCACCAAAAACGCTGGCGAATGGAAGCAAGCGTACCCCGAACGCCAGGGTGGCCGGCTAACTTGGCAGAGTGAGCCCACTGAAGAACGGCCAGACGAGTAGGAACGGGAACGAAAAGAAGGTTCCTAGGACAAGCGCGCGGCGACGGAGTGTGAGTGAGCGCTTGCTTTACCTGCCTCTCAATTCCCCAGACAGTCAACCCGACAACACGCCCCTCAGGGAGAATCCCCTCGGGGTCAGTGGAGGCTACTGAAGAACTGAAGAGACGAGACAAAGCATCAGGCTTGGTGTTCTTAGAGCCCGGACGATAAGAAATCACGAACTCGAAACGAGCGAAAAACAGCGCCCAACGCGCCTGACGCGCATTAAGTCGTTTGGCAGAACGGATGTACTCAAGGTTCCTATGGTCAGTCCAAACGACAAAAGGAACGGTCGCCCCCTCCAACCACTGTCGCCATTCGCCTAGGGCTAACCGGATGGCGAGCAGTTCGCGGTTACCCACATCATAGTTACGTTCCGACGGCGACAGGCGATGAGAAAAATACGCGCATGGGTGGACCTTGTCGTCAGAGAGGGAGCGCTGAGAAAGAATGGCTCCCACGCCCACCTCTGACGCGTCAACCTCGACAACGAACTGTCTAGAGACGTCAGGTGTAACAAGGATAGGAGCGGATGTAAAACGATTCTTGAGGAGATCAAAAGCTCCCTGGGCGGAAACGGACCACTTAAAGCACGTCTTGACAGAAGTAAGGGCTGTGAGAGGAGCTGCCACCTGACCGAAATTACGGATGAAACGACGATAGAAGTTCGCGAAGCCGAGAAAGCGCTGCAGCTCGACGCGTGACTTAGGGACGGGCCAATCAATGACAGCTTGGACCTTAGCGGGATCCATCTTAATGCCTTCAGCGGAAATAACAGAACCGAGAAATGTGACGGAGGAGGCATGAAAAGTGCACTTCTCAGCCTTCACAAAAAGACAATTCTCTAAAAGGCGCTGGAGGACACGTCGAACGTGCTGAACATGAATCTGGAGTGACGGTGAAAAAATCAGGATATCGTCAAGGTAAACGAAAACAAAGATGTTCAGCATGTCTCTCAGGACATCATTGACTAATGCCTGAAAGACAGCTGGAGCGTTAGCGAGGCCGAAAGGAAGAACCCGGTATTCAAAGTGCCCTAACGGAGTGTTAAACGCCGTCTTCCACTCGTCCCCCTCCCTGATGCGCACGAGATGGTAAGCGTTACGAAGGTCCAACTTAGTGAAAAACCTGGCTCCCTGCAGGATCTCGAAGGCTGAAGACATAAGAGGAAGCGGATAACGATTCTTCACTGTTATGTCATTCAGCCCTCGATAATCTATGCAGGGGCGCAGAGACCCGTCCTTCTTCTTGACAAAAAAAAACCCCGCTCCGGCGGGAGAGGAGGAGGGGACTATGGTACCGGCGTCAAGAGCTACAGACAAATAATCTTCGAGAGCCTTACGTTCGGGAGCCGACAGAGAGTATAGTCTACCCCGGGGGGGGGGGGGGTGGTTCCCGGAAGGAGATCAATACTACAATCATACGACCGGTGTGGAGGAAGAGAGGTGGCCCTGGACCGACTGAACACCGTGCGCAGATCGTGATATTCCTCCGGCACCCCTGTCAAATCACCAGGCTCCTCCTGTGAAGAAGAGACAGAGGAAACAGGAGGGATAGCAGACATTAAACATTTCACATGACAAGAGACGTTCCAGGAGAGGATAGAATTACTAGACCAATTAATGGAAGGATTATGACAAACTAGCCAGGGATGGCCCAAAACAACAGGTGTAAAAGGTGAACGAAAAATTAAAAAAGAAATGGTTTCACTATGATTACCAGAAACAGTGAGGGTTAAAGGTAGCGTCTCACGCTGAATCCTGGGGAGAGGACTACCATCCAGGGCGAACAAGGCCGTGGGCTCCTTTAACTGTCTGAGAGGAATGTCATGTTCCCGAGCCCAGGTCTCGTCCATAAAACAGCCCTCCGCCCCAGAGTCTATTAAGGCACTGCAGGAAGCTGACGAACCGGTCCAGCGTAGATGGACCGACAAGGTAGTGCAGGATCTTGAAGGAGAGACAGGAGTAGTAGCGCTCACCAGTAGCCCTCCGCTTACTGACGAGCTCTGGCCTTTTACTGGACATGAAGTGACAAAATGACCAGCGGAACCGCAATAGAGACAGAGGCGGTTGGTGATTCTCCGTTCCCTCTCCTTAGTCGAGATGCGGATACCTCCCAGCTGCATGGGCTCAGCACCCGAGCCGGCAGAGGAAGATGGTAGTGATGCGGAGAGGGGGGCAACGGAGAACGCGAGCTCCTTTCCACGAGCTCGGTGACGAAGATCAACCCGTCGCTCAATGCGAATAGCGAGTTCAATCAAGGAATCCACGCTGGAAGGAACCTCCCGGGAGAGAATCTCATCCTTTACCTCTGCGCGGAGACCCTCCAGAAAACGAGCGAGCAAAGCCGGCTCGTTCCAGCCACTGGAGGCAGCAAGAGTGCGAAACTCAATAGAGTAGTCTGTTATGGATCGATTACCTTGACATAGGGAAGACAGGGCCCTGGAAGCCTCCTCCCCAAAAACAGATCGATCAAAAACCCGTATCATCTCCTCCTTAAAGTCCTGATACTGGTTAGTACACTCAGCCCTTGCCTCCCAGATTGCCGTGCCCCACTCACGAGCCCGTCCAATAAGGAGAGATATGACGTAGGCGACACGAGCAGTGCTCCTGGAGTAAGTGTTGGGCTGGAGAGAAAACACAATATCACACTGGGTGAGGAACGAGCGGCATTCAGTGGGCTCCCCAGAGTAACACGGCGGGTTATTGATTCTGGGCTCCGGAGATTCGAAAGCCCTGGAAGTGGCCGGTGGATCGAGGCGGAGATGGTGAACCTGTTCTGTGAGGTTGGAGACTTGGGTGGCCAGGGTCTCAACGGCATGTCGAGCAGCAGACAATTCCTGCTCGTGTCTGCCTAGCATCGCTCCCTGGATCCCGACGGCTGAGTGGAGAAGATCCGAAGTCGCTGGGTCCATTCTTGGTCGGATTCTTCTGTTACGGTTCGTGAATGAGGACCCAAAAGCGAATTAACTTAAACAGAGCTTCTTTAATTACCAAACATAGGTAGGCTCAGACGGACCGGCAGATTCCGACAGGACAAGACAAGGTTACAGCAAACATGACGACAGTCTGGTTCAGGCATGAAACACAACAAACAAGAATCCGACAAGGACAGGAGCAGAAACAGAGAGAGATATAGGGACCTAATCAGAGGGAAAAAGGGAACAGGTGGGAAAAGGGGTGACGAGGTGGTTAGGAGGAGACAAGGCACAGCTGGGGGAAAGAGGGGGAGAAAGGTAACCTAACAACGACCAGCAGAGGGAGACAGGGTGAAGGGAAAGGACAGAGACAAGACACAACATGACAGTACATGACAGTGTCTCTAGCTTGAACGTTTGAAGAGTAACTGTTGGCGAGTTATTTTATGCACATTTATGTAAATGTATATAGTTATAGTTGATAAAGCTCTCAAAGAATTTGAAGTTAGAATATGCCTGAACTTAGAGAATTATTTATTTATTTTACCATTCAAGTCTACGCACCTTTTCTCCCCCATTGAAATGTAATGGTAGCTCATTAAAAATATTGTTATAGTTCAAAAAGTATAAATGCTATCAAAAATATTTTCTCAATCAATCTAAGTCGGGGCCGTCTGTACGTTTTGAAGTTGGTTTTCGTGTTCATGGAGTAAGTCACTTAAAGCTTTGGAGTGGGCTAAAGAAATCTAATACTAAGAATATGAGTATGTTAGAAATCTCGAGTTGTGCTTTGCCTTCAGCAAGCACACCGAATGATGAATATATCATCAATATGAACATTAGAGACAAAACAAAAGATCCAAATGATTCACCCAGACACACGTATCTTTACTCGTTCTTCACACAGACTTAGACAAATAAACACAGAGCGCTCTTCTACTCCCTCTTCAGTAATTCACATACACACATACTCAATCACCTCTTCCATCCCTTTTCACACCGACACAAATAAACAAACACGGGACCCTAATGTCCTATCCACAGAAACACAACTACACAACTACTCCCAATCGTGAAACTACACACCATACATAGACATTCACCCACCACTGACCAATGATGATAACCAAGGGGGAGAAGGGGGTATTTCTCATTCGAATAAATGGTCCATTACATAATGTAAGCACTTGCCCAGAGACTGCACCACACCACTGATAAGATGCTTCACAAGGACAATAATGGTCGTAAGTCAGTTAAGGTAATGGAATATGCATCGATTTCCCCTGTCTTTATTCAGAGTGAACCCAATGTACAGCAAATGCATTACATTGCCTTAGATAGAACAAAATTGCTTTTCTTTTTTTTAAATGAATGCCAGTTAGAGGATGACTGAACTGAAGAAGAAGTGATAAAGCAACGACACCAGATTGAATATGACATTATTACTAATGTCCTAGTATACATTATTGATTCTCATTATTACTAATGTCCTAGTATACATTATTGATTCTCATTCTTACTAATAACTTAGTATACATTATTGATTCTCATTATTACTAATGTCCTAGTATACATTATTGATTCTCATTATTACTAATGTCCTAGTATACATTATTGATTCTCATTATTACTAATAACTTAGTATACATTAATGATTCTCATTATTACTAATGTCCTAGTATACATTATTGTTTCTCATTATTACTAATAACTTAGTATACATTATTGATTCTCCTTATTACTAATGTCCTAGTATACATTATTGATTCGCGTTTCAAAACGGAGTAGAAAAAACTATGAAGGATAGTTTTGTGAGAATTAAACCAAATATCACCCCACACATGACTTCCAAATGACCATACTGCAAACAGCCTGAATATGTTTACTTATTTTCACTTCCCCTTGATCTGTTTTTCATTCGGACTTTAAAGACAACATGGTTTTATCTACAAAGCAATTGGGGATCAGCCGGACAAAGAGAAAGAGCGAGAGAGTGTGAGCGAGTGGAACGAAATAAGATATACAAAAATTACAATTAAATATTTGGACTGAGTGCCAACTGTGAATAGACTCTGGATTATTTCCCAAGAGGCCAAATTAGTTTTATAGGTGAGTTTGGAGGCAGAGGGGGGATGTGGGCTTGATGTGTGTGTTAGCAGAGAAAAGCAGTGACCTAGCAGTCCTCTGTATGGGCCCCTGAACAGAGGATCTCAGATTGTGGTCATTGGGGTTGGTTGACTGAGTGATCTGGTGGGAAGGAGCTAATGGAGTAGGCATGTTGAGTAGTGGGTTGCTATATTTCTCTTGGGAATGAACTATGGTGTATTTAGTGTTAATGTACTTTCTCTATGTCTCACAGCGTGTGGGAGAATCTCAATTGCATACGTCTCGCGTCCTCTCTCCTCGTCTCCTTCTCAAAACCCATCGGAGGAGAAAGCCAGAGGTCCCTCCCCTCTGACCTTCTCCAATAGGTTTTGAGAAAGAGGGGCGAGAAGAGAGGACATGAGGAATATGCAATTGAGATTCTCCCCAGGTCTCTCTCACCCCCCCCCCCCCCCCAGCCTGTGATCATCTCTTTGTCACAGCCAAGAGCTGAGGACTCTTCTATACTTCTGATCACTGTCCTGCCCTCTCCTGCCCTTCCCTGCCATCGTGAGGAGTGATGAGATGACCAGAGAAAAACCAGACTAAACACACCTAGCCTCAGTCTCTTTCCGTTCAACAGAACCACACACACACACACACACACACACACACACACACACACACACACACACACACACACACACACACACACACACACACACACACACACACACACACACACACACACACACACACCCCAGCCTTGCCTCCAACTCCTATCCCATGTCTAACCCTAGCACCAACTGTATCTCCAACCCCATGTTCAACCCCTGACTCTCTGACCCTAACCATAGAACCTGCTGTTACACCTTAACCACTGACAGTGTTAATAATCCCAGGAGAAGGCTGCACGGTAAGCCAGGAAGATGGAGGTGTGGAGATGAACTCATTGTGCTCAGTGCAGTTGAGAAGTATTCGATACTGATAGGATGTGATAGTGCTGTAGAACTATACATGCTGTACTGTATTTAGAACTTTCCCATGTGGTCTGGGAGTTATAGGCAGGACGTTACTGTGGAAATACATCATCAGCTGGACAGATTTCCTGAATCTCTACTAATATGAAGAAATTCAAAAGGAGTGACAATTTTATTTTTCCCTGGACGTTCCCATCCTGACAGTACGCAGACACCCTTATACACAAACATTTTCATGTACGTACGCACGCACACACCCTGACCCTGACCTTACCCAAATCCCTCTCTGGGGAGGCCTGCAGTCTGAAGTAGTCCATTAAACTCTGATGGAGAGTGCAAGGGATGGGCTTCTCTGCCATGTGAGGCTTACTTGACATTCGTGTGGTCAGCATGTGTTGCGTTCACATGCAATGCTACAATACTTCGCTTTTTCTCAGATGTTTCTTTCTCCATTCTCTCCCTTGGTCCAGCAGCATTAACCCCGTCACGAATAACTCTCCACCCAGCAGGGAACAGGTGGGGGAATTTCCTGTGGGAGGAGGTCGACACGTTTGGTTATCTAGGAGACGAGCGGGCGTTTGGCCTGGAATGGGTGTGAAAGGGTGGGACGGGTGTGTGGGCAGTGGCCAGCTGTCCAGGGGGGGCTGGGTGGTAATACAGCCCACAGACCCGTTGCCAAACTTGGCAGAGAGCAGGCAGCAAGGTCACCCTGTCATCCAGTTCAATCCTGGCAGACAGGACTGAGCCATACCCACGGCAGAGAGACCTGGCCAGTGATCCACATGCAGGGCTCAGCCCATTCCAGCGGTTAAATGGGCTGGTCTGTACCGGATGTCATTATCGAACGAGCCACCGAGTAAAGTGCCTCTTAGAGCGCACAACTTTAATGTCCTGTCTTTAATAAATCATTGGGGGCGATCATTCTTCCATTAGACTCAATCACACATGAAATGAATCCAGACGATTATACTGCACACGATACCCAGTTTATAACGGCTTAGGTTAAGAAAGCCTCTTGACTTGCCATATTATCGATAGTGGCCTTTGCGTGACCATTTCAGGTTTGATACAGAGCCAGAGAGATTCATGCCAGAATCAGTGCTGGATATAAAGAGCAAACATGTGTGCATTCAGAGTGGATATATCCACTTAAAGAGCCTGAAACGGATCCATAGAGACTCCCTAACCATGTAACCTCCCAATCTCTCCACCCACCTAGCCGGCCGCTAAGTCTTTTATCTTCTGTCATCCATTTATTTCCACCCCCTCTCTTTCTTCAGCTCGCCACCTTCTGTTTGTTTTTCTGTCTATCGGGTCCCTCATCCTCTCCCCTTCTTTCTCTTTCGGGCTCCTTTCCTCTATAAACCTCAATATTTCTTTCCTTTCTCTGCCAGTCCCCCTACATGTTCTCTTCTTCTCCATCTATTTCTTATGAGATGTAGTGGAGCCTGGGCCGGGGTGAGAGTTTCTTGCCGCGTCAGCATTTATTGACTTACGTCCACATGAGGGAAGAGGTTGATGATGGATGGATGATAGTGTCATGATTTCCCCTTCATCATACTCTTGGTGACATGCCGACAATTGGTCATGCGGGTGGGGATTCAGTGGTCCGTGTGGAGGAGTGTTGAAGATCAAGGGAGAGAAAGGAACTCGTCTGAATCTAACAAAGCTAGAATAATCACATCTGTTGCGTGCTTCGCCCCCCCCCCCCCCCCCTCCCCATCTAAGCCCCAGTTGTTTGTTCCGAACTACGCTAAAAGCCTAACACGGCCAATCCTGATGCCCACCCCCCAACCCACACACCCAAACCACATGCACACACAATGCCTTTCTCCCAGACTCAGCCCTCCACACCCTTTCCCAGCCACCACACACACGCACACACACACACACACACACACACACACCTTCTTTACTGTTGCCGTCAGCAGCCGCAGTTCCTGCTTCCTCTGGAGCATCGGCAGTAGTGGTGCTGCTTTGAAAGCTTTCAATGGCATGCAGAGTTTTTTTTTTGGGGGGGGGGGCATTTTTGATCTCTGATGTGACCCACTTCTGACTAAGCTGTAATGTGAGTGTGTGAATGTGGGTCCAACGGAGAAAGCTGCTTTAACACTCGTGGTTGACGGAGGAAAAAAATGAAGAAGAAAAAAAAATGATGTCAAAAAATTAGTCAACTATCTACAACGGACTGTTGACAATGTTTTTGGGGGGAGAAAACGTCAAGGCTGGAGGATGAGGCAAAAGACTGAGGGGGAGAAGTGAATGAGTGTCCTGATACAACAGGGACTCTATCAAAGATTTATTCATTGTCCCACTTACAACAACAAAAAACCTCTGGCTAGTGACGCCGCGACTGCCCATCAATCTATCAGGGATAAAAATCTGTGCGTGTTGTTGAGCCCCGGTGGGCAAGGCGGTTGGCAGTCTGGACAGAGCAAAGCCCATTCTTAAATATCATCAGTCAATGTGACGTGATATATTCACTTTATACGGGAGCTGTTTTTAGCCATACTGAATGTCATTGGCTTTGTGACTGATACCAAAGCTACTGGAGCCTTGAATACACTACAGTCAAAAGCCCTCTGCTCACCTCTCTAAGCACACAGATACAGGGAGAAAAACACTCAGCTAATGTACAATCACACATACACAGACACAAACCACTCAAATACTGAACACACAACATCCAAGTCAGCCACCCCAATAGCAGACTCTTAGTGGTCATGATATGTGCCTGGAAAGACCCCTCCCCCCGTTTCCTCCAATTTGGCTCCATGCCAGAGGACCGAGGCCTGTGCCCGGCTGCTCTCTCCTTTCCCAGACAGAGACACAGACAGGGCTAGAGCCCAGGCTTTCCTGTGAAAGGTCCCTAAATGTACATAAACCCCCCCCCCCCCCCCATCTCTCCCTCTCTGTGGGCCACTCTACTCTATTGTTCTACAGTCCATGCCATCCTATCCTGAGCATGGTACATCCGACTCATGGACTAAGCTGCATCCAGACTTTTAACGACAGCATTTTGCAACAGGCCCTATGTTGAGTTGTGTGCTTTGGCTTTGCATGCATGTGGAATGGTATAAATCCGCTATATATCCTCAGGTTCGTACGAATATTATTACGCCTCAGTAACAGAGTGGAACATCTGCCTGCAGCTTTCCTGCTTAGTGTGTAAAATTGAATTTGGCGGACTTCTAACAACGCATGTTTCTGATTTAGTCATGAATTGTACATCAGAGAGTGGAAGTTGACCAACACTCTGACAATGAGAATAAAGGCTTGTTGTGATTCAAATAAGGATGTCAGTCCTGTGATGAGGCTAATTCAATAAGGAGAATTGATGGGTCTGAGGCCCATCAGAGAGAAAAGCCAAGCAAAGCTATCACTAATGAGACCAGCATTAAAACTAGAAGAGTGGGATGTGTGTGTGTGTGTGTGTGTGTGTGTGTGTGTGTGTGTGTGTGTGTGTGTGTGTGTGTGTGTGTGTGTGTGTGTGTGTGTGTGTGTGTGTGTGTGTGTGTGTGTGTGTGTGTGTGTGTGTGTGTGTGTGTGTGTGTGTGTATGCATGTGTGTGTGCGTGTGTGTGTATGCGTGTGTGTGTGCGTGCGTGTGTTTATGTGTGTGGGCACACGTGTGCGTGAGTAATTCCACAAAATAAGTGCCTTTTGCGTCCCTTTGATAGTTTAAGTAGAAGTACAGAATTTTAAAAGCCTGTCACTGTATATTCATGTAGTGCCCTTTAATACAGACAACATGGAAAATTCATTAAAGCAGATTTAAAAAATATGAATAAAGACTTGCTAAAGTGACAACATTCTGTCCCTCTGTGCATCCTGTTTGACTTCTAGGAACATTAACCAACTTAATCCCAACATTACATTGATCCAAGTTTTCACCATCATTGAAAAGCCCTAGTAATTACACATCAACCCTGTTATCCATAGATAGACAGGCTGGAAATGCTTAAACATCTTCAACGTCTTTGTGAAGCTTGCGTTCAATTGCCCTTCCTTGTTGCACACACCAGCGTCCGTTCCCCCTGTCACAAGGGGATTTATGGGTAATTTGAGATGAAGTCGTCAACCCTGTTACGGTCAACCCACTTACCTTATTTTACACTAAATAGGCACTTACTATAGAATTTTTGGTTGTTGTTGTAACTCTTCAGATGGGAAACATGTTTTTTATTAAGTTGAACATAAGCTCTTTATGACAGAATGTTAAAACTAGGTGAAATAAATGTTCAAAAAATCACCAAGTTAAACTACTCAAAAGGCACCTAATTGGTGGAACAACCCACATGGATGTGTGGGTTTATGTGTGTTTTTATAAGTGCCTCAGAGAGTGCTCTCTGGGCCTCTCTTTTAACGGATGGCTGCCAGTATTCTGGGTAATTTCATGACCACACATTCTCCGTCCAAGCTGGATACTGTACACACTGCATGGACCATGTGTGTGGATAAGTGTGTGTGAAAGTGTGTGTGTACAGTGCATTGAGAAAGTATTCAGACCCCTGACTTTTTCCATATTTTGTTACGTTACAGCCTTATTCTAAATGTAATTAAATTGTTTTTTTCCCCCCCTCATCAATCTACACACAAAACCCCATAATGAAGAAGCAAAAACTGATTTTTAGAAATGTTTGTACAAAAAAACCTGAAATATCAATATTTCATTGGTATTCAGACCCTTTACTCAGAACTTTGTTGAAGCAACTGCGGTCTCGATTACAGCCTTGAGACTTCTTGGGTATGACGCTACAAGCTTGGCACACCTGTATTCAGGGACTTTCTCCCATTCTTCTCTGCAGATCCTCTCAAGCTCTGTCAGGTTGGATGGGGACGTCGCTGCACAGCTATTTTCCTGTCCTGACTAGTCTCCCAGTCCATGCCGCTGAAAAACATCCCCAGAGCTCGACGCTGTCACCATCATGCTTCACCGTGGGTGATGAGCGATGCCAGGTTTCCTCCAGACGTGACGCTTGACTTTCAGGCTGAAGGGTTCAATCTTGGTTTCATCAGACAAGAGAATCTTGTTTCTCATTTTTTGAGAGTCCTTTAGGTGCCTTTTGGCAAACTCCAAGTGGGCTGTCATGTACCGTTTACTGAGGTGTGGCTTCCGTCTGGCCACTCTACCATAAAGGCCTGATTGTTGGAATGCTGCAGAGATGGTTGTCCTTCTGAAGGTACTCCCATCTCCACAGAGGAACTCTGGAGGTTTGTCAGAGTGACCATCGGGTTCTTGGTCACCTCTCTGACCAAGGCTCTTCTCCCCCGATTGCTCAGTTTGGCCGAGCGGCCAGCTCTAAGAAGAGTCTTGGTGGTTCCAAACTTCTTCCATTTAAGAATGATGGAGGCCACTGTGTTCATGGGAACCTTCAGTGCTGCAGAAATGTTTTGGTACCCTTTTCCAGATATGTGCCTCGACACAATCCTGTCTCGGAGCTCTACGGACAGTTCCTTCGACCTCATGGCTTGGTTTTTGCTCTGACTGGCACTGTCAACTGTGGGACCTTGTCTAATCAATTGAAGTTACCACAGGTGGACTCCAATCAAGTAGTAGAAGCATCTCAAGCATGATCAATGGAAACAGGATGCACCTGAGCTCAATTTCGAGTCTAATAGCAAAGGGTCTGACTACTTATGTAAATAACGTATTTCTGTTTTTTATTTTGAATTTGCACAAATTTCAAAAAACTTGTTTTCGCTTTGTCATTATGGGCTATTGTGTGTAGATTGACGAGGAACATGTTTTATTTAATCAATTTTATAATAATACTGTAACGCAACAAAATGTGGAAAAAGTGAAGGGGTCTGAATTCTTTCCGAATGCACTATATAGGAAAAGTGAACTGCTGACAGTATAAGAGGAGGAGAGCCTGGCGGCCTGACTGAGTCCAGAACCTCTTGTTATCCAATCACAAGCCAGAGATGCTGCTGGCTGCGGCTCACTGCCAGACTAGGCAGAGTCCTCGCTGTGTACTAGATTAACTGACTGACTCTGTGAGCTGCAGGAGCTCTGAACATCGAGGGAACCTCTGCCTCAAAGCACAGTGAACTGACGTGAGGGTATTTTTTTGTTATTCATTTGCTTTCTCCAAGAGTTAAACACCCTCTTTCTCTCTCTCTCTCTCTCCCTCCTGAACTCTCTCTCTCTTTCTCTCTCTCTGTTTGACAGGCAGCATTACTGGTCTGTGAGAAATGTGTTGTCTATATTTGTATGGTATTAAAGAGATATTTCAAAGCCGTAAACTAGATGCTAGTGTGGCACTGACATATGTGTTTGTTACTATATGTGTGTTTGGCCGAGAAACATTATCCCCCAATAACATCTATAAGTACATGAGTGTTTGCCTGCAGTGTTTCTGAATCCCTTTTTATAAAACTTGGCTGCTAGCTCGGTGGAATTCCTGATGCACGGAGAGAGCTACAGTACGGTTTGTTACCAGGGCCACCCTCTGCCTAACAAACAAGACTGTGCCATAATTAGCTCTGCATGGGCCATCTCAGAGCTGCGATGATGGGGACAGCCATGGAAAACACATCACACACTGCCTAGCTTAGCCTTATGGGGTGTGACGCCTCAGTGGCTGGGATTTACCATAGCGATGTGTTCCACCCCAGACCTCTGTCTCCTGGTGTTTGGATTGGACCTGGCTGTGATGTATTGTAGTGTGGGTCCCTGAGAGGGTTAATGGACACAGCAGCAGGGTGTGGCTGTGGGTGTGTGGCTGGAGGGAATCTCCACTGCCGTCACCCTCTCAGTCTCTCCACACAGCCAAGCCAAGCCATTAGCTTTGCC